>NC_092871.1:27187332-27280671 GCF_032062135.1 Pyxicephalus adspersus
CTCTTTTAATACAAGAAAGTACTTTACTAGCTTCCGATATTGCAGCTTGACATTGCATGTTAGTATTAAATCTATGATCTGTTTAGTAAATAAAACAACATCCTATGGATTAAAAGGGATTATTTACTCTAAATTAGTTTTTTTTTGCCTATTTTCTGAAATAAAAGTTCATGCAAGTCCTTCCTGCTCCAGTGTGACCCTGCCAGGAATCATAGCTAAGATTCTCTGCAGTGCAGTCAAAGATTCTAGCAGAGATCAGCAGAGTTCCTGTGTGCAGAACAGGCCAAAACAGCTGACAGGAAAAGCAGTCTTGAATTCTACCATCAGTAACTTGACACGCCTGAGCTGAATGAAATGAGAGGTCAAAAGATTTTTCATTATCACAGTGGTAGTCACAAATTGCTTGGAACTGCTATCAGAATTACAATAACATCAGCAAGATAAAGAAGAATTACTTTGCTATAAACATCTCTGATATCTTTAATAAACATGGAAGGGATTGCCTGTTTTTCAGGATCATCATCTAAGTAAAACCACATGCTCAGGCTTTTTTTTCTTGCAGATGGCATGTTAAAAATCTTTAGGGGGAGGACAATATACACATGTCCACCCTGGCTTGCACTCATATCTAAACTACCCAGCCCACCCAATTTTCTAACGTTCTTTCTACTAAAAGTTTCTTCTGCAGTGGATTCTCATACCAGTACCAAAACTGGATTAGAACTATCTGCTTTAAAAAAAAACATATATTGGTTTTCAATATTGTGTTTTTTTTTTTAATTTATTATGATCAAGCCTAAAAAATAAAATATAATGCATTTGAATGATTTCATTATTTCATAATATCATGGCATTGAGCAGGTGGCACTCCTACCTCCAATTTATATTCCCAAATTTCTTCATAAATCGTGTTAAAAAAAGCCTGTTTACAATAGTAAAGTTCAATAGTTAAAGCTAAAATTGGTCAGCCGGCCCAGACACCCCTCACCCTCTCCATATGAATATGTCCAAGATTTCAGAATGTCTGAAACTGTAAACAATAGTTTTTCTACTTTAATTAAAAAAAAAAAATACTTTGTATTAAATTACAACTTTTGGTGACCTAGAGGTATTTGAACATACCTTTCCCAGTTTTCACACTTCTCCTCTACTCTCTAAAGCTACGTAGACACTTCCAATTATTATCGTTGGTAAACGAACGACGAACGATCCTGCACGATATATATGAACGATCGTATAGCACCGATCCTGTACATAGAGATAACGACACGATCGTTCGTAGATATTGTACACACAATAGATGCGATCGTTTGAACGATACAGGAAGTTACGTGCACCGCAGGAACTTTCGTTCATCACGCATGCTCAGACCATGGACGATCAATGAACGATCGTACACACGAACGATGGTCAACGATCGTCGTCCAATCCGATCCGCCGGTCCGGTCGTTCATTTCCAACGACTTTCCTCGTTCGTCGGCGTCGTTGGTTACTTTTTTTACGAACGATTTTTGCCCAATCGATCGTTCGTCGTTCGTTCGTCGTTCATTTTGAACGATAAAAATTGGAAGTGTGTACGCAGCTTAACACCATGGCATTTTCTCCTGTAAATCTTTGACACTTCTAGATAATTTTGAAGCTTCCTCTTACTCCCTGCCACATTTCCAACATTTCCATTGTCTCAACACATTGATGGGCTGCTTTACTGACCAATAGAAATTGCAAGAGACTGCAAACTCCAATGCCAGGACATTCTGTTCTGTAAATCTTTGACACTTCTAGGTAGTTTTGAAGCATTCTCTAACTTTTTGACATTTACCAAACATTGCCATTGGCTAATCATGGTGATGGTGCTGCCTCAATGACCAAACAAATGTGTAAAATACAGGAGGGGATAGGCAATTCATAAATAATACTCTTTTTGGCACTTCTTTACTCATGATGTTGCAGTGCACCATAATACATGGTTATACATCATGGTACATGGTAATGTGCATGTCCTATTTTCGTTAAATATTAAAATTATTTGTCTGCCTTAATGCAATTCATGGCCTAACATTCTATAGAGCAGTGTGTACAGTTTAATCTGCCTTTTCCGAGTTTTCAAAAATTGGAAATACCAGCAACTCTGCCCCAATTCTCTGGAATGGTCTACCTTGTTCTATTCGGCTTGCTCTTACTTTCTGCTCATTTGAAAGAGCAATCAAAACCCATATTTTCAAACTTGACTACCCGTCTTCTTCTGTCTTTTGAAACCCCTTACTACTTCCTACCTCTCCATATCTCCCATCCTATTGTTTGTTAATTCCCCTACCTCCTGGATTGTAAGCTCTTTGGGGCAGGGTCCTCTCCTCCTGTATCTGTCTGTCATTTGCAATCCCTATTTAACGTACAGCGCTGTGTAACATGTTGGCGCTATATAAATACTGTTTATTATTATTATTAATAATAATAATAATAATAATAATATTAACTACATCCAGGTCTGGCACTACATTAAATAAATAAAGGCTTCTTTTTTACTTGAGTCAGCCCACTATATATTCCACCCTGTTGTCAAATTTAGTTTAAAAAAGCACTAGGTCACATTATTTGTAGTTATAGCATTGCTGTGATGCCACAAATGGGCTTCATTCTGTGTACACTCCTAGCATGTCTAATTTTTAACACCTATAAATGCCTGTACAGTTTTCGTATTCAAGTAGTTTCAAGCATTAAGAATGGGGTTTTAAAAAGGGGACGTGGAAGAAAAGAAATGCTCATTCATAGCATTCAACACCTATACAGCCCCTTTTATTTCAAAGGGGGGCTATTGGAGCATTTATAGGCATTTGTAAACATTTGATGGGCATTTTGAGGGGTTATTATGGGCATTTCAAATAGGTGTTTAAACACCGAGGAAACAATTCATGTAGACTTAGCCTTAGGGTGTAATTATTCCAGTAAAAAAGTTTTTTTTTCAGTTGTATTTCTGTTTCACTTTCACTTACAACAATACTGCCACCTACTGTTCATATTACAATTCTCCTCCAAAGTAAGTATCATTTGAATTTATTGATCTTTGTTTCTAAACCAAAGACTGATAAATCTTTTTTTTATTGTATTTTTAATCTTTTATAGATTCTTAAGAGGGAGATTGCTCTGGAGCATCTTTAATAGGGAGAACCTGCTATGTACAGGGACCCACAAACAAAAGAGAATGGGCCTGATTTTTTAAAGCTCTCCAAGGCTGGAGAGGATACACTTTCATCAGTGAAGCTGGGGGTTCCAACAAACTTGAAACAGATCTGGTCCAGGATTGAAAACATTTGCTAACAAATATAAAATTATTTTTAAAAGATCCATTCCAAGTTTGCTGGATCACACAGTTTCACAGCTAAAACTGTATCCTCTCTAGCCTTGGAGTGCTTTAATAAATCAGGACCAATGTCCCCAGTAGAAAGAGGGGCTGCCCTGGAAAGCCTTCCCTAGAAATAGGAGCTTGTCCTAAATACAGAGCTTCTTATGAAAAGCATACCATATAAAGAGGTGGCCATGTGGGTGATGAGAAAGACCTGCCATGTGTTGAATCTACATTGGAGAGCCTGTTAAGTGGTGAGACTGTCCTACAGAAAGGGAAATGTGATTTTAAGCGTACAATCATAGCAAAAACTGATTACCCTAAAACTGTATAAGTCACATAAAATGATCACATACTATAAGAACCCTTTGGCTAATATAACAACCCATGCACTGTCAAATTAGGTGACCCCATAAGCATCTGAGGTCCGATCCGACCATCCATGGGCTTGGCTGAGTGTTATCTTAGTTTCTATGTAAAAGGAAGATAGGTTTCTCCAGTGACTAATGGGCAGGCTTAACCTCATCTGATTCAGACTGGGAACAAATACCATAAATCTGCTCCCATTCCTTATTAAAGGAAGTACAGTTTGTATAGCTAGAGCCTGAGGGCAATTACTTTGATTTTTATGACCAGCAATATGATTCAAGAACAAACATTTACAGATACAAAAGGATTTACATAGAGATATGCTATACTTTGCAGAAGACTGAAAGGTACAGAAGGACAATTGCATTCCAGGCCTGTATTTAGATAGATAGCTCAGACTGTGAATGTATCTAGTTGCTTTTGAAGGTGATCTCCAGACATAACTTATATTTTCTTACAAACTTTCCTCATTCCATCTGGAGCATATGCCAGGGTAAATTCCCCTTATACCTTGTTCCAGTTGCAAGATTTACCTTTTAATACTTCCTATCATGCTTTTTCCAGGCTTTAAAGAGTTTTCTAAAGGTAGGTGGAATTAACAGGATGCCCTATATCTAGTAACATGAGCATGCCCCCCAGTTCTACATCACCCAGGAGCTTTTACCCCACACTTAGCCTGATATTAAAGCTCTCCTAGAACTAGAGAATATAGACCAGTGGTCGCCTACCTTTTTGGTCCTGCGGACCACTACAATTACTGGCTCCTGACTGCGCATGCGCGGGGAGCCGGGTGTCACTCAGGGAAGGGAAGAATCCTCCTACATAGTGATGTCATGATGGCATAACCCTGCCCGCTTGCCACTTCAAGGATTACAGCCCGCCCACTTCCCTGAGCCAGAGATTTGTACAGGAGACATGGTCCGCGGCCATTACCAGTGGGCCCCGCCAGCGGGATCCTTTTCTCCTGACACCGCTCAGGAGTGCACTGGCCAGAGCTGTGGACCACCAAAATTTTCTTGTGGACCACCGGTTGGTGACCACTGATATAGACTATCAAGGGAGAACTGTGTGACCCAGAAAACCTGGAATGGATCTAGTCCAGGATTGAAAACATTTGCCTACTAATGATGTTTGAGAAATCCAATCCAGGTCTGCTGGATCACCCGTGTTCTCCCATGCTACTCTATCTTCTCGAGTCTTGGAGAACAATATTAAATCAGGTATATAGTTTGTTAGAAAATTCTCTAGAATAAGGACAGCAGCATTATCTCCTGAAAAAAGAAATCAATGAATGCATGTGGAAAGGGCTAGAGAGAGGTATACAGAGTTACAGCTCTGAAGTCTAATAAAGAGAAAACTCTTGCAAGGCTGATCATAGGGATTTCAGTACAGAAGAGACAGCATTATAAGCAATTGGAAGATAGAAGTCTATAGGATTTTTGGCAGAATTATCAGGTACTGTACTGGACCTGCAGCACTTAAGTTTGTTAAAACACTGGAAATATACCTGCATTAAAGCAGTTTACTGATTTTTTTTTACTTTTGTTCACATGTTCAATGAGTCTCATTGTCAGACTTCTGATGCTGTATCATGCGAAATGTAGGCATTTATTTCATTAAGTATTATTTATCAAAAGAGTAGTAATCAACCAGAAATTAAATATGTTTATTTCTGACTGCTTTCAAATGATCAGAAAATGTTTAAATTTTAAAACATTGTATTTTGCAGATAGTCATTCCTTAGATGCGTTGGCTGCATTCATTTTAACTTTTTAAACCAAGAACATTTTATAGACAAGTAGAGAATATACCTGTTGATCTTTACCTCTTCATTACCTTAAAAATCTACAGCTTTTTTTGAAGATAGGATTGTATGAAATTCCATCAGAAATCCAAAACTCAAGTGTTTGATTCCTTATTACAAAATAACAGGCAGTCAGGATACCCAAGGTCTTAACATTTTAAAAAACCTTTAAAAAATCCCATACAATTTATGCTGGAATAATATTTGTAACAACCTAGTAAAAAGGTGAAAGAGAGATTACCACATTCACTTGAAATAAAAAAAATGCCAGACACTTACCCCGTATTTATCTTTTAGCCCACAGGCCCTTTATTGCTTGAAAGTCAAGTTTAAAACTTAAAGATGCCATTTCACTTTATTCCGCCTACAAAAATAAACCCCTGTTCATTTAGAGCAAGGATCCTCAACTTCAATTCCCAGGGACCACATACTGATCGGATTTTTTTTATAAATTAAACCATCTATTTTTGGATACTTTGCAAACCACACAGAAATATTACAAATTTGTGGTTCTTGGCCCTCTAGGACAGAAGCCCAAGACTCGGGATTTAAGGAAGTTTCTCAGAAAAGGTCAATAATGGCTTCCCCTCTTACCATTCATTGCAAACTGTAAAAATTTGGCCTTCAGACTTTTTCATTACAAGAAGATGAAAGATAAAACTATTGTCATCCATCGACTGAATACAGTTAGGGAGTTAATGCCTAGTCTAGAAACAGAAATGGGCTGAGATAAGCTGGCTTCCAAAAAGAAGTAGAAGATATATTCATTGAATGAAACCTAAATGAAATTGTAAATAAATATCAATCCAGTCCCTGGAATAATAACTTCTTGGAACTATGGTGTACTTTCCTAGCATTTACAATTCTACATCTACGTCTCCTATGCTGCGTGTCTTTAATAACAGGTGCCAGCATTGTTTAATATCTCAGTTTGTCTGCCACTCCTTTGGTTCTTGTCACCCAGTTGATTTAATTGGGATTTTCCCCAAACAATTTTTTGTATCTAAATTATCAAAGGAGTGCCATATTTTTTGGCCCCAATTTTTTTAATTTGTATGGAGTGTTTAAAACTTTTATATTATATGAAATAAAAAAAATGTCTTTTAACATATTGATTTGTCAGTAATTACCTACTAAGGTCTAGTAGTACTTATTTAATTAGTAGTATTTATTTTACATTATACTTTTTATTCCCTTTCCATACTTCATCTTTACATTCCATGTAAACACACATCACAGAGACAGTGGTACATTTTCCATTACCTTTTTTTATTAGAACAAACATGATTGAAGATTTAACTAATAGTACAACATTAAATACATTTTAAATTCAAGCAGTGTGAGTACCTGACTGGTATCAGCCTTTTGCAGTTGTCTCTGCTTTTTTTAATGTATATTTCTGTTGGTTTAATATATGTCTATAGACAGCGAATGTATAAACAGTATGTTTGACTAAAAAGTTTTGACTACACAAAATCAAGCATAAAGTAGGTAGCTTTGTGTCAGTGTTTACAATGCAGAAGGAAATAGCTGAACATAAACAGACAGAATGGCACACACATACAGTAAAAGGGAAATGAGTCAGCTAAAGAACAGGATATGGATGTGTCATTGGTAAATGTAACAAGTTGGTTAAAGCAGAACCCCAGGTAAAAATAACAGAATGAACAGGTAATTTAAAGATAAAATATTCAGCAACAATCCAAAGATGGCCTCTGCTGTATTTTTTCTGCTTCTAGTTCTCTTTAGTTGTATAGTCTTCTTTATTCAACCCACTTCCTCCGAGCCAAGGTTGACCTTGACTTGCCCCAGAATGTAACTGGATAGTAAAATCACATTTCTCTGACACTCCTCTTTCTCTCCCTTTTAGTAGAGTATGATGAAAAAATTGACCCTGCAGCATCCTTTAAAAAAAAAGTTGGATGCTTATCTTTTTAGATGGATGACAGATTTTCCCATAGTTAAGCTGCGTACACACTGCCAATGGGAGTGCACGATGCATGAACGGTGCTGTACATACAGCACCGTTCATGCTCTATGGAGAGGGGAGGGGGAGAGCGACGGAGCGGCACCCTGCTGTGCGCTCTCCCCTTCACTTTCATTACGATCGGCTGTCGTCCATCGTCCGTGGATCCGGCAGGTCGGTCGTCCGGACGATGGACGACACCGACTGTACACACGGCAGATTTTCGCCCGATAATCGGCATCGGCCAATTATAAAAATAATTATAAAAATCTGACGTGTGTACGTAGCTTTAGGAAAATTAAGAAAGTGCATTGTACTGCAATGCACAGTCTCCTGTGTGCCGATCCCTTTTAATATACAAAATAGGGGAGCACACAAAATGGAGCAGAATTGCATGCAGCAGTGCATTGACATAACGCACTGCAATGCAAGTCATAGGTGGAATAATTAAACATTGTTCTGTATGCCACGGTGATGTCTTTGAGTGTCACACCCTAAACCTGAGTAGGTAAAGCTCTCCAAGACTAGAGAAGATAGACTATCATGGCAGAACCTGGGTGATCCATTTCAGGTTTGCTGGATCACCCAGGTTCTCCCATGATAGACTATCTTCTCCAGCCTTGGGGAACTTTAATAAATCAGACCGCCCTGCAGCACACATAGTAGGAATGAGGCCTTACTGATATTGCTGTTATCAGACTTTTCTGCTGTCAGGATATTAGTCTACCACTGGCTGGCTATTATTTCCTACAATCAAGTCCAAGCAGGACTTTGATCACTTGCCTGCAACTAGTGGACACAACAGTTTTGCAATAAAAGTATTGATTTAGGAGGGTGTCATCAACGCATGGAGGCAGCACAGTGCAAAATTACGGTTATTGCAACTTATTGTCTGTTTTCCCATGGCAGCGCAGAGTACATTAGTGTGGTAATCAGTGAGAAGAATGCATTTTACATTGCAGGCCAGTGGTAAGAATATTACCGTTACTGATAGCCAAAAAGATCATTGGTGTCACCTGGCCTGAAAGGCACACTTTGGTTAGGGAACCTCTTGCAAGCTCAGGAGAAATCCTAGAATGCCACAGAATCCTGGTTGAGAAACACTTAGTTAAATGATGCTGGATGACCTCCTAAATGATAATTTTAGGAAACAACTTTGTTTTTGTGCCTCATTTTGCTTTTTCCAGTGTGAATTAGAGAAAGAAAGAAGCTGACTAGTTGCTTTAGGCACTAGGAAATTGAAGATTTAATAACACAGACAAGAATTGTTTTTTTTGAAGATATATGGAAGCAAATTGTCAAGTTTTTGCCAGTTTAGTATCCATTTTTTGCTACCAAGAATGACATTAGGAAGAAAGTATTGCTATGGATACATCAAGGAGCATCCCACATTTAATTGTGCAGCAGCGCTGACAGTTTAATGATCTAAAATTGCAATGCTCCCTCACGTCAGAAAAAATAGGAACAAGTAAAAAAATAAACAACATTTTCATGAAAAGTGTCTTTATATTAATGGCATAGCACAGTAAAAACAATGTCTTTCTTTAGCTATATATTTTTATATTGCTAGGTTTATTCTTTTAAAGGAAACCTGTGATATAATAAATAAGTGGGCTGTCAAGGCTGTCAAGGCTGAACACTAGTGAGCAAAACTGTGAAATGCATAAATAAGCATTCTGAAATTATAGTGAAAAAAATAAATGCATCAGTTTCACAAGTTTGAGGTCTCTGGAGTATAATGGGCTATTGAAGCACTGGAACAAAGGGTTACTAGAGTACAAAGGGTCATTGCAACACAAATGGTCACTGGAGTTCCATGTCACTGAATGACATGGGGTCAGTGGACCCTAGACTACAAACGATCACTGAAGTAGGGGGCCTCTGGAACACAAAATATCACTGGAGTATATTATGACATAAATTACATGGCACTGTTGTGGGTGCTTTTTTATCAACTGCAGGGAGCAGGAACACTCATTGTTTTCAGAATAGTGAACACGGCAAGAAAGATATATAACTTTTTTGTAAAGGACAGTATTTGTCCTCAGTGCAAATTGATGAACAACGTTGGGGGGCCATTGTACGCATGGCAAGACACCAGGACGACCATTCATCTCCACCGCTAATCATCTAGTGTGGGCTCGTAGATTTGCTTTAACCCACCTGATTGGTTGTTGGGTTTCCCCAAAGGTCTGAAATCTTAGAATCCTTTCAATAAAATTTGAGAGTAATGCAATTTAGGCCCCTTTTGCTTTGTCAAAATTTTTACATTTTTGGTGGGAAAACACATTTGTGTTTCTTTTTTCAGTCCCATCAACCCATCCAGCTTCCACCCATGCAAAAATATATAGGTCAGGAACAGAGTTAAAAGGACAGCAACTTTGAAAACAGGTATTACCTGAACTGCTATTCCTCTCCTAAAATTAAAAAAAATTAAAAAAATGCATTAGTAATATTACCCTTTGCTTATAAAGCACCAACATATTACACAGCGCTGTTCATTAAAAAGGGGTCAAAAATGATAAACCTGCATAATAAACAAATACAAACTATAACGCAGGAGGAGAGGACCCTGACTCATAGAGCTTACAATCTCAATGAAATATAAATACTACACAAGCATGTACAGTAAAATTAAATTAACATTAAGTTAAGAGGAAATCAATGGCATGTTGGTGCACATAATATTTTGAGAAAGCTTTAGAGCCGCCGTCCGTTTTCTAGGTTCTAATAAAGATTTTTACTCAACACTACTAAATCCAAAATCTCTCATTATTGATAATTTGCTCAGAAACCCACAAATAAAACTTTGGGTAAAATCGCAACTGTATTGCGGACTTTATAATTTTCTTAATGTTTTACCAGTTTATTGTATGTTGCTTAACCATTTACTTTTTATACATGAAACACCAAAGCCTTTCTATGGCATAACCTTCATTTTTGCATGGTACATTGTAAATCGATACGTGTGAGAAGTTATCTGATAGGTGAGGACGGTCTGAATTTTAGGGTCTTTTTTACTACTGCATTGACAAGTTATGTCCTTTTATTGTGAAATTGAAAATGCTCCCCAATCAGTATCTACATAACTCAGACTAAGATGTGTGTTTTATTACCTGTGCTTGGCAATAAATCTACACTCGACATATCATTCAGCTTTAGAGATCAAAGTTCACATAGTGTTCACCTTCCTGCATTCTTACAGAGTTTTCGTGGAAATCTACGGGGTTCATTATTGCGTCCAGAGGGTCTGTATGCTTAAATAAACTTTTCATCGACCATGATAACCTGAAGACACACTCAGGTATTTATGTATATTTCATTTTTTATTTTGTTGAGAGATATTAAAAACTCAGTAATGGTTGTTAAAGTAGGGTGTGAACATGTATCTGTGACAATCATGAAAACACTCAATTTATGATTATGGGATAAATGGATTATCATGTAATGCAAACCAGAAGTACTAAAGGGTTGTTTAATTTTGATTCAAATTATAAAAAAAAGTCATTTTATATACTTTTGCATGTTACTTACAGGTTCAAGTTTTACATTGTTGGTATACTCTTATAATAAAACCTATTTTCAGTAACTCTCTTGTTTATTCCCCTTGACTCCACAAGTGAAGGTAAAAAAACATACTCTTATGAGATTCATCTCTTGCATACCTTCCACAATCCTTCCTAATAAAAAATGAAAAGTGATTAGAAAAACTTGGACAAATTTGTGGACGTAGAACGTGGGTATCTGTTGAGAGGAAAAGTTTAAAAAGTAATGCTAGGCATACAGTAATAAATATATGGAGCATGATCAGAATATGTGATGTTTCCAGTTGAGCAGTTGAAACCCTTAGGAGATCAATGTGATGCACCCAAATGTGGTCAGTTCTGGAGTGAATGGTGAGGCTAGGAGTAAAAAGTGTAATCCTTGGATGTTGGGTTTAAGAGCTGCCACATGACTGCCAATAGATGACTGAAGAGGCATTGTTCACAATATTTCAATAAGGAACAGGGAGGATTGTCTATATGTTAAGATACATCAACTTCTGTGTCTGGGGTAAAAATTAAGCTACCCCCAAGCAAATTGTTATCCTCTTTTAACATTAGAAGATAACACAATAAGGGCAACCATGATAGTGGTTACATGCACACTAACTGTGTGAAACCTGACGTTTCCCCTATATCTATCATAGTATAAAGTAATGGTTAAGTATATAGTAAAATGGCCTTGTAACCTATTACCTGAAAGACATTAAAACCCATAAAAAGTAATATAGGGAACGTTCATACAAAGAAAAATAGTAGTGAGCAAAACATAAAAGTCCATGGAAAATCATGTTGTTCCCCAGATGGAGGCAATCCCTTCACTCTCTGAAGATCTGTGGTCTTCAAAGTAGGGAAGATGACTGGGGTGGTCCTAATGGAGGCAGAGGCGCTAGCACAGTGCAGAGCCAGGCAGCTAACGAATCAAAATTGAGGCCCATGCTATCATAAGGGCTTATGGGTGTCATATGAGTTAGGGCAGGGTAATGCCCCTAGATAGAACAAGGTCCATTACATGAGAAAGTGAGAGCGAATTAATTCCCCCTTGTAAAAGCTTTGATCTTCTGTTTAACTACTAGATTTTGATCTTCAGTTTAACTACTAGATTTAGCACCAGCTGAAGAAACAGTCCAGCTGCCTATCTATTGCCCAGCAAGGAAGCATGAAATCCACATCATCCAATGTGAGGAACCCTAATGGTCCAGTCTGTCAAATATAATCTTGGGTCTCCTCTGCATCCTTCCCCCCATCCCACCAAAATGTGGCTTACTTACATTGTTTACAAGGTCCATGTGTCACAGCATGTATGGGTACAGAGGAGGTTGTTGTGGAGGTAAGGGCCTAAATGTGCCACAAGATATCAAGGGTTCCTAGTAGATGGCTGTACTCCAATGGTATTCAGTACGCCTGTCTCCACAAGTATGGCCAGTCCATTTGTTGACAGTTTTGCTTTTTATGAATGCCACTGCTAAGATCTGGGGTAATGGTCAGCTGTCTGGCCTAGGGCCAAAAAAATGGCACTAGATTGGGATGCTCCCTATGCCCCTTTTTGTATATATTGGTGGTGGAGCACCTGGCTAATGCGGTGGGAAAACCAAGGACTTTTTATGGTCAACCTGTTAGTTTATGTCCAACTACCATATTGTATTTCCATCCATCATGCAAGAACTTCAAACCTTTCAAATCACATCAATCAAATGGCAATCTCCCTCAGACATCTCCCTCCCTTTAAGAGAGGTCACCTCTTTCTCTCCTGCTTTACCATTTCAGTGGTCGTTTTCTTCCATTACTGATTTAGGAGTTTAGATTTTATTCACATTAGTAGATTTATATGACCCTAACTGTTCAACTGTGACACCTAAGCTTGCATTGCTCTCGTCATTCTTGGCTGGGACAAAATGGATTCACTACCCTGGTTTCCATATTTCTTTCAGCCCTTTCCTATCCTGCTTCCCTAAAACCTCTTTACATGTTTTAGGTCGACAATTTTTTGTTCTGTTTGGGGATCATCAACCACTTGCTTCCAACACACAGTATTAATCCATCACAAACAATCTGGGGGTCTATACCATTTTGACTTCCACTACTATGCTGCACATTTAACTGATGCATTTCACTAGATTTTTCACAGAGAAGAGAAGCTTTAGGCGTGTGTGGAGGATGCAGTATCTTCTTTCCTTTTTTCCTCATTACTATAGATACCACAAAGCTCTGATCCTTCATTGGTGTCCTTCTCCTATCTTTAATGGCCTTTTTAAAAAGTTTAGGATGTAAATTTCAGTCATTATCACATCTTAACCCACCTTGAAACCTTCAACTCTGTCCTGGGTAACAACTTTTTTCCTCCCAGTCTTAATGACTCATCTTTTCTCTTCTGGTGTCTGCAGATCCCTTTTCTATTTACGTTAGTCTCCATAATAGACGTTTTTTGCCCTTTTGCAACATTACTGCTGACTCCCTCCCAAACTAGGAAGATGGTTAGAATACTTACACTTATGTGACTATCTTGCTTGCTCAGCAGAACCATTGACTTTGTGTAAAGACTTCACTCCATTTGAATTGCTGCCTGCAAAAAAATACACTGACTCATCTTATCTTTCAGTTATATTTGATTCTTCTGCATCATGCTTTTCCAGAACATGAGTGTGAGCTTGGGGTGTCTCTTTCTGAGGAGGATTTACAAAAGATTTTTACATTGATCCATAATCCTACTATGGTAAATAGGGCTCAGACAAAGAATTATACAATTCTGTCCAATGGTATAGGTGGTATAAGTCTCTGAGCTTTGTTGGAGGTATGGCAGGAAGACAAGCATTATGCTGCATATATGATGGACCTTTCCAACTTTTCACCTCGTCATTGCCACTCTAGCACTGTTCCGTCACTGTTAGAATGGTTGGATGTATGAAAGACTTACCAGCTCAGCTACATAATAGAATGTCAGAATTTTTGGAGACCTGGAGCATGGATAGCCTTTTTGGGCTCTCCCAACTTGAGACATTTCCGTCCTAAGTTTTATGGGTATAGACAGTTGTTAGTGTTGGTTCCCTGGTGTTTAAGATTTCTATTTCTTTTTCTTTACTTCACTATTTTCTTACCTGACTCCCACTGCCATCTATCCCCCCTTCTTTTTCTACTGTTTTCTTTGCTCCCTGATTTTTTATCTTCTGTTTATCAACTTTTGTCTCCCCTCAGATTGGAGTCCCCCCCGATTAATCTCAATTGATACTGATTGATGGTTTCTTGTTACCTTAATAGACATGTATCATCGATTACATGGTTGCTTCCTTCCTATTCATGAAATGTATTGTTGTGTGTTGTATGTTTAAATTATGATAGGGTTTAGATGCTATCTACTACATATATATTAATGAAACTCTCCAAAACCTATTTTCAACACCATGGAGAGGTAAGGTTCATTCACTGGCCAAAACTATTTTTTAACAGCTGTACTAGAAACAGTAGCTAGGCCATTGGAGGATGTGACATTTGCAAAATGTACATTGCCTTTATATAAATAAATAAATAAATAAATAAATAAATAAATATATATACATAAAAGTATATACAACAAATCTTATCATTAAACAGCAGAAAATATTGGAGAGTGTTAACCCAACAAATGTATACTGATGCTGAATTTCCACTATAGGGGTATTGGTTTTATCTTAATGATCAATACTTACTATATTTTTCAAAATGTAAGTCAATCCACAAAGGGGTTACTGGGGTAATAGAGATAAAAAACAAACTGTTTCATGTAATTAATAGATAAAAAAAAAGTGTAGGTTGTAGTTTTGTCATTTGACATTAGTAATCATTTCAGCATCTGCTTATGGCTATCTAATATATCAAACATTTAAAAGTAACTTTTGTGCTGATTATTTGGGGATGTTATTTAGTACTTTTTTCTAAGTACTAAGTTTATTGAAGGCTATGTATATACGTCAGATGTCATCTTGGGTGAGAATCGGACATGTCTACAGAGGTCGCTCAATGGACTGATTTATAAACGACCGACAGTAGACAGCCGCAATACAAGTCAAGAGAAAAGAGCACAGCGGGGTTCTACTTGCTCCTTTCCCCCTTACATAGAACAGTGTGTACAGCTATCATTTGTTCATCTGTCACTCTTTTGTCACTTGAAAAGATTATAAAAGATCACAGTATAGATGCGTATTATACATAGTGCACTAGACATGTTTGTGCTTTTATCATTTTTGTTAAAAAACACAAATATATCTATACACATTCTCCTCAGTTGCTTTAGAGTGAAAAAATAGTGGGGGAAGGGGCCACCACTAATAACTTTATAGTTTATTAAGATTTTTGATATGTTTTAATACATATTTATTGGTGTATATATATTCTATATCTATTTCTTTCTTTCTTTAAGAATTTGCTCATTTTTTCTGTATTACTAACTAATGATCACACTGAAATTAACAAATGATATGCTAATCTTTATTATACTATGATTCAGCTTTGAACTCTGTGAGAAAGGATTCCCTGGAATAGGTAGAACAGATTAACCAGGAGAACACAATATATATATATATATATATATATATATATATATATATATATATGTATAGTTATAATAGGTTATGTGTTTCAACTTTATAAATGATTCTCTGAGCAAAGAGATGTCTTTCAACATAGAACTCTTCTATACTAAATTACAGATCAAAGGGAAAATGTACTATATTGTTATTGTTATACATTTTTTTGCTATACCATGCTTTCATAGTTTTAATAAAAGTAGATTTTACCTTTGTATATTACTATAATTACTCTGTCACCCTAGTTACAACTATTGAGATTGTGAGACTCAAAGATTTGAGAATCTTCATTGAATACATTGTAATTGTGTTTACTTTGAATACCCAATCATGTGAAATGGAAATAAAACAGGAACCTGCTTTTCACATTATTGCATGATTATAATAAATCTTTACTCAAATATTGGGTTGATTTATTAAAGCTCCCCAAGGCTGGAGAGGATACACTTTCATCAGTGAAGCTTGGTGATCCAACAAACCTGTAATGGATTTGGTCCAGGATTCAAAACATTTGCCAGCAAATTGCAAATGACTTTGAAGAAACTTGTTCCAGGTTTTCTTGATCACCCAGCTTCACTGATGAAAGTGTATCCTTTCCTGCCTTTGAGAGCTTCAGTCAGAAAATACCAGTCACACACAGAGCGATTTGTTGTCAATGGGGAACCAGAAAAAGATATTGAAATTGATCTCCAGTCCTACCTTTTGTTTTGTACTTTGTACAGACTTCTCTCCTCTGTTCTGCACATCATTCATAAAAAAATTATCTACCTTTGTAGTCAGAATATATTTTAGGGGAGCCTTCATGCACCCTCCCAGAGAAAGTGAGTCTGTTACATAATGTTGCCATTCTGATCATAGGTCCACTTTAATGCTTGGAAGGATTCTTTTTGTTTCTTTTGTTTCTTCAGTTGTTTCTTTTTGCATATCAAAGCACAGCTTTCTCCATAAGTTATTAAATGTCTAGGCTCCATAAAGTTTTCTTTTTGCTTTGTTTGTGATTCACTCACAGTGAGGATTTTATACAGTCACTGACACCACACTGCCTATTATTATGTTGAAACAAACATTTGTCCTAATTGAATTTATTCAAATAATGTACCTGTTCCACCTTACATACTAATTATACTTAAGAACAAACCTATAGTCCCTATCTTGTATGTAACCTAGGGACTACCTGTATACCAATTCTCATTATAAATGTGCCCCATCAGCAAGTTATTAATTGCTCTATGTATACTCTATATTATCTGTCAATGTATCACAGTCTGAAGCCACTAAGCCTAGCTTTATAAAAGCAGCACTTTGGCAGTTAGATACTCAACAGGTGCATTAACATGACATTTATTACAAGGTATGGTTAAATGCATAGAGCAAAATGATAAATGAACCTGCAGAGGCAAAAAATCATACATAGAGCCCAAACTATATTTAGCATCTCCCAAGAATAAATAATGACACATCTGCCATCTGTAAATAAAGAAAAGAAAAAGCCACTCAACTAATCAGAGGATAGTTGACATATGAGAATAACAGTGCTTTGCATTTGTCCTCTGCGAGGTTTCAAATTGTAGACACATGATGACGTCTAACATTCTGTATGTCAGGAAACACTGATTTCTCATTGATATGACACTATCTTTCTCTCTGCCGATCTTGGGAACACAAAACTTAATGGATCCCTACTGCTGGCTTTCTATCTTTTACCCAGTCCAAATATTTCTTAAAACATTCAGAGAAGATTTGATTGGAATACAGTAGGTAAGATCTGAAATGTCACTAAGACAGTAACTAGCTACATTTTGTAGCTTATCTCTTATGGTTAGACAAACAGTTCATTTTCAACATACATTAACCAGACATTTTGCTTCTTCGCTCAATCATAAGCTGGCCTGACATACGTAGACTTGAAATGGAGATCATTGGAAGGCAGGTAAGAGATTTGCTTGTGCTCCAAGTTATATAGAGCTATGGCAAACTATTTACCTGTTATAGGGTCCAGAACCATGGAAATGGTACAGTGCTTTCTAAATATACAATGATTTATGCAGATAGAAATAATATTTGGCAAAGAGATTTGGATCAGATGAATTAATGTATAATTTAGCAATTTCTGTATGATTATTAAGACCGATTTTAGTATTCTGTATTATTGGAGTATTTGATTTCAGAAACAGTGATTTTTTATTTGGCTTTATATAACATTGAATTCCAGACTTGCTTTTGTTCTCTTTAGCTTGGACAACTTGTATCTATCTATCTATCTATCTATCTATCTATCTATCTATCTATCTATCTATCTCATTCCTGTAAACAATGGTTGTCACTGAAATAAGAAAAAGTGATAAAGCTTAGTGGAGATTAGGTAGTGATTTTACCTGAATACATGATTACGCTCACTCAAGAAGTGTAAGTACATTTTCTCAGCAAGAAATCTCATCAGCAATCTCAAAGTGGTTCCACCCCAAGGTGCAATTTTATTGTCTGTTATTCTTTAGTAAGTTGCTTTGTAAAATCACCATTGCTCTATGTTTAAACATAGAAAGTTATTATCAATATTATCATGCACTTCGCCAATTACTATACTGCAACATTAAATTTGATGTTTACAAACTCATGAAAGGGGCTATTTTTTAATTGGTAATTGGAGAATACCCAATATCCTTGTTCTTGTAGAAGCTTCTCTTTTAATTACATCTTTTTATATAAATGTAGACAAATATATTGTAGAGCATTTTTATTCAATGCAAAAATAGCCTTATCTGTTAGTACACCGCCAGTCTAGAGATGATTTTGATTTTACTATAACAAAAACAATATGTAAATTAGCATGATGTTTTTGGCATGCACTCCACTCTGAGAGAGGGGCAGTATACAAACCAACCCAATGTTCTGCATTCAAATGAGCTTAGTGAAATAGAAAAATAGAGATAGAGGGCCTGACTATCATGGGTGAAGCTGAGTGATCCAGCAAACAAAGAATGGAGAGAGAGAGAGAGAGAGAGAGAGAGAGAGAGAGAGAGAGTGTAATAATCACAAGCTTATTACAAAGGACTCTGCTCCAAACTATTCTACTAAAAATTCTACTAATATTGGTAATAAAGCATATCTATTGACTATAGGGCACAGGTTGCAGCAGTAATTAATAAAATGTTCCTCCTTGGCGTGATAAAATGCTTGCTAGATAGGTATCATTGTTGGTTTCTTATTTGTGACAAAATAATTAGTCCGAGACTTTAGAAAGAAATTGTTTGAGTTTGATGATTCATTTTCTCACTGCACATGAATAAATATGTCACAACATACATTTACCCATTTTAAATATAGATCTCATTTATCTTCTGTTCTCAAGTCTTAGCAGGGTCATAGTAGCCTTGTTAAATGTATTATATTACACAGTTATCTGTACCATCAGCTTCTGGCAAGCTGGTACTTTGTTGTTTTATGATTGTATGTTTTACATAACGTGAACCTATCCAAACGCTCAGCTTTGAACTGTTCCTGTGTTTGCATCCCCCTGCTGTATATTTCCTATAGGTCTATTCTTTCAATATCCTACATTGATAGGAAGGTCAAACAAGATAAAACAAGCAGCATGAAAGCAATAAGCATATGTCTTTCAATTCTAGTTGTGAAGACAATAAAAATGAAGGCATCGGGAACCAGTCATTATCTCTTGAAGCTTTTTCTTCTGCTGATCCTTACCACAAACCTAGTGACATCAGAAGGTAATATTAAACATATAGTTATGTATTATTTCATAATTAGAAAGGGTTTGATTTACATTTGTATATAAAATTAGTTTTATAGGAGAACCTAAAGTGTGTGTTTCTTGTCTGGTGGTCAATATCGGGATTCAATGGCCACCAATATTGCATATTTTCCATCAAGTCAGGGCACAACGGCATTAAAACTGAGCTCCAGACAGATATTGGAATACAAAACATCATTTATTACTGTAATGTAGTCTCCAAAAGAATAATGACCTATTTTAACATACAATAACTTAAGTGCCAGAATTGGATGCCAGTCTCAAGAATGAACCATCCTCCTACCAAAACCCTTTTTTCTATGGTTTTCCCCCATGGGTACTTTATCACTATTGTATATACAGTGAAAACAGTGGTGATAAACATGGAGCATAGGAGTAGTTCACCCTTATGCCCATGCTATAGCTTTGCTTATTATAATTATCTTTCTTTTGTTTACTATTGTTTTGTATGTAATAATCCATATCAGCAGACCGTTCAGTTCTTTGTAGCAATATTTGCAGAAAGTCTGACATTCTCCCGAAATGTGACACCACATCTATTCAACCTAAATATTCCAGTAAGGATTCTGAAGCACTACTGTCTACTTGTCACCTGCAGGCTAATTAGAATTAGAAGACAGCTCTGTAAGAAACAACTGAGAATATTCAAATTTTGCTGAAAAAAAAATTATTATATATATATATTAGGTGAGATACCAAAAATGGTAAAAACCTTATTTTTATGCGTTATATGTTGCTTTTTCATGATATTTTTTAATAAATTGAGCACTGTTTTAATCGAATTGGCTACAAAATTACCAGATAGGTAATGTCAATTCTCTAGTGATTGATAATATTCAATAATATTATATTCCACGTGCGTTTATGGAACTAAAAAAAAAAAGGTATAAAAAATGCAGCTTGAAATTAATAGCATTTGTAGTTTTGTGACACCTGCAAACATTTTTTTTGCACTGCATATTCTTTAATAAATATTTTCCCTGTTTAATGTTTAAAATAGACCTTTCAGTAGCTGTACAGATCTGTATGAATATATTGCTGTAAATTATACAGTCATCATGCAGGAACAGTAAAACAAAAAATATCAAAATACCATTTTATTATTAAAAAGCAGTTCAATGTGAAGGAAGAGGTTTTTTTTTTTTCTTCTTACTGGAGGTTCAGCAAGAATATCGCCTCTACTACACATAGAGATCTATATATCTCTCTGGAATAATTAAGATCAAACCACTTGTCCATAGAAGTGTATGTATAGCATGACATCCGGCTCACCTCACAGAATCTGTTGAGGTTGGGAACAAAGTCTACTTTTAATTTGTATTGTGAACACTAGTATTTGTATTGTACCAGAGATTGATACTGTTTGAAATACTGGTAAAACAAATCCTAAATCCTAAACAATCATCAGACAAAAGTCAGATTTCTGTTTCTGGAAATAATCTTTTATGATCATTTGCAGTGATAGGAGAACAAACAAAAGATGGATACACAATGCTTATCTGTTTTTTAGAGAAGGAAGAGGGAAGAATGATTGAGTTGCACCCCAGTGTGCCCACCTACATTGGAAAGTACAGTGATCATTACCACTCAGTTGGTAATTGATCAGCAGGGATGGGTTAATGAACAATGATTGGGGACAACTGTTCACATACTAGACCAGTGTTTCTTAGCCAGGCTCCTCCAGAGTTTGCTAGGGGATCACTGAGGAATGGGCACTGTGTGAATATAAGGGCAAAAGGGGTTCCCTCATTTTAAAAAGGTCAAGAGGTGAGACTTTGACCTGAGATGATCACGACTGTTTGTTTTGGGTGACAATAAAACAGCACGTGTATGCACTAGAGCAGGGGTGCCGAACATGTGGATCGTGATCTACTGGTAGATAGCAAAAGCAACGTGAGTAGATCATGGAGCCCTGCCTTTCAAAATAATAACATGACTTGGTCATTTTAAAAGTAGCTAGCAAGCCTAAACAGTGTGGGCACCCCTGCACTTGAGCATATTGTGCAGGGCTCAACTGATGATATCTATCAAGTCTTCTATATGAACTTAAAGAAAATTTTTCTAAGAACGTTTTTCTAGGTAACAACAGTTTTTTTTAAATGTATAAAATGCTTAGGTAGAATTCTTTTATTTTAGTCTTGTCTTGTTTTTTCATTACATAGACTTTATATACTATTTAGTAGGTATGCCAACATAGGATTCATGTTACCAAATGAATTAGCTAATGAACAAGCTTTGGTAATCCATTTAGGACTGAATTTAATGAGGAGAAAATACACTTTATTAACCATTAGTGATAAAACTCAGAAATCCTTCTACAGATTTATTAATACCAAGAGATTACCACTGTGACCCAGCTGTAATGATTCTCATTTCAAATAATAGGGTTTTATGTCAAGGGTACAATGCCAGGTGACACTGTTGCAGAATCTTTGCCTGCAGATCTGTAGTAAAAGCTTCAACCTCACCTTTCCATATGATCCTGACCAACAATGCACAAAAATCAGTATGTAAAAACCCACGGAATTTGTATATAAGTTTGGTATACTCATATTTTATGGTATTGCTCATTCATATTTTACCTTAGAGGGAAGTATCTTAAAGGTAGATGTACAGAAGGATCACTGGGTACTTAAATAGATGGAATAAAATATAGATGGATGAAATATAGATAGATATCATTATAGTGTATTTGAGATATTTACACATCGCTACATCTAAATCATGTCAGTTTGGCTATGTACACATGGACGGGACGGGGGGGTCCTTTTTGGTCACAGGTCTAAGATAGTTGAAAGGGTCTTTCATGACCCCCAGCAGCCTGCAAAGACATCAAATAATTTACATATATATTCTACTAAAATGGCATTTTAAAAATAAATCTCACGATTCCCACATAGATTTTGGTCTAATGAAACTCCCAATTTCCTAATTCCCAATGTATTCTGTATATAACATAACACTTTTCAGATTTACCTTGTTCCTGTATGAATCCTTTGTATGCTTGAGTGAAAATAAACAAACAATAACATTTTTTTAAAGGATTATTATATTTTATAATAAATATTAAGGGACTTAAGTTTACACCAGATCCATGATGACTTTATTTGTGTGATTAGATAGTCTGCATAGCTAGATATATTAACATATATGTATAATAAATAGATACATAGATAAATTAGTGAATTTACTGCAGGCCACACAAAACTGGTTCATTCATTTGATAAATTTGTCCTTTAAACTCACTCTCCTGTCTGAGCACACCTGAGAAAATCATTGTAGTTTTGATTTGAGCAAAATAATTTAAACATTCTCTTAACGTTTTTTGGTTTTTATTTATTTTTTCAGATAAAAAATTACTTTTAAAGGAAAAAGCAGTGGTTATAAAATTCAAATACGCAGGACAACTGCAAGATACAAATATTCCTCCATTATTCGAATTCACTGTGTGCCTTGACCTCCTTTTCCAAAACATTGCTGCTTCGACCGTATTCTCATACTGTGTTGAAGATGGTAATAGGCCTGCAGAACTTGCCTTGCGTTATTTTGATACAAATAAATATGAAATGGTTTACCAGGGAGTCAATTATCAATTTTATCATGAACAGAAACAAAATTACTGGTATACTGTATGTTTAACCCAGCAGAGGATCACAGGACAGCTGGAAGTTTATGTGGATGGGATCTCCGTCTTTAATACCATAACAAGTAATGATCCATTGAAAGGTCGGGGAAGTCTAGTGTTGGGTTCTAGCCATAAGAGGAGGGCAGGAATTATCGTAGAAGACGTAAATGACTCCTTTTTTGGAGAATTATACAACTTCCAGATGTGGAATTATTCAAGATTACCTAAACTGCATGACTGCTCCGAAGGAAATCTTCTCAGCTGGACAAAAGAGTCATGGAATTTCAAAATTACAATAGATGATGAGAATTTGCGCTGTGGTAAGTACTGCATTTCTTTTATTAAAAAAAGTTCTTAGATTTCCAGAATGCTCTGAAATAATGGCAACCAGGCGAAATTTATATATAAATTTAAATATATTGGTAGTCCCCAAGTTAAGGACATCCGACATATGGAGGACTCCTAGATACGAACGGGATGGGGGGTGGTTTGCATGACTTGCGGGGAAAAAATCTTTTGCTGTTCTGCAAGCTCTTGTAACTCTTTATTGACCAAGTCAAACGCTGCAGTTGTTTCTTTTTGCAAATCAAACCACAGCTTGGTCAGAAGTTAATGAATGTCTAGGCTCGATAAAGTTTTTTTTTCTTTGTTTGTGATTAACTCACAAACTCCAAATGGATTTGCCTTGGCAAACCTTAACACAAAATATCTTCATGTCAGCAATAAACAAAAAAGCAACTTTAGCAATAGTTTAGCAATTCCGCAGTCCAGCCACCAACGCCGCTCTGCCAGAAGGGCACCTGCTACTCATGGATTACAAGTGGCAGTATTAGTCTTTCATCAAAAAACTCCTGATTGCTCCATACATACCTGTCAGTCTGAAAACTCAGCCTGCATTGCGGTGGGATAGGAGGGGCCACCCAAATCCTTCCTTTCTATTCTGGAGTCCGGGCCCTGTAAGAAGCAAAATAGTCATCAACCAAGCTTTTCCAGAATGTTTCTACAGTAGGCAACCTTTTTTCAGAAGGATTATGACCTATAGCACAATATATCTGCTATCCAGGACCCACCCCTAGTGTAGTCCTGTCCTGTGCAAAATATTTTCAAATTTAGGAATTTTATTTTATTTTGGAAAGAATGGGGAAAGGTTAAAACCTTCACATAATGTATGATATTTGGTTTGCTCCTACTTTCTGCTCATTTAAAAGAGCGCTCAAAACCCATTTTTTCAAACTTGCCTACCCGTCTTCCTCTGTCATTTGAAACCACCACTACATATCTCCCATCCTATTGCGTGTGAAATTCCCCCGCCTACTAGATTGTAAGCTCTTCGGGGCAGGGCCCTCTCCTCCTGTATCACTGTCTGTATTAGTCTGTCATTTGCAATCCCTATTTAATGTACAGCGCTGCATAATATGTTGGCGCTATATAAATCCTGTTTATCAATAATAATAATAATAATAATGATAAAACAGTGAAATAGATAACAATAAACACTGACAGAGGTCCTAGAAATCCCCTATGTGACTGTTTTTCTTTACTTCTACATTGCTTTTAATGAGTTTTCTTCACTTCTTATCCATGTGCGACAACTTTAATCAGACAAGAAGAGAAGGAATCTCTCCAACTGAGCCTCCCACCATTTTCACCTTTACGTACAATTTGTTCATTAATTGAATGCTATAAAGATCATGCAATACAAATACAAGGAAGATTCATTATTGCAATTTGATTGTTTGTAGCTAAAGTCATTTAGATGTTATTTATTGTCACTGGGAAAATGAACCTATGCACAATTATTGACTACATAGATGTCGGACTAATGAATTTGCTGGAAGATCATTCACAGAAATTATTGACATTTTCCAACCATATTCAGCTGCAACAATATTCACGGGCACAAAAAATAAATAAATAAGACAAAACAGTCTAGGTCTAATTCAACATACATTTCTTAACAACAACTCCAGCCACACACATTGTTTTAAAAGTACCAACAACCCACACACACTTCCTTCTACACTCATCATTGTCCCTATTGCTGTTCATATGAAGAAACAGACAAGAAACAGTTGTTACCCAGCACATAGTACAGCTCTGTTAGACTTTGGTGACAGTGTGAGCTCTAGGGGGTCACTAGGTATTTTTTTGTAGTATTAATAAATGTATTGCTGGTGGCTAGATATGTCCTGTAAGCTGGATTGTGCCCTCAATAGGTAGTAGTTGGGGGGCTTCACTTTTTATCAGATTATTTTATAAAATATTGAGAATAAGAACTGTATCCCCATAGCAGAAATTCCAGATACTATATCTATACCTGCATTAACTACATGCTTCCTTATTGTAAGTGATTAAGAAAGTATTAAAGCCAGAGACAGCCAGGCAACTTTCATTACAAGGAGAAGATCAGCAATAAGGATAGATGGGTGTAGTAAAACATTCCAAACAGATAGATACTTTTTTAATTGCAGAAGGGACATCACATTTTCCTTTTGCAATAAACAACCTTGCAGTTTTTTATTGTTACAGTATAATTTCACTTTGAACGTGAAGCGGAGTTGACATAAAACAATTCTTCATTATGAGAACTTTAACACTACTGACAAATGTACATACAAGATTGGAATTTCATCCATTTAAATGAGAACTAGCAGTAGCAAAACTCACAACATTTTCTGAACATGATTTAATTTAATACAAGCCCAAATGCTTTTGTAATTGTATTATTATTTTACTTTTTTAACAATGCATCTAAATACAAACAACAGATGCATGTCAATAGCTATGCCCCTTGTACATTTTAATTTAAAAAATGTTCATTTTCATTTGCATGTGCCTTGTCTGTTTCTTAAAAATATAAAGCAGTTAGGTTAGGAAAGGTTTCTGCAATTTTGCTTTGTTCAAGAATCAGATCAATCCTTACAATCAGTATAATTCCAGCAGTGTCAGATGTCTGCTACCCCACCATGGTTCTATATGCTGGCACCTCATTGTACTTTATTATAATACACCATAGCAATGTTGGGGCCAGAAAATGTAACCACTGCAGGATACACACAGGCATCTAACATTCCTGGATGGACCAGTTAAGAAGATTCTTCAGACAGTCAGCACATTAACAAAGCAAAGATTTCACTTAGATGCAGTAGGACAGATGAGTATAAACATTCTTACATTGCAGGGAACTAAATCTAATTAAAATGCAGGAATCAGCTTTTCGGAGCCTTTCCTTTCAATTTTGTTCATCATATGTTTAATTTACCATTTCAGCCAATGTGATAGATAAGCCATCTTCTACCATACCATCAACTTTTCAAACAACTACCAGTAAGTTTAAATTGCTTTTTTCATGTTTTATTTCTAAAGACAGTTTTTGCAGCTATACCTTCCATACTTAATTATATTAATTATATCATTTCAGCCACTGTGGCAAATACACCATCCTCCACCAAAACTACAACTTTTCAGCCAACTACCAGTATGTATAATTTACTTCCTTCTTTTTTCTTTTTCTTTTTTTAGTTTTCTAAAGTTTTTCTTTCTTTTTTTAGTTTTCTAAAGACACTTTTGGCAGATATCTCTTCCAGACCCAATATGTGTCATTTCTGAAGATGATTTTGTAGCTATACCTTCTCCACTTATTATGTTCATAAATTATTATTTACCATTTCAGCTACTGTGACAGATACACCATCCTCCACTACAACAACTTTTCAAACAACTACTAGTAAGTTAACTATACATCTTTTTTTTGTTATTTTTGTGACTTCTAAAGACATGTTTGCCAGTTATACCTTTCAGCCACTGTGGAAGGTACACCATCCCCCACCAAAACTACAACTTTTCAAACAACTACCAGTAATTTCAGTTTACTCACTGCTCTTTTTTGTTGTTATTTATGAAGACAATTTTGTAGCTATACAGTCCACATTGTATTATAAATTATTTAACTAACCATTTCACCCTCTGTGACAGGTACACCACTCTCCACCAAAATAACTTTTCAATCAACTACCAGTAAGTACAATTTACTTTCTTACTTTCTTTCTTTTGTTTGTTTGTTTCATTCTTTTTATATAGCGATATCTTCCACATCTAAAATTATTTTATTTACCATTTCATCAACTGTGACAGATACACCATCCTCCACTACAACAAGGACATCTTTTCAAACCACTACCAGTAAGTTAACTATACAGTGGTACCTTGGTATAAGTCCTTAATCCGTTCCAGATCCTTGGAAATAAAAGGAAAATGATTAATCCGTTCCCATGAACAAAAAATCCTATAGTTATTGGCATATTATACATTGATGGGGCTGTATGAAATAATTTAAACACTGCTTAATACTTAAATACATAAATACAAAAGCAATTAGATGAAATAAATGAAAATTTAACCTCACTTTACCTTGCTGGGAAGAGTTGAGTGCCTACTAGGATGGTGCTTAGAAGGGGGGAGGAGGAGATGTTATGTAATTCACAGAGAGTTATAGCGCGGGTTGTTCACTGAATGGCAGCAACTGGCGTACTGACGCTCGTGGGCAGTCGTGGCTTTGTCTCGGGAGAGGTAAATCAGGGTAGCGCGCGGTGTTATGACTCATTTTGACCCATACAAGTTCTAGCACAAGGGTTGTATAGCAAGCAAAATTTTTCGTGTCCAAACAGGACTTATAACAAGTTGGAGTTATTCCAAAGCGGACTTATACTGAGGTACCACTGTACTTCTTTTTCATTTATTTTTGTGATTTTTAAAGACACGTTTGCCAGCTATACCTTTGCACACCTACTTGTTCATAATTTAATTCATTTATTATTTTAGCCACTTTCACAGATACACCATCCTCCACCAAAACAACAACTTTTCAGCCAACTACCAGTATGTACAATTTACTTAATTCTTTTTCTCAGTTTTTTGTTTTTTTTGTAATTCTAAAGACACTTTTGGTAGCAATATCTTCCACACCTAATATGTGTTTTTTCTAAAGACAATTTAGTAGCTATACCTTCCCCACTTAATATGTTCATAAATGATTTATTTTACCATTTCAGCTACTGTGACAGATACACCATCCTCCACTAAAGCAACCACTTTTCATTCAACTACTAGTAAGTACAATTTACTTTCTTTCTTTCTTATCATGGTTACATAAATATATAGGTGAAGTAGGTAGTTAGAAAATTTCTGCAGACACAAGGAAGAATAGGAAAAATAAGTCAAACATTTCTACTACTGTTTTACAATTTTACAAATGACAGTGGAGTCAAATAATGGATTACAATGGTTGTAATTGTTATTACAATCAGGGCATGCGCAGAAGGAGCAGCCAGAGCCACTCGGAATGCATGACGTAGGTATCCCTTGAGGCATTGCAACCCCGCCACGGAGATGAAAACTTAAATTGGGGAGCTGCACCTTTTTTTAAAAAAAAAGTATGTTGAAAAAACAACAACATTTTTACTTTATTTAGAAGAGTCGTCTACCCTTAGGTTCCTAACATTAGGAAGATGTTTGAAAGTTACTGTATGTGAATGTGGTTTCACAATGAGATGTAGATATCTACTTATGATCATATTTTATGAGGGAACCCAAGCTATTGTTATTATTTTTTCCAGCTTTGTCACCTTCCACCAGCCAAACACCACTAGACCCCAACTTGTCATCCACTGAGACCAATATTGCTGCCACGACAAGTACTTCTAAAGTAACTACTGCACCTGGGCTTTACTCAACAACAATAGCGATGGGAAAAACTTCAGTGTCAGCAAAACCACCAGAATCCACAGATCAGCCAGAACTGTCATATAACTCTACACTATCCTCTACAACAGAGTCCCTCTCCGGAAATAGTCCAATAGTAAATTCCAGTATCATCTTACCAACCAAGAACAATGTTTCTACAACTGGAAACATATCATTAACCCATAACATTCATCCAAGAACAACAACATCCTCTGTGCCAATCTCATCGTGGGTAAACCAAACAACCAAACAGCAAACAACAGCTTACAGTACACTTGGAACCACACCTTCACATGTAACAACAAATTTAGGGTCATCGCCGGTCACTACTTACAACTCTACCTGGAGGTCATCTGAAGTCAAACCCTCTGCTCCTTCATTTACAGGTAAGGTCACAGTATAAAGGACCAAAACTAATTTACGTACTTGCTATAATTGGTGTACGGGTTAGCAATGTGCAGTAAATCAGATCAGAACAGTTTACTGTAGCTGTTTCTCAATGATTTAAAAGCATTTCTACTCACTGTACATCACCGTTACAAAACAAGCTTATTGAGGATGATGGATATTCTTGTCAAACATTGCAATCTCTACACATACATAGGCAGCTGCTTACTAAAGTCAATGGGAATTTGCTGATCTGCATTCAACGTGTGTGCCACTTAAATGAAGGAGAACAATTTTCTTTAAAAAATAAATGAGGTCAGTTGTGCTACTGAATGGAGATGGTAAAATCAGGTAAAGTATTTTGAACTGACCCCTACAGAAATTCAAGGCATCGAGAATTGTAAATGTTTTTTAATCTAAAAGGAATAAACACATAGCAGATGTATAAAGCAGTGCTGTTTGCACCATCTGTTTCTGAAATAACCAATATAGAGATTTGCAATGGCTGCAACTGGAATTAAAGTGTACATGTGTTCAGATTGAATGAGTTAAACTAATAATATCCTGTATCTGATTAGAACATACTAAAAGTGTTCCCTTTTGTCTGTCTGATTCCTGAGTGATTTATAGGAATTATTTTATATAAATCTCATCTGAAGATCCAACTGACAGAGGTTCAGTGGGAGGGCAAGATAGCAGTGCTTATACCAGGTACTTCTTTGTTTGTTACTCTTGTAGCATTGTATCCACAGACAAGAGTACCAAGGTATAGATGGCATATGTATCCATCAGGGACTTTGTAATCTGTAGGAATCTGTAGGAAGGAGCATTACCACATATTAGGTGATGTCAGGGTATAAAGAACAATTATAGAGTATTCCTTGACAAAGTTACAAGTTCTTTTGACAGGCCACCAATCTTAATGGATAGAGAGTCTACATGAGTGTCTAAAGGAGAGCTCAATTATGGCAGCTTCAGTTTTATTCTCATGGATTTATTTAAATCCTCCAACATAAACAAAACATATTATTAAATCCAATTTTCCAGAGTTAAGTCTTGTTAGATTTTTGTACGTACTTAGTGGTTTGGTTGGTACACAAAACATTATTAAATCTGTCAAACTCACCTACAAATGATTGATCTGAATGGCGTTCATCCTTTTCAAAAATTTTAAGTGCTTTAATAATAATTTGACTGTTGTTCTAAGATTTTTTTATTCTGAATAAATGCTTACATTCCCTTGCAGAGTTAACATCTTACTACTTTTTTTAGTTTAAGTTGTTAGAAATTCTATCAGGACCTCTATCAGTGGTGAAATTATCCCCAATGAGGTGGTCAATGTTATTGGTGTCAAAAGTTAAAAAAATCAAGTTACCAGAACAATAAATAGGGAATTTTTCACTGGGGCACTTGTTCCGGTGACAGCTATCAAGCAAGGGATTTAAATGTACTTTAGAAGAGACCTGTATTTGGAGAAGTATGGAAGCTGTTAAGGCTGTTCTCTTTCTGAAATTACTTTGTGCCTGGCTGTCATTGACTCCAATACTTTCAGATTCTGTGGCTCAGAACAACTTTGCAGATTAGAGAACACGAAATATATCAGAGCTCCTGGTCTACAGTCTTGCTCCAGGTTCATAAAACAAAAGTATCAGTGTTATTAGATCAGAATGTTAGCCAGGCTGACAGATAGCTTCCATATCCTTTCAGAATACTTTTTATTTAATGTGATTTATCTCCTTGTCAACAGAACTCTTGGTTGGAAATCCCTATTCAAATTTCCCAACATATACAAATAGAGATAGTGATACCTTTACAATGATATTCTTTATTCTATCATTTTAATATTGGACATAAACATTGCAATCAAAAGCATGCAAATCAGCTGCAAGCTGAAGGGGCACATGCCTTTTGGAGGTGCATTGGTGTGTGATTGACAATAAATAGCATTGCATCATGCCAACACATTTTTTGTAGTGCCAGGATGTCAGTTGGCTGTAAAGTTCAAAAAATTACTGAACAGTTTACATTACTACATACAATTTACCATTAAACACATAGTATTTAAAAAAAAAAAAGAAAACACAAATTAAAACTGTTTCCATAACTTGCCTTTAATTGATTTCATGATTTTAATACTGGAAGATAGTTAAAAATTATTTAAAAATGCTCTTGTATAAAAATATGAGTATTTAGATGAACATACAGAAGGTCAGATTGGGTTTGCACAGCAATCTATCATCTTTACAGAATGGTACCAGAAGCTGGCAAAAATATTGGCAATAAATAATATATTTACTTGTGCAGCCTAATGCAACTCATCTGCATGAAATAATTGTTTGAGGAATAATTGATAAGAGAATAGGAGAAAAACTTACAAACTCCTCCCTTTCCTACAAGACCAAGCAGTCTGGACACTGACACCATCACATTTAGTGCAAATCTATCAATCTTTTACTGTACAGAATGATGTAGGGTCTATCTACATCTAGGAGCATTGGCTGGCCACAGCAGGAGAAAGCTAAGTTTTACACATATTCTATCATTGCTAGAACATTTTACATTAGTTGTAAAGTTACATAGACCAAGATGGAATTCCTTGTAATGATTCTCACTGGGATGAAAAAATATTATCCTTATGGGTTTTGTATTTGCAGGTACTCAGGCTATATCTACAAGAAATCCTGACATTTTCACAACTGACAGTGCAACATCTAAGGGCATAGGACCACCAGATGGAAATTCAACCTCCACTCAGACTGTAACTACAAGGAATTCCGAAATATTCACAACAGAAGGGGCAACATCTAAGGACATAGAACCATCAGCTGGAAATTCAACAACCACTCAGGCTGTAACTACAGGGAACCCTGAAATTTTTACAACTGTCCAGGCCTCATCTAAGGACATAGAACCACCAGTTGGAAACTTAACCTCCACAAAGTCCCCATCATCCACCACTTCAAGTGATTTTACAACACATGATATTATTAGCGCATCTACTACATCCTCTTCTACTCCATCTACTTCATTACAGCCGAGTAGCGGTTCTCTGGAAATCAACACCTCAACTGTTCCAGATAGAGCTAGCACATTAATTTCCACATCATCACCTGCTCCTTCTGGGATTACAGAATCGTTAGTATCACAGTCAGGATTCACAAACACTGCAACTACAGAAAACAGCAATAAACCTGAACAGGCAACCACAGGTATGGTGAAAAAAAAAATACCACATCTATGAATACATTGTGTTTTTTATCGTTAGATTTAGTGCAAATGTGCAGAATTCTATCAAGATATATTCTATCTAGCTGCAGTTGTTCTACGTGAGCACAGCTTGACTTTAGAAGCTCCCTATCATGCAATTCTCATTGTTAACTTGCCCAAGAGCATGCAATTCTGACTCATTTGTCATTTATTCTTATTTTCTCCAAGAACAAACTGTGGGCATTGTGGTATATAGTCAAATACCTTACTCAATGCCCTAATAAATGTTATTACAGTTTCATTATCCAATAAAAATATTTTAGACAATTTCTATATTTGTATATTCTATAATGTACGTAAGTGCTAATAATAATTAAAAACTTAAAGTGAAACCTCAATAGCTGCATTTGTCCTTTTATAATATTTCCCTTTAATGTTCCCTAGTCAGTTACTTCGTTGTCAATATAACACCTAAATTTTCAGAAGTGGTGATGAATGGAGATGTGGCTGCTTAGCTCGTGAAAAGCATGGTGAGACATGTAAATTTGTATATTTGACAAGCCAATATAATGAATAATCTGTTTCTTGACAATTGTCCACAAATATCCTGGAACATCCCAATCTGATTTGGAAACCTGGTAGGGGTGGACTTTGACAAATACGGTTAATATGGTTGCTGTTGAGCTCACATTGCAAGAAGGACTCCTTGTTCTAGTAAAGGTACCTGGTGTTCAGATAGTCAAATTTTATTGAAGAGCTTGTTCTAAAATGAAATGTGAACTAACTTTCATAGGATCACAGCTTCTTACAATGTTGGCCATGTTCGAAAAAGCTAAATATTTTCCAAATATTTGTTTATAATAACCGCAGATACCCATGAATGCTTTCTTTCTGTGTGTTCTGCACTCAATAAAATGTAGAAGAACTTAAAGTACTTCTCACACCACACCAACAGCCAGACCCTGGGATTTGGATGCATTTACGATATATGGTACTGGGGGATTTGTTGATCTCAGCCTGGGTAAATGTTGGGTGTATCTCATATGAAAAGTGGGAGAAACTACTATGATAGAGTGAATGTAAAAAGTTTAAATTTGACTGAAACTTTTTAGGGAAAAGTTTTGCATAACATTTGATTATAATGAATTATGAACATGTTGCAAGGCTTTAATGTATGACATTTCTTCTATAAATGTCTGTACTCATTTAGGATGACAAATTCAATGTGTGATTCTAAAATAAGACACTGTATAACACCATTGTTTTCTTCTACAGATGGACTTTTATTTTAATACTACAGTTTTTTCTGTACTGGAAATAACTGTATCTGGAGGACCAAGGTATGTAATGTCAATCATGATACCTGAGTAGGGTCACCTCTTATATCCCAATTTAAGATGATATTTTCTTTATTTTTGTGTAGTGCTGTATTGTTGACTTTGCAGTAAGATAGGATTTAGGTGTTTTTTTTATTTAAAATCTATACCTCTTTCATTTGTTGAGTTCATTAATGCAAAGAATTTACTTTTCAGTTTTATTTCAAAAGTTTGTAATTGTATTGTCTAGATGCCACATTGCCCAGTGACTTTTTATTCATTTTTATTTCATAAGATACTGATCCATACTACATTAGCAATACAAGTCAAATATAGTTCATTAATTATATGCTTGTTTCAGGGAAGTGAAGCAGAAAATGCTGAAGTCTTTTGATCAGCATGACTGCCAGGACGTTAGCATTTTTAAAAGGAGAAGCCAGAATTATACAGGATTCCTTGTCTAGCTACTACACATACCATGCTATGATCTAGGCAGCTCATGGTCTTAATAAGTGGTTTTCCTTTTCGTTTGGATCATTAGAAGTTTAATCATTTTTTATGTATTATTTTTTGTTGATAATTGTAACATATCTGCAAACAATGCTTCTCAATGGCCCTAATTTATTAAAGCTCCCCAAGGCTGGAGAGGATACACTTTCATCAGTGAAGCTGGGTGATCCAGCAAACCTGGAAGGGATTTCCTAAAAGTCATTTGCTATTTGTTAGCAAATGTTTTCAATCTTGGACCAGATGCATTCAAGGTTTGCTGGATCACCCAGCTTCACTGATGAAAGTGTATCCTGTCCAGGCTTGGAGAGCTTTAATAAATCAGGACCAATGTCTTAATTTTGCTCAATGATATTATTTGAAACAATAACTAAACCATAAAACAGTGGCATTCCATGGGTGGGGCAGTAAAAACAGACATCCCTGGATACAGGCAATAAAGGTATGCCAGTGCAAACAAAGAACCCTCTACTTGCTTAGGTAAGTGGTCATTAACTACACCAAAGATCTATTAAGCTTAGTTCCTACTAACCACCACCAATGTAAGAGAACAAGTCACCACTGATTACTAATGTAAGGGGGTACGTTGATGATCGTCCATGTATAGGGATCCAAAACATAACATCATAACATGCTCTAAATTGCATCTACAGCTAACCTCTTCATTTTAAAAATTGTGCTCTACATTCTGCATGTTGTGCTATGTATTACATACTCTCTGTGTGCTGCTCTTTACATTATATATTCTTGATTTCTTTTTGTATTTTCTTGCTATTATCACAAATAATTTACCTCCATGATTACTTATGAAGATATGTTTGTTACACAAAAGAGGAATATACTACAAATAATTATCTGCTATGATTATACAATATACTGCATATGCCATTGCTTTTAGATGAAAATATCAATCTTTGGGGATAATAGTAATTTGTAAGAAAAAATATAATATTTTTGTTTTATTGTCTTTCCAAGTAATGCAGTTGCTTTATCTTTTAATTTCAATCGTTTATAATCTAATTTTATCTGCTGATCTAATGGTATTATTCCAATGTTTGCAGCAGTAATGAACCTGGGAATGTCCCTACACATAAAAGCAATAAAAAGGTAAAAACGGCTTCCTTTTTACAAGGCTGTCACTAGGATTTTGTATTATTAAATGTTTGTTTAGTATGGTGATGGGATCGGTAAAATGTACTCAAATACGAATCTGATAAAGAAAAGATAAAACGTAAGTAATCAGGGGCATTTATCACATCATAAATGATGCACAAATCAAGGATAGGCAGAAGGAGAATTGCCAGCAAAGTCAGAACACTACTAGGGCCCAGTGATGGGGACAGAGCTTGTCAGGGATGAGTGGGCATCAGTTTACAGAAATAACTAATAATATTTTGCAACTAACACTAGTAGCCATAATAATGATTATCACATTAGTTGTTATTTTATTGTATCTTTTATAATTGTATCATTTTTTTGGCAACACATGCAGACAGCTGTTTATAGCTAAGGAGGTATACAGGGTTCATATATCTTACTGCACAGTCTGCAAGGGGTAATATATGACCGGCAACAATGATTCTTCTCCTGTATGTTTGATTTCAGCTTCACATGGAGAACAGTACTTGGTTTATTGTGACATGACCATAGATCTTCTATGTATAAATTGCCTCAGTAGCTCCCTTATGGGACACAGGTTTACTGCCAAGCCCATAGCAGTCATATGAACTGCTATAGCTATTGTTACACCTATATTAGTAAGTTGTTAAAGCAGTTACCATATACATAAAAAAACTTTTATGGCTTACAGCTGCTCTAATTTTGTATTGCCTTGAAATCTCAAAGTTGACATATATTCTCTGTTTCCATTTCGACGTTGGTTATACGGCATCTGAATTGAGAATAGTGAAAAAGCTAGAACTTAAATTTTACTATTCTGTTTTAGAAGTTTTGCAATGATCAACTAATAGTTAAAAAAATACAGAAATTATTCTGTCTGTGATTCAGAGCTTAAAATTATTTGTGACTAGGGAAAACCAGCCAATTTTGCTGGATGATGCTGGTTGATGTGACGGATACTACACCTTAGATATAATAAAATGCATTATTGCACTCCATAAGTGTTGACTGCACTGATAACAGCATTTTTAAAATACTGGTGGTCAGATGTAAGGCTAAGTACACACATTGGATAATCATTGCCCAGGACAAACAGTCATGCTCATCTTGTGGACAGTGGTCACCCGATGTCATTCATGGATCCCTCACCACGGATCAATGATCACCAATGGGAAACTACTGCTTTGCAAATCAAGGGAGGAGAGCACAGCAAGGTACCACTTTATTGTCCTCTACCTTTCCCTCTCCAGAGAACAGAATAAGTGCTGCTGGTTCATCTACAACCATCTGTCACTAGGAACAATAATGATAGATCGTTTCCAGCTACATAAATCTAATGGGTGTAAGTAGCCTAAAGTAAATTTTTTGCCCCAAGGGATTTGCAATCTAGAACACGTTTACCACTTTTAACCATAATAGTTTCTGATATGAAACATACAGGACAGAAAATACATAAAATAATAAACCTTTAAAATGTCTGCAAGCAATTGTATTCCTTGTTCAGAAAAGTTACTACAAAGCTAATGTGACAGCATGGCAACAGTTTTAAAATTAACTTTTACAGATCTGAGTTAGTTGATTCATTTTTCAGTTATTGAACCTGGTAAGGGTTGTGTTGAGGACAGCTTAGCCATCTATATAAAAGACAAATAAGAACGTACTGTTTGGAAGATGAGATGAAAGGAAGAAAGGGAGGGAAGAATAAATAAATAGGGGAAAACAAAAGGGAAAGAAAGAAGGTATATAGGTTAGAAGAAAGGGAGGTACAGTAGTGGTTTTCTATGAATACCAGCTCTGTGGCATACACAAATGAGGAATGCCAAGTGTAGTAATCCACCCTCCACCTCCACCACTCAATGAGTCCATTCCAGACACTGTCATGAAACTATGTAAACTGTACTACAGTACTTCCTCAATAAACCCCAAATATGTTGTTCTATTTGCTATATATATATAGATTAAAACCCAGCTAAACCTAAAAATGATAAGTGAAAACAAATAGTATTTAGAAGCAGTGTGGTGGACAAATACCTGTTTTGTGGGCCAAATGTGCATGCACACTGCTTTAAAACTATAACCTTGCATTTTTGAATTCAGCTGGTAGGAGGGTCAATTTAAACAGGATAGTGGACCCAAAGAAGAAAGAACACTAGGGGCTATACCATATTCCCAGCATCCCTGCTTTGCAGTGGAAACCATGGTCTATATTAGGAGAAACAGGGCTTGATGTTACATGAAGTATGTGGTGAGCAATTGTAGGATCTAAAATTGTTAATAGTCCTGGAGTGTGGACAGCTGTAAAAGTACTACCAAACACAGCTAAATGATGGGGTTGATTTACAAACAGAGATTAAACTTAGCAAATGGAGTGATCACTTTGCATGTATTAATTCAGTTAGTTTATTGAAGAAATAAAGCTCTACTAACTTCAGCCATCCAATCATGTGCAACCAAAAAACATGTTTTTGTTTAGATGTCCTTGCATATGACTGGGGTTTTTTTCTTAAGTGAATTTTACCTTCACTAAGAATGTAAATTATCCCCTCCAAAGTAATATACTGTACTTTGATAGGTACACAGCCAAAAGTAAACCTAAATGAGTTTTTTTATTTGTAAAATACCATTCCTAAGGTAATACTTTACAATACCAAAAATAAATGCTTTAAGAAAGTTCCTTGTTTGGTTTTGGGTTTGTTTGGGCTTTAAGATATAGTAATAGGGTAAGCTGATAACATAGTATTTTAAAGCGGAGATGGAAGCGGGATTCTTGAATCTAAAACATATTCTTACTGTTTGGCAAACAAATGAAACGTGTATGCTAATCACTAGACCAATTCTTTCACATTTATGGGAAACATTTTCACACACATGGAGGGTTGTTTACAAAGGCAAAAAATGTAGAGGTTGTAAAGTGATTTATAAATTCTCCATCTAGTAAAAACATTTACCTAAAACTGGAAAAGGGAGAGTGGGGCTGCAGTAATGCAGTTCAATGAGCATCTTGAGATCTGATATTGGAAAATGGGTTTGCTTTTATACACTACAAAGGAATGTCTGCTGTGAGCTCAAATCCATTGGGCTGGGGGGGGAAAGCTGATGCCAACCCTCGTTAACCTTTCATATGAAGGCAGCCTTAAAATCTGCAACAACGATGACAAATATTGAATGCACAATCCAATTCATTATCACTTTTTTCAAATGTTCAGACATCTGCTGATCTTTACTGTCCCAATCAGCTTCAATAGGTTTTAGATGGCAGATATTACTTACAGAATGTACATGACCTAATATTATCAAAGACTTCTGGTGATGCATGTCTGTATTTTTTCTTTTAATGTAATCTATCACCAAGCTTGTGTTAGAAACTTAAGATAAAAGCTGCTTTTCACTGATCTCTGCTGGTTCCATGACAAATCTGGGTGCATGTCAAAGAATGCTTCGCACATGGTTCAATTTATTCTCTTCTAAATTCTAAATTTAAAAATTCAAAGCAATGGGCCTGATTTATTAAAGCTCTCCAAGGCTGGAGAGAATACACTTTCATCAGTGAAGCTTGGTGATCCAGCAAACCTGGAATAGATTTCCTAAAAGTCATTTACTATTTGTTAGTAAATGTTTTCAATTCTGGACTATCTATTCTAGACAGATCTATTCCAGGTTTGGTGGATCACCCAGCTTTACTGATAAAAATGTACTCTCTCCCGCCTTGGATAGCCTAATAAATCTGGGCCAATGTTTCATATTACAATGTATGTGGATAGCTGAGAGCAGTTTTTATTAAAATTAACCTCTACATTTTTAGTACTATGAGGGGGTTCTGAGAAGTTCTTGAAGTTTTTGTTTCTCCAGGGAAAGTCAGCAAAGGACATCCACACTGAGATGTCACAAACACTGGGGGAGAAGTGTCCTTCCTTTCCTTGGAGAAACAAAAACTTCATGATGGCCCGTAACTCCAACAACGTGAAACTTTCTTGTGCCTCTGCCATCACAGCTTCTCACTAAAAGAAAAAAACAGTTTTAAGCATCTCAAAGACCTGATATTTGCACAGTTACATACTAAGAGATTAGGCTGTCATATGCCCCCCCACTCATTTTTCTATTTCATCTGGAAGAGGGGAAAGCCAGGAACTTCTCAGCACCCCCTCGTATATGACACTCATTGGGTCCAGAAGGAATCTTTTGTCTCACTATTATTTATGTACCATACTGATGGTTGCAGTGCATGGTGTCTGATTTTTTTCAACCTAATATCTGCTGTGAGATTATGGTATCCTTTCTCTTTTCTTCACCTCTATATTTATCTCATCATGATAAATATTGTGTATTCTGATTGTATTTTATTTATATATTTGTTTATTTTTACTGTGCTGCCAGAAAAGAGAGGCCAGTACGGACTCTGGCATACCAAAGTTAGTATATCTGTTGCATGCGATCAGTGTAATTTGTTGTGTTGTCATGCTACTTATAAGATTTTCTTTTCATGTAAAGTGGTTTTGTAAATGTGGCTTTTCACTTCTGTATACTTTTTTTTGTAAACATTTGTTTTGTATAGAGTAAAACACTTTTTATGGGGGGTATAGACAGTAATAAATAAGTGAAATTATGCTTTAAAATCTTTCTATTTCAAAGCATGCTGCAGGTTAAATCTCTGTTTTATTGTATCTCTTGAGAGGCGTGACTTTAAGAGGACCTATGTCAAATTGGGAAATGTCTGTTTTGTCCTTTAAATGTGACTGTGAATATTTTCTGTAAATATCAATTTACACTTATTATTTTTTATTTTCTGTAGCTACCATTCAAAATTGATCATTCAAGCAAACTCTTCAAGCTCTTCAGAATCTCTTGCTGTGGAGTTGCAAAATCTGCTTGAAAATCAGGAGGATTTTAAAGATGAACAGAGCAGTATAAGTCTCTCGGTACAAAGTGTGCGCATAAAGGCCTTAGGTGAATATTATTGTTATAAAACATTAGATACAAAGCTATAAAAACCTGTGTTATGGTTTAATTTCCTTCCTCTTTTCACTGACTAGTCCTGCAATGATTGTCCGTCAGAAAAACCAATGTGACTGCACGGCAGCAGCCTCATTAAAATCATACAATATAGTTTTACAGGTTACCACATCAAGGTCTCTGAGTTAATCAATTCTCTTGCAATAAAGTAAATTTATTTACATAAACAAGTAAACCCAATATTTGAGAGGCCAACATAAAATAATAAAAGAAAACCTATTAGTGCCTTGGCAAAAAAATTGAAATTCACATTTTGAATGTCCTAGTTTTGGGGTCTCCTAATATTTTTAATTCATATCAAGTTTAGAACATGTAGTTAGGAAAAAATTCTAAGCATACCAGTTATATACCCTGTTTCCCCTATAATAAGACACTGTCTTATATTTTTTGAAATGCCAAAATATGCCCTAGGTCTTATTTTCAGGGGGATGTCTTATTTTTCCATGAAGAAGACTACAGTACACATTTATTGTTGAAAATCACTCATGTGCCATATGTGCCATTGATTGTCCCCTTCTGATCACTCTGTGCCATTCATTGTCCCCTTCTGATCACTACCGTATGTGCCATTCATTGTCCCCTTCTGATCACTACCGTATGTGCCATTGATTGTCCCCTTCTGATCACTACCGTATGTGCCATTCATTGTCCCCATCTGATCACTGATTCGCTGGGTAACAGACTCTGTTAGGGCAGGGATCAGCAGCTTGCTTGTCCTTTCCTCCACCTACTTTTCATTACCAGTACCCTTAATGAATTACTGTAGAAAGGACCATTTGCTTCCATCATTTTCTATAGCTATCATTGTTGAACAACAAAAACATATGTACATGGAACATTACACCTTGTGTTAATGTAAGGACCCTGTTTTAAAGTCCCTACACCTTGGAAGCTATTCTACGCTGCACATGGCTCAGTGGTTAGCACCCTGGCCTTTGCAGTGCTGGGTCCCAGGTTTGAATCTTGGCCAAGACAATATCTGCATGGAGTTTGCAGGTTCTCCCTGTGTTTGCATGGGTTTCCTCTCATATACCAAAAACATGCAGTTAGGATAAATGGCTTCCCCACAAAACGGACCTTAGACTGTAATAATGACATGACTATGGTAGGGACATTAGATTGTGAGACCCTTTTAGGGACAGCTAGTGACATGACTATACACTTTGTACAGCACTGTGTAATATGTTGGCACTATATAAATACTGTGTAATATTAATAATATGCTACCCCAATCAGCGAAATGTTGATTGCTGGTTACCTTTAAGAATTGAAAAAGGGTCAACATGATATTGTGCTTGCAGTAGTTACTGATAGTTACAACTTTGTAGTATTACAATTACTGCAATTGTTTTTTGCGACTGTCTTACTATTCTTTTCTACGTTTGCACCATCTTCACCTTCTCTGGTATAATTACATAAACACACCATCACCTGTTGGGGGCACCAATGAGCCCATCAACTCTGCGCCTAAATTAAGAATCATAATTCAGATCGGGTTCATTTAAAGAAACACCCATATGATCAGATAAACTTTCAGAATGAGTCTATGGGGATCTTTTGATGAAACAACTGATTGTAGAGCAGTAAGTGTTTCAGCTACTTATCTTTAAATAGAAGATCTTTGGAGTGGTAGAATGGATGTACCTATCATGTACTTGTATTATATTCACTTCACTTGGAATTCTTAACAATGACATTTGCCTAACAATAATGTATGGAAGGCTTTTGTGCATGGTGTTGGTAATTTGCCTTACCCTGCCAAAAATCATTCACACATCAGGCTTGCATCCTAATCCAGCAAGTTGGAAGTAAAAACAAGGAGGTCTATTTAAAAAGCAGTGAATCTGACATTCACAGAAACATTCCCTAGTGGTAAAGTAAATACTGCCATTGAAAAACACGAACCTGGAAGATTCTCCATTGTATTCAATGTTTCATACACTGATATTAGTACACTGATAATATTGATGTCTTTGATATTTAAGAAGTCGATTAGTATTAGTATTACTGGGGTGTTACTTTAATTGCAAAAGAATAATTAATGTCATGGAAAGTCAAAGGATAAATTTAAAGCTGCTGAATACAAACCGCTTACTGTGTGTAATGCCTTACATCCATCCTTGATCAAATAACATTTATTACAAAATAGGTTTAGTACTTTGTATTGTGTTTGAAGGAGCATATTGTTAGCCAAAATTCCAGCTTAAAATAGTTATCTCATTAGTGAACCTATTTATTTGTATTTCTGATTATAAAGTAGCATTGAGTTTGTTTGAATTTAGTGCTAATGCATTTTATTTTTTTTGCCTGATTTAGAGAAATGTCCTGCTGAGACAAAGCAATATGATCGGTTTATTTATAGGTGGAATGAAACAAACCCTACTGAGACAGCAAAATCGGCGTGCTACACCGATCAAAATGAGTTTGTTTTAAGACGCTGGTAAGAGTTCTTTGTAAACTGTACATGTGGGATATATAATAGGTTGGGATTGTTTAGTTTTGCATTCAATTAATGAACTTGTTATGAGAGAAACTTCAATGCTGCAATTGCTTCCCACCCACCCAAATAAACTTTCACACCATCAAATACTAGAGGAGTATATGGATTGGTGAATGGCCAATAGGAAATCAGTGTCAGTTTGTCTCTTTGACCCTACATATTTATATATTTGACACTTTTATTATACAAAAAATGTTACATTAATATATATATATTATATATATATACTGATTACCTCAATTCATAACCTTAAACTCAAAACCTTTGCCCCAACCAAAAACCTATAACTAAATAAACTAAACTATCTTATATGGTACCAGCTTCAACTGGTGCCATATCTGTCAGTGACAAAAGATAGTAGATAGCCAATACTGAGAGATCCTAATCCAGGGGAGATATTCTATATAACTTCCTTGATATATTGTTCTTCTAGAATCAGCAGCATCTGCTGATCTCGGGAACATCATTACCTGTTCATGATAAAATCTCCTGTCTTCACCTTAAAGCACAACTAAATTCACTTCCCCTCACTCCTCCTCCAGTGCTTACATCATAACCCAGTCCTTTTCTAGGTCCAGGATCTTTGACCAGGCTGTCTAATAATCCCAACATTCAGGAATGCTGGGATCATACACTTGCACATGCACAGCTCAAAATACATTTTACAGGTGAATATTTGTTTTTGCAATAAAAAGTCTATTTGCTTGCAATTTTTGGATTCTCGGGTTTAGTTCCACTTTGAAGAATAAGGGTACCATTATGGAGTCATTAAACACAAACTATACACTGAATGCTGGATATGTGCTTAATAATTCCTTGCATCTGTCACAGCCAAACACATCAATTTGGATAGAAATACAGGTAGTTAGGTAAGGTAACAGCCTTGCATAGTTGACATACTGGCGAGAGAGAGTTGTGGTATTCCCAAGACAGAAAGTTAATGAATTAATGATTTTTTCCTAATGGTTTTCTGAGCAGCCAATTAGTACAACCCAATTTGCATGCAGCACATTCTGATGTAAATGTATTAGTTTAAAATTACATTTATATTGTACTACCAGTTGCAATTTGAATTAGTTAATTCTTTACTTCAAAGGTACTGTTGGCCATTAAAATACAGAGATTTTTGTCTAAACTTGTTTTAGATAATTTGGTATGTTGGTACGTCACATACTGTAATGTAAATACTGATAACAGATTTATTGGAATTATCCCCCATCCTAGTGTGTGCTTCTTCCCCAATCTCTTAGATTGTAACCTCTTTGGGGCAGGGTCCTCTCCTCCTCCTGTTTCACTGTCTGTATCTGTCTGTCATTTGAAACCCCTATTTATGTATAACGCTGCTTAGTGTGTTGGTGCTATATAAATAGTGTTTAATTTTATGATTAATATTTTGCTCTTTAGTTCTATCAGTGAAACTACAGAAAGCTCTGAGTGGGAAAGCCCTGATTTCAGCAGATGTGTTCTTCTTGAGCCACTTCCTCATTCTTTTGAGGATCTTGATAGCGTTGCTGTAACACCAGGTGATACAAAAGTGCTCATTACTAATTATCTTTATTTTCAGGGAACTTTTTTTTGATGACGTGTATTGGGGGATGTATGGGGAGAATGTAGGTTTGGCAGTGGGGAGTAGTATTGGTGGAATATCTCAGTGTTCGATTAGACGGCTATTTGATCGAATAAGTCGATATTGTTCGGGCGATCTAACGTCGAATTTGAACACCATTAAGTCAATAGGGGGAAAACTCAGGTTATTTTTTGGGACTGTGTACAACTGCAAGAGCAATCAGGGGGCTGACATGTCCGCTCCCCTGATTGCTCTTGCAGCCCTAGCGGAACTGTAGTATGTGTTCTTGGATAGAGATTCTCTATCCAAGAACACAGGAGTCCCACGGCTGCATTCATTCATGAGCGAAGCCATGGGACTCCTGTGTTCTTGGATAGAGAATCTCTATCCAAGAACACATACTACAGCTTCAGGATGATTGAGCTGTCATCAGGGTTTACCTTTCCTTAGCCAATCACAGAGCACTAGAGGTGATGAATGGGGAGACTTGTCCTCATTTAACCCCTAGTGCCAGGGGATCCCACACTGACAGGAGGATTCCCACGGCTGTGCTCATAAATGAATGCAGCCATGGGAATCATCCTGTCATTGTGGGATAACCTGTAAAAAAATAAAAGTTAGTTACACAAATCACACACATTCAGTAAGTCACTTTACCATTAAAGCCTCATCTTATTCTTTACACATATTTTTACACACAAATTTGCAAAGTCGAATCCTGTGTTTTTCACGTCGGGTCTATGTTAAGGAAAGGCTAAACATTTTAGGTGAAATTCAAGTACATATAAAAAAATGAGTTCAGCCTCCTTCATTTTATTGTATAGCATCACTGAGAGTGTGAGGGGCAGTAATATTTGTCAGACAGGCTATGATGCATGTATGCTGACAGGTAACAAGCTAAAAACAGCTTGCATTCCTTATAGTGACATCTTCATTATTAGGCTTGTTAAATTCAATGCCGGATCAGCTGTTGGGAAGTTAGTTTCCATTGACAACACATCTCTAGTACTACATATTCCAAGATTCTGTTACACACACATGGGTTAGAGGCAGGCTCTTGGAAGGAAGCTGCAATCTTTTGGGGTTTTGTTGACAGATAAAATTCAATTTCTAGTAGATCCATAGATATTGTTTTGTATTTGCAACAGTTTTTTTGAACTATTTCACTTTAATACAAATCATATATTTAAAAAAAAACTAATGTTCATGCCTCTCTTTTTGTTGTAGAAAATGCCAAATATTTGGCAGAACGCATCTTAAACATGACAAACAATGCATCATCCTTGCCAGAAAAAGATATAAGAATCATTCTTAGCAAAATCTCTGAAATAATTGCAATGGGAGATATTGATCTAGAAAATGCTAAGATTCAGCTTAATGTTTTAAATGATATCTTGGTCAAAGCAAACCAACATCTGCCAATATTCACAAACCAGTGAGTATACTGTTTTATTATGTGTTTTGTGAAGGGAAACAAAAAGTGACCTAAAACTAATCATTGATTAAATGTGAGATCCGTATGTCTACATTGTGTGCTTCATTCAGAATCTCTTCTTTTGTAGCCACCCTTTGTTCTTTAGGGAGCTGAGACTACAAGTGTAAACATGTGCATTTATGATACACAATGCAAGGAATCATGGGACTTGTAGTTTTGTTATAGACAGGAAGCTGACTTGGCAGCCGCTCTGCTGCCAAAAATAGTGAAAACCATCAACAGCCTTTACAAAGATGGACTGTATAAATAAACACTTCAAAGTTGGAATACAAACATTTCAGCTCTGTATTTAGTAATTATTAACAAAATTGAACTTTTCTAAATGCATATAGAGCAAAGACTTGATTGTTATCACTCACTCGCAATCCCCTGTATACCATCTCCGAAGGAGAAGGAATGGAGATCACAAATGCCCCATGCAAACAATAAGCTGATGAGGAACAAGCTGATAGGAAGTGAGTAGGGAGATGTTCTCATCAGTTAACTGCTGCTTCTTCACTATCCAGTCTCAGGCAGAGGAACAGATTGTATCATAGTTACATAATAGGTCAGTTACATTATTTCAACAAATGGGGAAATGAATATACTAGAAACCAGCATATTCCAGATAGAACCATGTATGCATTGTTGATCTAGAGGAAGCTAAAAAAAACTCTTTATAAAATACAATGGGTCTGATTTATTAAAGCTCTCCAAGGCTGGAGAGAATACCCTTTTCATCAGTGAAGCTGGGTGATCCAGCAAACCTGGAATCATTATGGTCGAGGATTTAAAACATTTTCTAGCAAATAGCCAATGATTTTGAATGAATCCATTCCATGTTTGCTGGATCACCCAGCTCCACTGATGAAAGTATATCCTCTCCAGCCTTGAGGAGCTTTAATAAATCAGGCCCATTGTATTTCCCATATGTAACAGAGGAAGCAATGGCATTCTCCTGGGTGTGCTGTGTGGTGGGGCAGTATAAACCCCAGGAATAAATAAATAGCAGTAAAAATCATTTGGCAGTAAAAAGCTTCCTTTTATGTATGTAATATGTATATTTATTTGTTTGACTAGAGGGTAGCTGACAGTAAACAGTGACTTATTATAAAGTTAATTAACCAACAGGTACTTTCCTTTATTTAAATACCTGTTCATATTTCAGTTCTTCATTGTTTTCCTTCCAAGGATTCTGAACATTACAGAGGAAATTGGATTTAAAATAAATTTTACTGGGGACAGTGCAAATGTCACTTCCAATTCAATGGCTGTACTGGTAACGAAAGTTAACTTCAGTGTATTTGAAGACTTTTATTTCATTGTAAAATCTTATCTGCAAGGAGACAACTTAGAGGTATGATTGCTGTTTTCTTGATCTCCAATAAGCACAGACTGATGGTGTGCAAATAACATCTTTACAATCTTTATAATTTGATTCCACTTACCACACTCCTACCTGCCAATCTGTTTACAATATGTTTTTAAATTCTATAGCAACACATTCATTCTATGGCAGGGAAAAGAAGATTATGGCAGGGCCTGGGAGACTATGTACCATTCTAGATGCAGAATGAGCCGCGTCGTGAGCCCAACTTTTATAGCCAGATGCAGCCAACTGCACTGTATGGAGCTGGTGGAGAGGTGCAATACATCCAGCCCCACTGCTTACCATTGTTCTTAACGAAAGGGACAGCTACAGAAAGGGACTGCTCTCCATATCACAGTTGACAAAATATGATAGAAGCACAATCATGGGCGAGAATCCAAATATTTCCACTTCTTTATAGTCTATTTGAAAGAAACAAACCAACACACTTGGCTTGATTTACGGGACATTGGGATTTACCAGGACACCCTCCATCAAGGCTCAATATACAGTAAACAATAGACTAAAGTAATCTTTGACTCAAAAAGGTCAGACTCACACTCCAATTTTAACCATTTTCTAGTTTGGCTTCAATTTTCATTAGTCCAAATGCATTGCAAAGAAGATGATAATGTAATCAACCTCCAAAATATGACATCTGGTTTCTTTGATAAAATAGAAATATTCATATTTTCCACCATTGGTGTGGTGCTCATAGTCTACTCTGTCTGAGGATTTCTGTCAATGTCTTTCTGTGTGACACATGTTGATGTACTGTCTAAGTATCAGCAATCATAGCACTAATAACTACAAGCCATATTTTCTTTTCCAAGTTTTATTATGTGCCCAGGTTAGTGTTGGATCTAACCAACAATATACACAGATGTCTCTAAAAGTCATTTCTTCCTACAGATCTCACTGGAAAATCCTCCAACAGACAATATTGTTGCCTCCATATATCTGCCAGAAGCAATACGAGACCAAACTGGATTTGTGGCTTCTAAAGTGCAGTTCAACTTTTTAGGAAGTTTATCACTTTTCGAGGTACATTTGCAAAACTTTTTTGTTCAGTGGGGCTTAAAATGTTAAGTGTCTATCTATCTATCTATCTATCTATCTATCTATCTATCTATCTATCTATCTTAATAATATATTCATCATTTTGTAGGATCCCACCATAAATCATTACGTATTAAACAGCTATGTCATCAGTGCCACTGTAGAAGGAGTTAACATCCAGTCATTAGACCAGCCAGTGAAAATCAAGCTACAAAATTTTCGAAGCAATGAGGTAAATTATATTTTTTATATTTCTAAACTTCAAAGTTACAACAAATTAGAGGTCAATGTGTGTTTCCATTCATTTTTAGCATAGAAAAAGGTTAAAACCCCGGGATTTGCTTTTCCTTCATCCGAAGGATGCAACAGGCAATAGAAGGAAATCTCTTCGAAGTGAACAACATTTTAATATCTCACAAAGTTGTCCCAGAGAAAGACCAGTTCATTTCCCTTGCTTATTGCTGGGATGATGATTGAAATTGTTGAATTTTCCCTCACTTTTTCTTGGTGACCTCAGGACAAATAAAAGGAGTGAATCTCCCGAGTGGGTTGATACAGGGTTAAACGCTTACCTAATTTATCCCAAAGTTAAAAAAAAGTGTTGAAGTGTTTACATACACTTCAAGCACTAATTTCTATAATTCTCATGGATATGTGCTTTATCTCTACCTAAAGAAAAAGTATACCCAAAACTACCCAAAACAAAACCGCTCACACTTACCTTCAATCTAGCAGAGCATTTCATCCATTAGGAGGTTTCTTCCATCGGGTCCCATGTCGTTTAGGTATCTGTCTTTAGGCCGCGCACCAGGCGCCGCCATCTTCGCCTCTTCTTCCATGTTCTTCTTCCAACGTTACCCGAGGCAGGCGCGAGATCAGGTGACGTATATTGGGTAAAAAACTTTTTCCCTTTTAATGAAAGGGCTGCTTCTGCGCATGCTTGAGATGCCCAGGCATGCTCAGAATAAGCAGCCAAGAGCCTCCCAGGATGTGTGACGTAGGTATCCCAGGAGGCTCTGCGCTCCCATTCATTCTTGATCGCCTAGGTAATCAAGAATTAAGGGGGGTGGTGCTGCACCAATTCAAACAAACAGAATTTTTACTTTTAAAAAAAAGGGTTGTCTACCCTAGTATGTAAAGTGAAAATTCTGAGTTTAGGTACGCTGGAGTTAGCAGTGTTTCCTAGTTCTTTGTCAATTACGGACACAAAAACACAATGTAGGTCAGGAAAATCGGAACTGCATGTGATGCTCAATGTCTCTGCACGATTCTGTGCCAGGTATCAAGAATTCCTAGCACAGAATCTTGGAGAGGTCAGCAATGCCAGCTTCATTTTTTCTCAGGGCAGGTTAACATTATAGCCTTTAGTGCAGAACTAGAATTAGAAAAAAGTGCAAGTAGGCATTCTTTTGATTACGTTCACCCGACCTCACTCTACTGTTGGTGCTCCCATCCTTACTCGGTCTTCTTTTGGATCTTGTGTCATCTTGATTGGCCCGGCTGAAATTATGCAACTCCTGCACATGCAAATGCGAATATTTAATTCCTGACAGCTAGGGGTATACTTGGAAATCTGGCATCGTACACTGAGTTCACATGCACTGCTCACCTGCAACATTAAACCTGCCTGCTCACAATTTTTCCAATTCTAATGTATAGTTCTGCTTAAGAAAACAGAATGAAAAATTATATTTTTGTACTTGCAAAGCTCTCTGCTCCAACCCTGCTAACTTTTAGTCCTTTAAAGTACTTAATTTTATGCTTCTTTAGGACTTGAATCCAGTAAAATGTGTATTTTGGGACCCTGCTAAAAATGGTAAGTGAAATTTTTTTTTGTATATTCTGGACGTCCCAGCATGTGACCAGCAACTACCCTCTGGTCTATGGGGCAGATATGGATAGTCACCAAAAGCAATGCTCCTGACAGGCAAGCATCCAATAGATAATTATCAAACACTTTGACCATGGGATTACTGGAGAAGGAATTCCCCTTTCTACTGCTGTCATTTACCGCTCACAATATAATAAAAGTAACAGGTAAAAATGTTTCACCTACACCGGAACTAGAGTAAAGAAATGTACTGGTGCTAGATGTGCATCACCTGTGACCAATATTTTTCACCATCTGCACAGCAGTCACCCCATGACCTTTACTGCTCCCTCTCCCTGATCACTAAACAACGAACCGCTGTTATTTTCTGCTGGGGAGGATGCAGCAGGGTGGCTCTCACTTATTTCCCCCGTATAAAACAGTGCTGGGTATAGAGATCATTGCTGGAAATGGCAGCAGCTGAGGATGAATGAATGTGTACCCTCTGATGGACCTAAAGTAAACATTTTTTAACCAATTCTCATCAAGGGTTGCCTTGACTAGTATGTTTTATTTAAAAAAATCATAACCTATGGAATCTATTAGTATACTTTTAATGTTTCACATGTCTCCTATAATAATTGGGCAGTGTACCTGTTACCAGAAAGAGTTCTACAGAAAAGTCCAATGCTTAATTGAATATAAATGTCCCTATGCAATGTACAGTGCTGTGTAATATGTTGGCACTGTTTAATACTATTAATATTATTATTAATAATAATATTAATAATAATTATATTATGTATAACTTACTAACAAGCTATATATGCTACAAATCAAAAACAATAGGGAAGCAAAAACTGCAAAAATTCCTATTAACCTTTTATTTAATATTGGATCAGTTAAAGCCTAACTACAGTTTTGTATCAAATAGAAAAGTTGGAGCTCTTTTTAGTTTTTTATTGCTTTCTATCACCCTGTTACAATTTCCCCTCATTTCCAGGACAGGAAGTGGTAGAAATATATTTCTAACAGGCACACAGACAGGCTGCTTTCTATCACCCTGTTACAATTTCCCCTCATTTCCAGGACAGGAAGTGGTAGAAATATATTTCTAACAGGCGCACAGACAGGCTGCTTTGGTAAATACATCTGCAAAAATGGGTGGGAAAAAATAAAAATGTTACCCAGAACAATTATGAAATATAAGGTTACATGAGCTTTTCTACATGTTGTGCAATTTTCCTGAATGATCATTATTCATCCAGTTGCTTTGATACTACCTGTTGTTTTGTGCCTGAAATATGAATGTAGTGTGGAATGACTCTCTAAGAGATGCAAAATGTATATATTACAATGAGAAACTTTGATCTACATGTGTTACAGGATTTATGGTATTGCTGTTCATACATAATAGACAGTGAACTGCTCATAGGATGATTGTGTCCTTGTTTCCTGATGCAGGTAATACAGGTGGATGGAATGAATCTGGCTGTTCGGAAGAATATAAAGATGCTGAGTATACTTTGTGTACCTGCTCCCACCTTACTCACTTTGGGGTTCTTCTTGTAAGTAAACACAAGTGTTTGGTTTTTGTAACATGTTTTACAGGCTGATTTAATCACTGGATGGATGGATTTTTAAACCCATGAACAAACAGTTTATGTATGGTGACCTATTGGCATGTTGGCATCTAAGGTTCTGATATACAGTAACTTTGAGAAGGCAGAAGTGAGATATTCTCACTAGAAAGCCATTCTTTCTTGCAATTACAGACCTTAATAGTGATGCCATGTTCACCACTGGTAAATAAGAATGAAATCATTACATTTATATGTTATGGTATAGACAGGTGGGAGAGGGCAGAAAAACAAAAAAAATGCGCACCACCGCGGCTACATACGAGATAGGGACTGTATGTTTGTTCTTAAGTTGAATTTGTATGTAAGTCGGAACAGGTACATAATTTTAATAAATCCAATCAGGACAGATGTTTGTCTCAACATATTATTAGGCAGCTTGGTGTCAGTTACTGTAAAAAATCCTGTAATACTGTAAAAAAAACTTTATGGAGCTTAGACATTCCTTTACTTCTGGAGCAAGCTTTGCTTTGATATGCAAAAAGAAACAACTGCAGGGTTCATCTTGGTCATAAAAGAGTTACAAGATGTTGCAGAAGAGCTTTACCCCCTAGGATCACCCACAACCCCAGCTGTGTTTAGCAAAAGATTTCTTTTGCAAGTCAGGCAAACCGCCCCCCCCCCATGAAGCCTCCGTCCTGCACACGAGCGAGCAGGGAAGTCCCGTTCGTATCTAGGTTTGTCAGATGTCCTTAACCCGGGGACTACCTATACTATCTACATTAGAGTCCCTCTGACTTAAAAGCATTCATTTGGGATTTATCCACCAGTGACCACTTAAAATAAAATTTTTAGTTGATATATACCCCGCATTGCCCAGGTTCTTCCATGATAGTCTTAAGTTACCGATCTTGGAGAACTTTAATAAATCAAGCCTATCTCGTCTGTGTGTCAGGGGTGTGTCAATATGAGGACTGAATAGAAAGAAATACAAATCATTTAGCAGGCCACACTACCCTCATGAGTGTTTTGCACTATATTTGGGCCCATTTATAAAACCAAAATCTATATAAAGATAGATAAAAATTATGCTAACAAATTCTATATTTCAGTGTTATTTTATATGCTTATGCCAGTTAGACAATAAAAACTGACCACGGACATTTGATTACTTCCATTATTTTAAATGAAGTTGCAATGAGAAATGATACAAATGCATTTTAGTGATCTGAAAATGACCTCTAGTGGTACAAAATGAGACTTTGCAGTATGGACTTAGTAACTTATCTCAGAGATACGGTCCTTTTGTTAGAAAAAATATACCAATGTGAAAAATTGGAGATAGGCGTTATAATTTCTCTTTACTTTTTTAGGATTTATCAAGGACAGGTTTAAACCCATTGGATAGTTACATCATGAGCCTGCTGACCTATGTGGGATGTGGTATCACCACCCTCTTTCTTGGAGTCACTCTTGTGACTTATGGAATGTTTAGGTGAGTCTTGTTTCATTAGAATATATTAAATATAAGTATTACACATTTTAACATTTTCTCATATTAATGTTTCCCTGATAATAGCAATGGCTTGTGATTTTGTATCTCGCCTGTCTCTATCTCTTAAGGGGTGTTTTTCAGTACAACTTTTCATACAAGTTGGGTTTCTCACATTTTCAGATTTTATCATACAACTTTAAATATCTAGTCTGGTTTCTTTAGAGGATATGTGCCCTGTGTAAAGTGTGATCCTTCTGATTGACAATCTCTTCTTTATTTCAGAATTTTGGCTGTCTTGAATATCAAACAGGGTTAATTTACATTAGTAATTTGTCAAATGCAACGTGTGGCAATGCTCCACACATGCACTGGTATCATGGCACCCCATTTATTGTTATGGTACCTCAAATGCTCCATAGGGACAAGCTGAATGCAGAAATGTACAGCTGTATGCTTCCATGATTTAGTAAACATCATCAAGAAAATGTACTTTTACATCCAAGAAAAGGTGCCATGCTAAGTGCTGCACTTTTTTACCCTCATTAGGTTTGATTTATTAAATCTCTCCAAGCCTGGACAAGATACACTTTTATCAGTGAAGCTGGGTGATCCAACAACCCTGAAATGGATCTAGTCCAGTATTGAAAACTTTTGCTAACAAATAGCAAATGACTTTGAAGAAATCCATTCCAGGTTTGTTGGATCCCCCAGCTTTACTGGTGAAATGTATCTTCTCCAGCCTTAGAGAGCTTTAATAAATCAGGCTCAGAGAGTTCTATTAGACTGTTGCAGTTTCAAGTTCCCAAACCAAAGTGCATATCTATAAAGCATGTAGTGGTGGTTTAAAAATGTGCAGATTTATTTTTGTTTTATAAAACACTATTATACTGTCTATAATGTATTTGATATTTTTAGACTTTCTTTATAAGAAAGTATATATAGGTAGTGCAAAAATTGTTGATAGGCAAAGTGCAGTAATGTATAGGGTCAAATTAGTTGTTTGCAATATGGTAACACGCAAGGTAATGCACAAAAATCATTCCCCTATTGTAATAAGGTAACACACCTAGGCAAAACATGCAATCTTATGGTAATGCACAGTACTTAAATGTGTTAGAAAAAAAGCGTCTTGTGCTTTGTATATTGGGATGCCTTGTGTTCAAAGAGGTTGCCCTAATGCATGCATACTATGTCAAAGTTAAGCTTTGCAACATCCAGATCACTGGAAGAAGATTTATAATTGCTTTCTGTTCTGTATTGCACATTATTAAGGCCACAATGTGTTCAAAGATGTCTCATAAAACTAAATTTACCTTTCAGGCAGCTAAGAAGAGATTACCCCACCAAAATACTAATGAATCTGACATTTTCTCTGCTGATGCTGAATCTGATTTTTTTGATCAACAATTGGTTATCATCATTCAAAATCCATGGTCTTTGTGTCTCTGTCGGTGTTGTTCTACATTATTTTCTTCTGACCTCCTTTACGTGGATGGGACTAGAAGCCGTACATATGTATTTTGCATTCGTCAAGGTTTTCAATTCCTATATTCATAAATACATATTAAAATTATGCATTGCTGGCTGGGGTAAGTTCACAATACAATTATTTATGTAGCTTTCCTTTGTGTAGCTTGTCATTGCAATGGGCAGTAAACCACAGTGTCGGGATGGGGGCCCCCAAGTTAGTTCCGCACAGGGACCCAGTATTGGCTGTGTCTGCCACTGCACCCCACAATAGTACTACAATAGTATATGCAACAAATACCTGTTGATGAAGTCAGAGCCAGCCTGTTTCTAGTCCACACATCCAGCATTATCCCAATGACAGTAATTAAGCTTCCTTAGGACTACATGATGATTAGTCTTTTGGTTCTGAAAATGAAAGAAAAGGGGTGTCTGAGTAGTTTGGCATAAGAAAACTTGGCCTGGGATGACAACCTTCCCAAAAATGCTGTGTGTTGTCAGCACACAATAGGACTTAATGTCTGCTGATACTGAAGGAATGCAGTTACTGTGGGGCCATCCATGTGCCTTCTCACTCACTGAACTTAGCTGCCAGTGCTTACCCAACCCTCGCTTCTCTAGGGAGCTGTGCCTTTAGCCCAGTTGTTGTTTGGTAAGTGTTTGAAGCCACCTAGGGTTAAAACATGCAGAAAGCCTCAAAGTAACATGTGGGCAGATGCCAAGTAGCTATGTTCATTTCTGGCAGAGCCACATTTTTTTTCTTTAATTGCAGAGTGTTTAAAGGGATAAAACATGAACAAATGTGTTATTGTAGGTATACATATTACAGAGATATACTGTATATTTTTAATTTGTAATATTATTATTTTTTTATTTTGCTCTGACATTGACTTTAAATAAGTAATTTAACAACAGCCTCTTTGTATTACTGGCTAAACATCAGGCCGTGCAAATTATTTCTCCAATCTTGAATCATGAGTAAACCTAATATTTTCTAAATATTAGCCATTAACTTGCATACTTGATCAGGAGGAATTAAGGCCTCCTTCAGGCATGTGGTCTAAAACCGCATGGTTAGCTGCTTCCAGATGCCCATAGATGCACTGGGGAACAGTTTTTAGAGTCAACCGTAAACAGTATTTGACGAACACTTTTTAGTACAGTAATGGTGTTCACTGCACTAAAAGGGATTATGGGCTTTCTCCAGTCCTATAGCTACAACTGCAACACTAAAGGGCAGCCAGAATGCTGCAAACCACTGAAACCACAACTGCTTACAAACACATACCCAAAATGGTTCCCAACCACTCTGATACAGTTGAACAGGTGCCGTTGAGAGCTCAGTTGAGCGTGCAGTAAACTATATGCATGTTTTCTGTGAGTCTAAATCTAGGCTACTCCTTATTTTCCCTTATTAATTAATTGTTACCTGCAGAAATGTCATCCACAGTGTGCACAACCAAGCCACCAAATCACCAAGCCCACTATCCAGGGAAGATGTGCTCTTTTTTTTTGTATTATTAAGGCTCTAAAGTAGAACATTTTTCTACTATTCTACTTTCACTGTTTATGGGTCATAATTACCATTTTAGGATTTCAAATTCATTTAAAAATAAATCTGCTCATTTTAACTCAATGAACTGTTTTTTTCTGATAGGAATACCAACGGTTATAGTTGCAATCGTACTGAGTATAAATGTTGATTTTTATGGAGATGTATACACCCTTGAACGATACAAGAGTCCTACTGATGAATCTTTGTGAGTAACTTATTTTACTACCAATGCTTATGTCTGTATTTCAAAATCCTCCCTTAATTTTTCTCCAATTTTTGGGTGGCTGTGCTGCTTTGCAAGGTCCCATGAAGCCCTGCCATATCTACCCTCTGGAGCCAACCTTTCCCCCACAACTACTGCCTAACAATATTTCTCACACCAACCATGTTTCTAGGCTTAAATTCATTATTAAGATTATTAATAAAAAGTTATTGTGGTAGCATTTAGTAGCCCATGCATTGTGCAATTGTCTTTTTTTAACATATGGAGCTAACTACAGAATTGCAAGACATATTGCTTCAAGCTCCAGTGACAGTCTCCCTCTTGAAGCTTAGCTCATGTCACTTGAACCCACTTCCTCTGAGCCTAGAATAACCTTATTCGACCTTTAAACTGCTGAAGAACCCATACATTTTTCAGGACTCAGGAAACCTCTGCTAAAACCGTATTATTGGGTGGTCAGTGGCAAAAAGCTATTTGTATTGGTGGCCAATGAAAAGAATGTCCTCCTTGAAGTAGTGGCTAGAATAGCATCTAAATAAACAACTAAAAACACAAATAAAGTTCTGAAGCTGGCTCTACCAAGTGGTGTTGGTCCCAGAGCTATGCAGACATCATTAAATGGGTAGTCAATCAGCCATATTATGAGGAACCCTGGCTGAGAATGGTGGGGTTACATCACCTTATCAGTGACAGTACAATGAGGTGCAAGAACACGGATGAGACTTTCTACTATCTACTCCAGCATGTTTAAAGCGGAACTAAACCTGGGATTACTCACGTATCCCTAATAAATCCCACAGTGCCCCCATATTCTTTCTTTACATCTTGAAAATGACCTTTAGCCACTTTGATTGGCCATGCCGGTATGACCTAACTCCCGCAGAGGAGCCCTTCCCTTCCACATGCCGGGTTTCCCATGTGTAGCTCAGCAAAATTTGATAGTTGGGCAGCGATCAGGCAGGTAAGAGCAGTTATTGGAGAAGGGACATCGCCTGTCTCTTTCTACAATAACCACCTAAAGGAATATGAGGGCATTGTGCACAATAATAGAGCAAATATCCCCTCCATCTTCATCATGCAGGTGATTACAGGTGCTGATATTATGCTAAATTTAAAGCTTACCTTAACTCAGAACTTTTTTTTAACAAGAATCAAAAATTAATAGGAGCGCAGAGCTTTCCGCGATACATTCATCACACATCCCGGAAGGCTCTTGGCTGCTCTTGGCCATTTCATCAATAGAAAAAAAGTTGCTGATCTCACATGCATGCGCAGTGAGATTGGCAAGTTTTTCCCAATCTATGTCACCTGATCTCACGCCTGCGCAGTGCTAGATGGGGGTGATGAAAGAAAAAGAAAGCAGAAGAAGAGAGGACTTCCCCGCACTCCCTCACTGGGACAAAGACAGATACCGGGATGACGCAGGACCCGATAGAAAAAACCTCCTGACGGATAGACTGATCTGCGGGATTGAAGGTAAGTGTGATTTTTTTGTTTTGGGTTAACTTCCGCTTTAGGTACCACTAGCAGTGTGTGAAAATGTATTTGTTTTACATGCATTAATTATTACTTAACTGCAAGAAATCTTCATGGAATATTCAGTTCACAGATTTAGGTTAACCCTAACTCTTTTTGGCTAAGTAATGTGTATGTATAGTGATTTCAGTGCTTATGAGAATGCTCCTATCTTCTGTTCTCTCCAGAAGGTCCACAGGAAATTCTTGCTTTATGTGCTGTTCTAGGAAGAAAATTCACACAGGTGGAAATAAAAAAATTTGACACATTACATATTACTTATTCTGTCTTTTTTTGCAGCTGCTGGATCATGAGCAATAAAGTTTTTTATGTGACAGTCGTGGCTTATTTCTGTATTACATTCCTGATCAATATAAGCATGTTTATTGTTGTGCTTCTTCAAATTAAGTCACTGAAGGCTACAAAGATCAGGGATTGGAAGTCCCTTTTCCTCCATGACATTAAAAGCACTCTCAGCCTCGCTTTCTTGCTTGGATTAACCTGGGGCTTTGCCTTCTTTGCATGGGATTCTGTTCAAGTTGCCTTCATGTATCTTTTTACTATTTTTAATACCTTACAGGGTAAGTACCAAGTTTCCACAGTACAATGAGTGCTATTTGCATCCATTTTATAGGGTTACATAATATACTATATATATATATATATATATATATGTATTTTTAAACATTTATATATATATATAAATTTTATATAAGTGTAAAGTTAACCCTTTAGTGCATCAGACTATTAAGGGCCAATATATATTGGCTAGGGGATATCTGTAGGCACTCTTTGCTATGTAATACACTACTAGTCCACACCTCTACCTGTACAACCTGTTCATAAAATGTAGGCGACATTCTCTTCCTAGTGTTTAGGGGGATGCTATATCTCACACAAGTACATAAGGAGGAATTTAAAATAAGTTGTATATGATCACCTGGACTTTTAAAATGTTATTATTCACGAGAGGCTTGATGTGTTTTGCTTTGTGTTAGCTATGCTAAAAATCAAGATAATTATGAAGTAAGAATGGGTACAAATATAGACTTAAATTAAAAGAAAACTAGTCTGTCTGTATTTTTTGTGGAAGGGAACAGCATAATGGTAATAATCCTAAATGTGTGATAATGTAAAAAAAAACTTATTTCTATTTATAATATATAGTTATGTGTACATTATGACAGCCATATTTGTTCATCATTACATGCTGGCTCTGCTTACCATTTTTTTCCTTGCTTATCCTCCTACCAGATATTAAAAAATAAATGATTTACAATTCTTAATTATATGAAATACTAACAATTTTCTTGAGAGCCAGAGACGTGAACTAGATTGAGCTTAAATTCTATTGTATTCGTAATACTGACCCTATTATATCATGCATAAAGTCAGTTTTATTAGTAGGCACTCTTCAATTTGTGTTTTCCTGCAAGTATGTAAATTATTTATAGTTAATGAATGGAATACCCTATATACAAAAAATTATTTTCTTTTTCATCTGATATTTTTCTTTTTCTAATCAGTAGTGGAAACATGGCTAGTGGTTGCTTCAGGGAACACATTTACTTACTTATCCATTTTATACAAATGAGGTTAGGATTGCAGTAATAAAAAAATCACTTCCTTTGCTGAGGGAATTATTTGAATCAGATATGAGCTACTAAAGCTGCTCCTTGCATTTGGTAATTAAAATACATCTATTTTTGCAGAACTATTTGTTATGTAGGTTGAACACAAGAAGTTTCATTTTAATACAAGCTGTATATACATATATATATGGTTATATTTTTTTTTTGTTTTTTTTTAGGATTTTTTATTTTTGTGTTTCACTGTCTGATTAAGGAGAATGTAAGAAAGCACTGGCGGATGTACCTGTGCTGCGGAAAGTGCCGACTTGACAATTATTCAGGTAGCATCTTATTCTGTTATTGTTATTCAGGTAGCATCTTATTCTGTTTAATTATGTTACAATACACCTCTATCAGCTTTGTAAAACCAATGCAGTTATAGAAAACAATCACGTGTATCATGCTTTCTAGAGCTTGATGCTACATGTTGTTGATTGCTTCTTGACTGTGTGAGACAGTGACTGTAAAAGTAGTAGAAAATCGTTATATTTCGCCTAGGTTTCTTTGATATACAATGTACTAGGCTACAGGAAGTGGATATCTCAACTAGGAATTGCTGGGTGACATATCAGGAATCCAGGAAAGATGTGTTGCCTTAGCAAAACATTGTTTGCTGAGGACTGTTTTGCTGAGGACTTTGGTAAATGGTGTTGTCGAGTCTGGATTTTTATGGAATGATGAGCAGGCTAGTATTGGGGTTCCTCATTCCCTTCCTGTCCAAAACAGGTTTCCTATATAGCTCTCAGCCAGGTGATGGAGATCAGCTCATTTCTGGGCTATAAAGGTCTGCACTATGAGCATGTGTGGAGGGACTGGTTGAACAGACTGTCTTTCACCATTGCGGCTGAAGTCTACTAAAATGGCAAAAAGGACACTGTAAGTTTTTTTTGAGTTGTGTCGTGTGGTTGGTAGTAGTTAGCCCCGCGTATAGAAAGGGTGATCTTGTGTTTAATTAGTGCTCAACTGGGCAGAAATTTATTTTGTGTTTGTGCCTTTATGTAAAGGCGTTATTTTTTGCTTGTTGATGAAAACAGGCAATTCCCTGTGTGAACTGTGCCCGTGTCACTGTCTCTGACTGCTGTGCCTACCGCTATTGAGCTGAACCCCCACAACTGGTAAAAGAGTAAACTTTTTGATGTGCTGGTCATGTGATATCCACAAGATGCATTCCCTTATCACTGGTTTAATGCAGCTTTGTGTTAACATCAGAGGCAGTAAAGGAAAGATAACATGAAAATATAAGCTATTCTTTATGTTGTGGAAAGCTACATAAATATCATCTTTATAATAACACTGTTACACAGAAAAAACAGAATATGTAGAACAAACAATAATATTTACCAACTCTGGTATACTGTATAGTCATATAGAGGTCAATCACCTGACTCCAGGGATGTAGTCATAAAAAGAGAAGAGGGGGCATGGTACTATCCATGTCGAGCGCGCATGCGCATCATTGTTATGTAAACATGCCTGCCCCCACTATACCCCTGCCTATATGTCACTCAAAGGGGAAGAAACTTCCCCCCTGAGTGAAGTCATAATACCAGAACCCGCCCGGTGGCCGGGTTGTGTTCGAAGAGACAATCCGCTCACTGCCCTGAGCCTGCAATTCCATATTGGAGACATGGTCTGTGGCTCTGGCCGGTTTGCCCCCTCTTCTCCTGACCCCACGGGGGGAGGGGGGGGGTGGACCGGTCAGAGCCACGGACCACCAAAGAATTGTTTCCAAAATAAGAGTGGGCCCATTCCTGAAATAAATTGGGTGCGGCATTCCCACCCGTACCCGCCCCACTACACCCCTGCCTGACTTCTCTTATCTCTAGATTAGGAGGATACTGACTAGATTTAATATAATATGCTAACAAGATTTGACATGATAACTGCACAAGGCACCCTGGGGCTGAGGATGGAGATGCTGAAAGAGACACCTAAAACTAGTTACTGGAAGAATTTGAAAAATTACCCTACTCTGCTAGGAGTTTGCTTTCTTTCTATAAAAAAGAATGAATGGAAGGTACTGTACACGCACCGCTCCAGTGCTTCTCAACTCCAGTCTTTCAGTAGCCCTAGTAGGTGAAACAGGTGACATACATGCAGTATAGATACAGAGTACTCAACCTGACTCACATAAGGTAAATATGACCTCTTGGGGGTACTTAAAGTATTGCTAAACGTCAAAAGTAAGAAATTGTGAGCAGGCAGGTCCAAGAATGCCCAACTGCATGGCTTTCCATTCCAGATCACCACACTAATGTACTGTAAGGTGTGGATATAGTAATTATAGCAGGGGTTCCCTGAAGACTTGTAAGTTATTGCAAGGGTTCCCCCGAGTTAAAAAAGTCCAAAAAGGCTGCCATAGAGTATTACATAAAATGTAAACATTTCCATGTGGGGAAAAAGTAATAGTTCACAAATCTGCTAATGTACAAATAAAAAGACTTAGAACCATTGATTGCTTTTCTCCTTATTGCCATAGAATACCTAGGTGAAGTACTTCCTTACAATTTTGGATCAAACAAAAATCACACGATAAACATTTCTACCAATATGGAAAACATAAAGAAGTAAAAATCCTAGTTATCTCTTCCATGACTCAAAACATGACTGAAACAAATGTGGCAGTTGTAATAATAAGATCCTTCTCATTCCAGAGCACTTCTGGATTATCAGATATTCTCACCAGTCTGTGGCGTCATTTGGAAGGAGGGGGCAGTTGGCTTCTTCCTCTTTTGGATCAGAAAAGAAAATGCTTTATATATTTTATTAGCACCTTAGTAATGATTAATGCTGGAAAAAACAATGTGATATGATGGGGTATTAAGTTTTATAAAGATGATTAATACTTTTATTCTAAGAGATACTTCATCACTTTGGCTCTGCAGTTATGTTATTGTGAAATTAAAATGCCATGTATTTTTCAAATAACAGGAGTCATTATTTTTAGAAAATTCTTCCGATTTTCCTTTTTTTGTTAAATGTGAGCCCACACAGCAGCTCTTGTTTAACAGCAGAATATGCAATGAAATATAAACCAACTACTTACATATAAACCTAAAACCTGATTTTTTTTGTTTATTTGTGTGTGTGTATGTGTTTATATATATGTACACAATGTGTATATATTTCTATACATATACACATACATGCGCAGTGATAACACCTATGTAGACATTATATTTTATATTGTAAGGGAAATATTCAGGAATATTAAAGGGAAATTGGGATTGAGAAGAGAGGTGTAGTAGTTATTATTAATAATACACCGTATTATTATAGCGCCAACATATTACGCAGCGCTGAACAAAGTCCATAGTCATGTTACTAACTCTCCCACAAAGAGGCTCACAATCTAATACTGTTTCTCAACCATAGTCAAATCTCTTAAATACAGTCTAAGGTCACTTTTTGGGGAAAGCCATTTAACCTAACTGCATGTCTTTGAAATGTGGGAGAAAACCCACGCAAAACTGGAGAGAACCTGCAAACTCCATGCAGATAGTGTCCTGCCCGTGCTATCCTCTGAGCCACACCGTGCTGCCCTCAGTTTGGTAGAGATTTGGTAATACTGGAGTGGAGTAGGCAAGCAAAAATACATTTTAAACATTCATAAACATACTTGTACAGTTTAGTACCCACATATGAGGTGAGAATCAGGTGCTACAACTATCTTAGTTTATGATGTTTTTTTGACTACTGGTCAAATATTTCTCCCAACAATCTGAGATAACCGATGCCTTTGCTCTGCCACACTTGTCAGTAACTGCAAGTGCCTATACTCAGTGGTCTTCATATCTCCTGATTATTTAAGCCTGTTCCTGGAAAATTACATTCATAATATGTTCCCATGAGTTACTTGTGTGTGGTTTCCTGTAGCAATGATAAACAGCTGTTATGTTAGTGAAGTGTGTGTGCCTTTTCTTTTTGGGGAGTATCCAATTTCCAGGATTTACCTGAAGGATAGGCTGAAAACATGCCTTCTAATACTAATTAGCTCTGAATTGGCAATTGAAACTCAGAAATGTATTTAATTAATAATATTAGCCAGTATTTATAAAGCGCCGACGCAGCGCTTCACAAAGTCTATAGTCATGTCACTAACTGTCCCTCAATGCGGCTCACAATCTAATGTCCCTACCTCAGTCATATGTCTTTAATACAGCCTAAGGCCAGTTGGGGGAGGCCAAATAACCTGATTACATGTTTTTGGAATGTGGGAGAAAATAAGCCACTGAGTACATGGTACATTACAATTGTTATAAAATCATTTGTACATCAGAAACACTAAACCATGATATTTTCTTTTTCCAGACTGGAGCAGATTGAGCAATGCAGACACAAAATATAATGGCCGCATACACCAGTCACCCTCTGATTCCTATCAGTCAACAAGATCAAACAACACAGCCTCCACTAATTCGTCCAGTCTGTCAGGCTTCTCTAAAGAAGGCTATTCTGGGTGGACCTATGGGAATGGTGAGTGGACAGAATGATTTGTTATTCTGAGCCTGATCATGTTTATTGATCAATGAAACATATGGTATATTCGGATTTCACCCTCTCCTTTATTATTTTGCTAGCAACTATGGCTGAACAATTCCATGTGAAGCATTTGAATGATGAAGTATTTTATCTTAAATTTGCACAGTCAGGTTGTATTGTAAAATCAAATTGGCTAACTAGCAATAATTAGTCACATTCAACTGGGCTTGTGATGTTAAACTAAAGCCACTTTTTTATCTTGATAAGTATTAGAAAAAACCTCCTGCATTTATATCCACATCGGTAGGATAGATGCCTGTTTTAACATCTCTACCATCTACAACAGTTTTTTCTTAACCGGGGTTCCTCCAGAAGTTGGTAGGGGTTTCTTGAGCAATGAGCAGTTTGTGACTCTCAAGTTAGTTTAACTGAAACCAATTATCTTTTTGGCTATCTGTGTGGATGAGATTCTTCCACTGGCCAGCAATGTAGGAGTGATTCTTCCTACTGACCCCCATACTAATGTACTGTGAGTTATGGATATAGTAATTATAGTAGGGTTTCCCTGAAGACCTATAAGGTATTTTTTAAGGGGTTCCCTGTGTTAAAAAATAAGGTCAAGAAACACTGCTCTACAACAATGCACACCTTCCGCCATGTGAACCTTATGGATTACACCTTTGAGGACTTTCTTACACCAGGGACCGGTTTATGCAACTAGAACAGAATTGTTCCTATCTTGTTCTTGGAAAATCAGGATCTGCCTTGTCTCATATCATAGTGACTGGATTAAAGTGTTTATCGTACCTGTAAGGATAGAAATACTGAAGTATTTTCTAGTCATTGAATGCGAAGAAGTGGCTAGGACAATTTACAAAACCTCTTGAACATTCCAAGTCTTTAGCTAGCACTACTATGGCCTAGATGAATGGGAATCATCAGAGACAGAATTGTTGTTAAATTCTGGTAATTTTTCATGTGAAATATACAGTTTGATTTATTTTGCGTAATGTAGTTCTGGGATTTAGTTAATTATGTTCCTACAACATTCAGGATAATTCTGCAAAATCTAGTGTGTAAATTGGTGAAATAAATGGTGACATGTTGTAGTAGAACAATATAAATGGGCCTCCCAGCTGCCTTACATACATACTGTATGGTTTACATCTTGTGGATTGAGGGAGGCAGAAAAGTTTTTGGGCCCATACTGGCTCTCAACACCCCTGGTGAAGGATGCGTAGGCACTGTTACTCTGTTATTATTTGTACAATTACCTTACCAAAGAAATCTAAGTGTAATTTTTAATTCCTATATAGGATGAGTCAAAACTGTAACTTAAAATATTGTTTGCTTTTGTGTAGGTGGAGCAATATTCATCAACTCATCAGCTCATGCAGCGCCTTTAAATCGAGTACCAACCTATCCCGACTCCAGGAGAACATTGTCATTCTTGGATTTTAGCACACAGTGAACAGAACTGAAATAATTTGTTTAAAAATACTAATGTTTTCTTTGCTAAAACACAGTAAGTAATATCTGGTTTAAAAAGTACACCCAGTACGTTCTTGCCTAAAATAAGGTATTCTGAAGGTAATAAGGTATTCAAGTCAGAAGGATAGGGATAATTGTGTACCTGGTGAAGATAATATAACATTTAGAGGTAATGCTACAAATCAGAGACAGAGAACATTGTTTAGATTAAGCACAGAAGTGAAAATTAAATCCCCCCCAAAAGATGTATGGTGATCACTCTGTATGTGCCAACTTGACTGTATACTGCTGTCATTATTGGTCCACAAGAATATTTTTCTAATGCCCAAGGAGAAATAGGAATACAACAATACTTTTCTATTTCCTGATCCACCCATTAGCATTTTTAGTGATCTTCTCTTTCCTTTGCAGATGGCACCTATATTTTAAGAGGAGGGGCATGGTGGTAAAAATATTTATGGATCATGGTTATCCACAGCACCTTGCAATATAAATACCAAAGTAATGTCTGAAAGGATTGTCTTAAATTCTTGGTTGGACAGATGTGTTCAACATCAGTCAATAAGTTATGTACAGGTATATAAGTAGCTCTGGTATGTTTGTTATTGCTATATCTGTCTCACTTTTTACCCAATTTAATTCCTCGTTTTAGTCCAAAAAGAAAAAAAAAGGCTTAAGTTTTATGTTTGAAATGCATACCAAACAATTATTTAGGAACTGAACTAAGAGCTACTGTACACATACTTCATATCAGCTTAAGTATTGTATATTCCTTCTTATTGGTTAAAGTGAATGGAAGAAAAATGCAAAGAAATACACATGGTAAATGCATCTCAAGTACACCTTAAACACCCATGTACACAATTCTTTAAAAATTGCCGCATAGGAAATTGTTAACAAAGATAATAACCTGAAAATTGCATTTATTTGTTGATTATGAGTACAAAATGGCACTGTTTCACATTAATCTATATGTACTAGTGTTTGGCCGTGCGGTATTTTGGTGTCAGGACTTCACATTACACTTGTGTCAAAGACTGCAATCTGAAGAGGTCCGATATCATTTTAATAAAGCAATTTTTAGAGTCTTGTAAATTACAGGAAATTTATATAAATAATATATAATATTCTATATAAATAATAAATAATTCCTCTGGTATTTATGATGTGAACCTTTTTTAGTACTATGTAGGATCCTGGGGGTATTTAGTATTAGCACTTTTAATGACTTTCACATTCCACTAGCAGTAAAGAGTTTGGCACAAGTTACAAGTTAAGGAGAAGATGCCAAATTCTCTCTCATCCGGCAAAATATATTCAAAGCTACAAATAAACCTTTAATAGATTTCAAAAAAGAAGCATTCTCAAGTTCTGCTGCCATGACAACGTATCCAATTACCCATCAGTAACATTTGCTTGTTACTACACCGAAGCTACTGTCACACTGCCAGATCTTCCTGGGGACATCTGATCTGGGGGGAGCTGAAACTAGTGGAAAACATTGCGACATCCCAACTGTCATTGTCAACCCACAGAGAATTTAAAAGTCAATAATTATGTGAGGGTTTTTGCTTTTATAATAAATGTGAGGTATATTTAATTCACATTATTTACAGATTGTCCCATAAATGCATACATCTTCACGAAGCACAGTGTATGACTTTACGCAAAGTGTTGTATCTCGGGTGGTAACCAATTAAATAAGGGTAAAATTTGATATAGGTACTTCATCCCCACAGGTACTACAGGTAGGAGTGGGATGGCAGCTATTGGACACGGGTTTGGTAAGACAGAGCTGGAGAGAAGTTAGGTATTGCAGCAAACTGCTTTTTTTAAAATTATGGGGCCAACTCATTTAATTGTTTTCCAAAGCTAATGTTGGACTATATTAATTTACACATTAAACAGAAACATGGTTGACCTTTATTGGCTACATTTTGTTGATCTATTCACTGCTCTTTTTTAAGAATTTAAAGATTTAAAGATTCAACCTTTTATTTTACAGCCTATTATAATTTTTGGATGATGGTGAGATCTATTTACTTGAGTTACTAAAGTCTACATGCATGCTGGCATGGTGGACATGCTGTATGTGGTAAAGCACATTATAATGCATGGTAATGGGAATTACAACAGTGTGCTATGTATTCAACCAAAAACATACAGGACCAACAATGACGACAAATACATGCATGTCACAACACATGTAATAAAATGAAGATGAAAGGCCAAACCTAATGTTGCGTTCCTTGACCAGTCAACAAAGGTGCACATGAAAACACATGCAGTAGTGTTAAGGAATCCTTATAATAGAAAGGAGAGCAGCCACATTTGCAGTGTAACTTTTTTTTGTGGAGTGTGGGATTAGTGTCAGTAACCATAGTGGTCAAGTTTTGCTACCAACATAGAGGGCTCTAACTATAAAACAGGGAATCTGACGTTTCCTAACATTTCCTGGTGGGACCATATAGACTACACCCTAGTATTTCTTAGAGCAGCAATTATATTGTCCTATTCCTCCACTGATGTATACAATTCTTTTTAAACCTAGTTTCCCCCTGAAACCATAGGGACTTTTCGAACAATCCAAAACTTTAAATCACTGTAATAATAATACAAATGTACTATTTTATTTACATCAATAAAAACAATTACAAAAACAGTTGTGCAGCACAGTAATAATAAATTAATCAGCAACAATCTCATGGGATGTTTATTCCGGAGATTCCAATGCTTCTGGATGTATCAATAAATTCTGTTCTAATCACAATGATATATAGTCTTTAATATCTCCCAGAAGCTGATAAAATTTGCGCGTTTCACAGCAACATCACGCTGCTTTTTAAAGAGATATAGGAGCCATATATTTTTATTGAGTCAAAAGAACCATTTTTTTCCAAGTGAGCCCTTCATGACACCTCCAGCAACCTCTCTTTTAAGTTCTACTTGCCAGTTCTCATAGTAATGATTCAGGGATGGGACAGTATATTGCAGGAAAAGTTTTTAAAGAAATGGAAAACTCTTCTGTCGCAACCATTTAAACATAATTTCAAGAGATAATGTCATTGTGCATTGTCCTTGTACAGCCACATTCTAATACAATATACTGTCCCATCCCTGGATTGTCCAAAAAATCCCTATGGTTTCAGGGGGACACTATAATTAAAAAGAAATCCTGGGTATGGGCAGTCCTCCCATGAGCAGTGTACAGGGAAATGACTCTTAAGGTATTTCATGGCGTATATATTTCTCCACACCACACCTATCTTATGGGCTATAGCACTACTTCCCACTGTGTTAAATCTACACAGGAGCAGGCAGATTTGTATCATGCTTTTTGGGATTTACCTAACATAAAACAGTTCTAGTGGCTAGTGGTACCTCTCATCTAAGTAGTTATGCTCCTTATTCCCTGAATGGGCAATCCTAGAAACACTCACCCTGCATGGGTGCAAGTGTATAACTAGGAGAAGCCACATAATCTCCCTTATGGTCAAAAAAACGATTCTGCACAAATGGTTACACTCCGATCCGCCTACTCTAGGACTTTTTAAAGAGAAACTGGCCCATGTGTTCAGTATGGCATGGATAGCGTATTCTTTAGACAAGGAGGTCAAGGTTCCAAAATTCTTTGAGGTATGGGAATCCTTTAAAGAGACTCTATCCTACTCCATACAACAACAGAAAATGTGAACTTTTGAACATACATCATGGTATATTCCAAGAATGATTGCTAATGATCCCCCAGTTATCCTGGAGGCTGATGATAAATGACGTCTCTTATTTTACTGTGTAAACGCTCCCATTGGTTCAACAATAATTATATTGTTTTCTTTGTTTTGTTGGATTAAGTGTAAACACCTTTTTTCTGTAGGTTGTTTGTTCATTCTGCCTATTCAAGTTACTGTACAGTAATTGTGTGTATCATTGATCTAGTACATATCCTTGAATAAAGATTATTTTACAAAAAAAAGAATTCCCTGATGGGGATCAATTACTGCCATTGCAGCAAATGGACCTGGAATATTCTTACTAGGGAATGTTTGAGGGTATGTCGGATTCCCTGCTTTATAAATAGAACCCATGGAGATATATGAGATCAAGTCCGAGAGATCTTAAATTATATGGTGACTTTTTTCATCATGCTCCAACTATCTTTAACAACTGCTTCTGAGTAAACGGACAATTACTTTATTTATTTATTTTTTTTTGGTCAGCTTTGTCTTTGAATTGGGCATAGGAAAGCATTTAGAACAAACAATTTATATGCTAAAATAAAATTTCATTTACTAAATAAGCAATAGTATCCAACTGTAATTATTGTATCTATTTTTGTTGGAGTTTTTTTTAATTATTTAACTTGAAAACTGGCGAGAAAAGAAATATTTCTATTGCTTGATACTTCTTGTACATCTCCTGCAAATAATATTGAATATTGAAATGAATATTCCGTTAATATGGAAGACAAAAACAAAAAAAAATTGTTCTGTATACTGTTCTAATACTCTTTGGTGGTAAACTAACATGCTTAATTTTCAATGGGTAAGCTTACCGTTCTCTCCATTAAGGCAAAAGTAAAAAACTAGGTCATGCTATCATAACAGCTGTCTTCATGAGTCTTTATCTTGCTTTGAATGCACTGGTTGGCAAGGAAATTATTAATCCAAATCAAAATTTTATTCACTACAGTGGCGTCTTTTGGCAAATGTTCCAGGTCTGGGACCTATGATTGTTAAAGCCGGTATCATGGGATGACGTTACTGCTGCCCAATGCATAATGTAATTTTTACTGACCCAAAAAACTGCTCAGCAAAGAACAGCCCCTCTACTAGCTGGAGATTGCTGTGAATATCTAGTGCCAAACATGTCCTGAATATGGCAACACAGTTGTCATGACTGGGCTTCAGAGGACACCTTCAATCAGATATGTTTAGATATATTAAGAATAGGTAATTGTTTATTAAGTATCAATAAATGTGTCTACATTTTAACCCATCTGTACCTCTTCTTCTTATACCTAAAAAAGCTTCTTATACTTGTTGAAACTCCAGGACAAGCATTCCAGGTTTGCTGGATCACCCAGCTTCACTGATAAAAGTATATTCCCCCCAGCCTTGGAGAGCTTTAATAAATCTGGCCCACTGAAATCACTCCATATTTTGACGATGCCCGCTATTTAGGACACAGTTTTGCTCTATAAGGGGTGCTCTATAGGATCTTGCTAATTCACCTTTCACACTAAGACCCCCAGTGTCTTCTTGTGATACATAGGTTTCAGTGTATGTTCAAGTTGTACTTCACTGCAACTGCAATGTTTGGGTGCTTGATCTCAAAGTTTAAAGAGAGATCTTAACTTTGGCTCAAGTTCTTTTTGACTCCAAGGAAATAAATTATATATGTGATCTAAGTTTCTCAACATAGTGCCAGTAAAATAACACACGCATAATTAAAGAGAAGGGAAAATACAATTTACTTAACTGAATAATTGATGGTGATACAGAAATAGCAGATCTTATTCAGGTTCCATCAGCAACAGGACACATACAGATATGACATAATTTAGCAAAACAACCACTGGCCAACAATGTAAAGGGACATTTCTGATGTCACAGACCACAAAGTTGACTGTGAATACTACATACATCAGACATACTTCTGAATAGTGTTGGTCGAACAGCTGAGTGTTCGATTCGGCAGCTATTTGATCGAATAGCCCGATATTTTTCGGTTGATCTAATGCCGAATTGGAACACCATTAAAGTCTATGGGGGACTGTGTAGAACTGCAAAAGCAATCAGGGGAGCGGAGGTGACAGCTCCGCTCCCCTGATTGCTCTTGCAGCCCTAACGTAACTGTAGTATGTGTTCTTGGATAGAGATTCTCTATCCAAGAACACATACGGAACAGTAGTTCATCTGGAGTCACAGCTAATTGGAAGCACTCGTGTGAACTCCTCCAATCAGCTGTGACCGCAAAGTTCCCATGGTCGCTGGGCTGTACTTATCAGCCCAGTGACCGTGGGAACTGAACTCTGAATAGAATTTCTCCATTGAAAGTTCATCTGCAGGTTAGTTCCCACGGACACTGGGCTGATAAGTACAGCCCAGTGACCAGTGACCGTGGGAACTGAACTGCAGATGAACTCTCAATAGAGAAACTTTATTAAGAGTTCATCTGCAGTCGCAGCTGATTGAAAGCACTCGCGTGTGTCCTATCAGCTGTGACTGCAAGTTCCCACGCTCCCCAGGCTGTACTTATTGTTGGAAGCGACCAAAATTGATATGAATATGACTTGTATGTAAAGACAATTCTGCCTTCTTGGAAACAAGCTATAACCTCATTATCTGTGGAGACAGATGCAGTCCCTCAAACATCAAAGGATTGCTTAACAGAGACAATGATTGATCTTCCATGAGTGGATGCCTGAGGATCATTAATCCCTTGGCCATTGTGACCATTTTGTGGCAGTTTCTGCCCAAACCAGTTCACTATAACTTCAGTCTTCCTGGAGGGGCAGGGGTATGTGACAACAAGCCCAAGCCTGGGACAAGGACAATCTGTGTGACCTCTTGATCAAGACTTCACCAAGGATGAATCAACAACGTGATTTGCTCTGGACCTGGAGCGGGGTGTGGTTCAAGGAGAGAAGACCCTGGTATGCATGGTTGTGTGAGAGATTGACCATGTGCTAGAGATAGAGATAGACCCCTTTCCTTCCCCTTTCCTTTATACCCTTTACCTTCTTCCCTTTTGTCTTGAAAGACAAATGTAAATAATATCCTAAGCTGTAAATAAACCTTTCCCTTTTGTAAGATCTATTGGTCCTTCTTTAAATACAAGGCACCCAAACAGAGCACATTCTAAACTTATCAATGATAAGTACAGCCCTATGACCGTGGGAACGGAACTCAGATGAACTCTCAATAGGGAAACTCTCATTGAGAACCTCCATTGAGAGTTCATCTGGAGTCACAGCTGACTGGAAGTACTCCCATGCCTCCTATCAGCTGTGACCGCAAGTTCCCACGCTCCCTGGGCTGTACTTATTAATGAAAAGTACAGCCCGGTGACCGTGGGAACTGAATTCAGATGAACTCTCAATGGAGAAACTCCATTGAGAGTTCATTTGCAGTCACAGCTGACTGGAAGCACTCGCGTGCCTCAAATCAGCTGTGACCGCAGTCCCCACGGTCACCAGGCTGTACTTATCAGCCCGGTGACCACGGGAACTGAACTGCAGATGAACTCTCAATGGAGAACCTCCATTGAGAGTTCATCTGCAGTCACAGCTGACTGGAAGCACTCCCATGCCTCCTATCAGCAGTGACCGCACGTTCCCACGCTCCCCGGGCTGTACGTATCAATGATAAGTACAGCTCGGGGCCGTGGAAACTCCATTGAGAGTTCATTTGGAGTCACAGCTGACTGGAAGCACTCGCGTGCCTCAAATCAGCTGTGACCGCAGTCCCCACGGTCACCGGGCTGTACTTATCAGATGAACTCTGAGAGTTCATCTGGAGTTCGCCTTTTTTTAAACATATTTTTAAACAAGAATTTACCAAATCAAATTCAGTGGTTTTTGGGTCAGGTTTGCCCGAATTCAAACCGCCATTTTCGGGTCAAATATGGGGACAACCCGAATTCAAATACTACCACTACTCCTGAACACTGTACTCAATAAACTGTGCAGTACATATAGTAATATAATCCTAGGCATTACATTTTTTAGATCACCTTATAAGCTGTCCACCACATTGCATACTCCTGAATGATTCACAGCTTTGGGATGGGTACACCACTGCTATGTATATAAAATATTATAAAAGGATACTAGTTACTAGTTACTGCTGGGGTGAACAATATTGCCTATATGACTTTAATTCATGAAATCTCTGTAAAGACAATTGTTTCTTTAAAATCCATTTAAAGATATTTATTGTTTTCTGTTTCATTTTTCTTTGTAACCATGATGCATATTTTGCATGCTCCAACTGTTAAACTATTTAACTTGTCATTTGAAATGAAAATGTGTAATTGTCTTTATGCAGAACATTACCTGAAGTGGGATAGAATGGGAAAGTACATTCTATAACAGCACTAATCCTGACATCCTAATACATGATTGTGTGCAAAATTGTAAGAACAGAATAGAGAATGTAAATGAGACCAATGAAACACGATTTACATTCATGATCTCTACAATTATTTGTGTGAGTGGCAATCATTAAACGCTATAACTATAGCAATAAGCTTTATAAAGAGAAGGATCGCATTTTAACTCTTAATTCGTAACTTTATAAGTTCAAGCAACAATGTCTTTCCTAGTTACATAAGGTGTTATATATATATATATATATATATATATATATATATGTTGTGTTTGTTTTTCTTTTATGTGTTGCCAAAAGTTGTCAAAGTTGCCATACACTGGTAGATGTTTGCACTGTTGTGTGTTTGCTCAATCCAATAAGATACCCACTGGAATGCCAGAATGCCACCACTGCTATTTTTTCTACGGCTCAATGCAGTTCAAAACAACCAAGCTGCCAGCCTTGTGCTACTCTCCTCACACAGTGTTCTTCACACAGTGAATTGGAAAACGAAAGGTTATTCCTGGTTGGGGTTGATTGATTTTTCAGGCAAATACTGAACAAAAGTGGCATTGTACTTTGTAGATTTTGTTAAATACAATGTTTTTTTTTACATCCACAAAAATTTTAACAGAGTATGGAAGTTTTTATCAGTTTGTCCCCAAATAGGTTCTTCTGCAGGGTTAGTGCAGTAGTCATATCCCTAATTTTAAGGTCAAAAGGTTTCTGAATTACAACAGTAGCAGAACATAGTTACAAATCCATTTGCTAATAAAAGAGTTCACATTTATGAATTTTAAATGTAATAATTTATTTTAATTAAGTTCAGATTTACAAAGTTCCTTTCAAGATAGTAACAAGGGAGCTGGTAGAGTTGACATATTTAAAGGTACAAATCCCATAGCTGTTCTATAGAAAACCTGTGTAACAGGCTTTCGTTCACACCATATGGGATTTGGCTCTATGAGTATGAAAAATCAGCTTGATGTACATCAAATCAAATATCAGAATGTGGTCAACTGGAGATCAAATGTACCTGTCAACGAATTCTAAATGTTAGACACTTAGGACTGTATTTATAAATCAGGGAATCAGACATTTCCTCAAACATTTCCTGTGCATACAGGTAGTCCCCGGGTTACATACGAGATACGGACTGTAGGTTTGTTCTTAAGTCGAATTTGTATGTAAGTCGGAACAGGTACATTATTATAAAAAAAAATGCAATTAGGACAGATGGTTGTCTCAACATATTATTAGGCAGCCTGGTGTCAGTTACTGTATTAAATCCTCACTGTGAGTTAATCACAAACAAAGCAAAAAAAAAAAAACTTTATGGAGCCTAGACCTTCATTAACTTCTGGAGCAAGCTGTGCCTTGATATGCAAAACAATACAACTGCAGAGTTTGTCTTGGTCATTAAAGAGTTACAAGAGTCTGCAGAAAGAGCTCAACCTCCTTAAGATCACCCACAACCTCAGCTGTGTTAAGCAAATAATTTCTTCTGCAAATCTTGCAAACCGCTCCCCTTCCTTCATCCAGCCTCTGTCCTGCACACGACAGAGCAGGGAAGCCCGTTTGTATGTAGGAGTCGCCGGTATGTGTGATGTCCTTAACTCGGGGACTATCTGTATAAGGTTTTCAGACATGGCAATTTGATATATCAATTAGTGAAAAGCTATGATGACCTCTCTAGAATTCTATGATGATCTCTAGAATTCTGGAAAAATACAGACACCGTATCTATAGACTGTCAACTGCAACCACTCATATTTCATAAAGTGTAGAGGAATTTTTGACATTTTTTAACTTGTGTAACTTTTCCTGTGGATTTTTTAACCATTCCTACTGATCTTACATTATTGTGTAGGTTTTGAATATACTTTTGCTTATGGAGCCAGGAATAATGGCATTACCTTTAAATGCACCTTACAGAATCTGTTACTCATAATCTCAGGATACTAAGAGTGAGTAGGCGGACAGATGATCTAAGCAAAGCTATATGTGTAGGAGTTATTTTCAAGCTGAATGAAGCTTCGAAAAAAAAATCATAATTATTGTTGATGACTAGAATCATTTCATGTAAGCTCTTCTTACTCTGAAATGATGTCCATTCGGCTAAAGTTAGCCTAGTTACCAGGAGCTTGTATTGTAGTTAAACAGCATTGGTGAACAAATGTGCTTGCATAGTACACCACTTCTCATTTTCTCCTATTTTTAAATACAGCAGAAGGGGGGTCAATCATGTGTAGTTATGAAGCACCCAAAGTAGAAAACACCATCCCTGCAGTACAGTAGAAATCATTTGTCTACAGGAGGAAGGATGTGTAGTCACAAAAATTAGATAGTCACAATTGTAAGTCCCCAATGTATTACCAGGAAACTACGGTCAGGTACAACTACACAATTTTTGGAATTTAAAGAAAATTCAGTTCCAAAAATAATCAATAATTTACAAAATCAGCATAATTTTGAGAGCATGCCTTGTTCCAGTTTGGGTTTATTTGTGATTTAAAGAGTAAAAAATACAAAAGTATTAATATGATATAGGTGGATCGATTTATGTGCTGGGTTTTATTTGTCTTGGATATTCCAACAGTAAGATCTCTTTTTTTTCTGACTCTGTGTATCGGGGAGTTTGGGTGCTACCATCTACTACTAAATCTGCAAACCTAGAGTTTGCAGATTCAGCGACTCAAATGGACTGACCTCAGCAATAAAATGAGACAATCTGCCTGAGAGCCTGTCAGGTAATTTAACTCTTTAGCATCCTTAAAAAATGAAAACATTTGTTTTGGGTGGACCTTTCAAATGTATTCAAACATAGGTTATCTTTAGGAAAAACTAATACTCCCACCTTCAATTTAGAATAATTTATGCTATCCTTTTTTATGAATATGACAATTCGCATTTATGTTTATGGAATAATTATATTTAAGTCACATGTTTTGCCATACTCTTTCATGCCAATTTGGAGATTAAATATAATTTAAAAAGGAGCAGATTGCTATCCCCTGATTCCTTGCTGACCTAGACCATGGCCTAGTGACCATTCCACCAGCCCTGACTTTGCAACATCTTTTCAGGCTCTTAATTCTATATTACTTGAAAAAAAAATAAGTTCTGTAAAACAAGTCTTTTTCATATCTCTTTGTTGTGTTTGTCAGATTGTTGACCTACATCTTCCACACAGCAATAACTACTATAGTTAAATAAAGCACGAAACATGAATAATTTAACAAACCCCTGCACATTAACTTTATACGCCAAGTTATTTATATCTGGTTAAAAGACAGCAGTAATCATTTCCAAAATAAAGTGATGCTGTATAAATGTACTTAAAATACATACAGCCACCAACAAAAAAACTGATTTAACTGGCAGTAATATGAACAAGGATTTTTACCCAAGATTCCTATGTGGAAATTCAGTAATAATTTGCAGCACCTCCCACACTACTCAGTGCTGAATTGTAAGAAACGATCTAAGCACTCTGTAAGACTGATGGTTACTGAAAACAGTTCTCTGTACAGAAGGAAGCGTGCAAGGATTTTAATGCATCAGGTGAAACTCCGACTTTAGAATCTTTCTAATATTGACTATAGTGATGCAGCCTATTGAATCCACATTGCACAGGAGGTACTTTTAAAGAAAAAAATACATACTTTCATGATGGAAAATAACATGCCTGCAAATTTTCCATCAGCTAACCAGTCAATGTCATCTGTCACCAATGGCACCCTCTCTTTCCGATCCTGGAACGACAGTGCCGTTTTCCACCGAGAAGAAGGTGCCGATTTGTCCCCTGGTTTTGAAGTCCTGGCAACTATTTCTGTCACATATGCTCTTATAATTTCAGTCGGTCTCCTTGGGAACACAATACTTATCAAAGTATTTTTTAAGATTAAATCGATGCAGACGGTTCCAAATATTTTCATCACCAGCCTTGCTTTCGGAGATTTGCTTCTTTTGCTGACATGTGTTCCAGTGGACGCCTCCAGGTATATGGTGGACACGTGGCTTTTTGGAAGGATTGGCTGCAAGGTGATCTCTTTTATACAGCTCACATCTGTTGGTGTATCTGTATTTACACTTACTGTCCTTAGTGCTGACAGGTAGGAATTCCATTTTTGCTTTTTGATGATGAAAAGAAGGGAAACTGCATGTTTTACTTTACTAAATTGCTGCTTTATTTTTTTAATTTATTTATTTATTCACTGCCAACATAAATAAGTTAATAAATTAACTTATAACCTCACCTTTTTTTCTTCAATTCTTAAGCAATTTGATGTAATAGAGAGTGAACAGGTGCAGAGTGCACCAGCCAAGAAATCAAACATTTGATTCCCTATTCTCCACAGAATCAGGAGCATGTGCCAATATAGAAATATCCAAAATCAATCAACAATCATTTTCAGTAAATGCAAAAAAGAGTACTTGCAGATGTTACAGTTCCCAAATTTAACAAAAATTAAAAATATATCTGTGAACAGCCATGTAAAATATTTGCTGCATCTAGACACAAAACAGTGATGAGATAAATATACAGCTTATATTCAGCTTTCTGCAAAAGTACTGAATATTGTATGAAAAAAATTGTTTTTACCACTGATAATTTTGCAGGTAAACATGGATTTTAAAAGGGTTTGCATTTCACCCATGAAAAAACATGATCTTGACTTACATATTTAGTCAATGCATATATATAAACTTTTTATTAATATGCAACTTAAAATAACTGGTTGCTCTGACAAAAATATTTTGATGTTGATTTTGATATCAATGTGATATTTTGTTGCACAAGTTAATAATGAAAAATACTTCATCAATATACAAAAATGTATACTTAAAACTCTATGGTTAGAAATGCATTGACATTTAATTATTTAACAGTGAGTACATTTACTGTAGATCCTACACAGTTGTAACATATGTGAGCAAAGGAATATTGTATATAAGACATGTGATTAACTGATGCTTGATCAAAGCAGGTAATCTTAGGTACAACTGACAGTATGTTAATATTCTGATGGTACCTGGATTTATCTAGTTCCTAATTCCTGTTACCACTTTTTTAGCAAATTTAAAAAAAAATCAATAAATTGGTAGCACAATAGAAACAAATTACAATAGTGTCACATAATGCCGCTAAAAAATATTGTATTTAACATGCAGAAAATATAACACGTTTTCCAAAAAAAAAGAAAATATAGTTAAGAAAAAAGAAATAAAAAAAGAAATATTTACACTGTTGTGCAGGATCATGAAAGGTCTTTGCTTTATTTGTTAGGCTTTATTGGTTGGAGGTGTGATTTCATTATTTTTCCCATTAAAGTTGAACTTTTTATTTTTAATATGTTTTTCTCTATGTTTGTACTGTTTCTACAATAAATGAATAAATGTGTCACTGCTAATATAGGGCTGAAAAAACTAAATACTGTACTATTTTAAAAACTGATGCAGCAAGCCCTTAATAATTATTGTTCTCTGCTTTTCATATTTGTGCAGATACAGAGCTATAGTAAAACCTTTGGAGCTGCAGACGTCAGATGCGGTATTAAAGACGTGCGGTAAAGCTGCTTGTGTCTGGATCATTTCCATGTTACTGGCAACTCCGGAAGCAGTGTTTTCAGATCTGTATGAATTCAGTAGCCCGGACAAAAATTCATCTTTTCAAGCCTGTGCCCCTTATCCTGTTTCTGAAAAAATTCTACAAGAGGCTCATTCCCTGATGTGCTTCCTGGTGTTTTACATTGTACCACTGTCAATCATTTCAGCCTACTATTTTCTCATCGCTAAAACACTGTACAAGAGCACGTTCAACATGCCAGCTGAAGAGCACTCTCATGCCCGCAAGCAGGTTTGTTACTTTGGTAACTGAAGGGATTTATCACTTTATTACAGAGTACTTTTCACCAAAGATTTTTCACCACTTTAGCAGGCCCACTGGTAATCCTAGTATTAGGTTTAAGGTTAGCTTGGTGTCCTGGTGGGAGTTGCCTTTTATTAACACTAAAAGGGGTTTCAATAAATGTAAAAATGGACCTCTGCTTTAAGGCTTTCCAATATGAAACTCCACAAATAACATTAGGAAGTCTGGGAAAAATACAGCTTTTGTTAGAATTGTTCCTAATATCTAAGGCCAGTTTGGTTAATAAATGAAAAAATAGATCCCCAGACTCATCCATCCTTCCCTCCGCTCCTCTTCCGCTACATCTCTTTGTAGTTCTCTTCATTGGCTTCCTTTTCACCTTAGAATCAAATTTAAGCTCCTGTGCTTTGCCTTCAAATCCCTACACAGCTATTGTCCCACTTACATCTCTGACATGGTTAAAAAATACTCCCCCTGCCGCTCTCTCCGCTCCTCCAATGACCTACTAATGACTTCCTCACTCATAACCTCATCACACGCACGGATACAAGACTTCTCTAGAGCTGCTCCAACTCTCTGGAATGGTCTTCCTCGTCCTATTCGGCTTGCTCCTACTTTCTGCTCATTTAAAAGAGCACTCAAAACCCATTTTTTCAAACTTGCCTACCCGGCTTCTTCTGTCATTTGAAACCACCACTACTTCCCACACTACATATCTCCCATCCTTTTGTGTGTGAAATTCCCCCACCTACTAGATTGTAAGCTCTTCGGGGCAGGGTCCTCTCCTCCTGTATCACTGTCTGTATTAGTCTGTCATTTGCAATCCCTATTTAATGTACAGCGCTGCGTAATATGTTGGCGCTAGATAAATCCTGTTTATTAATAATAATAATAATAATAATAATCCCCGGTAACTCCTGAAGCTCTGACTGCTATGCTTACCTGTAACACAGTGTTGTACATTGCAGACTCACCCAGAGACTGATCCAGCACTGCTTATCTTTGGGGTTGAAGGACTCTTTTCTTCACTTAACCTACTTCTTGTTAGCCCAGGGTATCAGGGGTCCGACCCCTTCCCTGAACGCACAGGAATATGCTGCTGAAAGTAGCATTACATGGTAATGTTTTCTGAAGCATTTAGGACCCATCCACTACTATAGAAAGACGCAAAGAGGACCCACAAGACCCAGTGTAATGGGTGCTCCAATAAAGGGTGGGGGGAACTGGAACCCAGAAAATGGTCTTTAAACCAACAGCAACAGCATACAACCATCTTCAACAACATATTTGTGTTCCTTTGAAATACAGCACTATTAGATATAAATTATTGGCCTGCGATATGGGATTGGACTTGCATTGGCATTGTAACTTAAAAGCAAAGCAAGGACCAATCTGTGCTGCTGCATACATTATATACACATATATTTACAGTTAAAGCGTACCTAAACTCATAATTTTCACTTTACAAAAAAGGGTAGACAACCCTTTTATGTAAGGTAAAAATTCAGTTTTTTTTTATTTTTTTAGGTGCAACACCCTAGTTCTCGATCGTCTAGGCGGTCGAGAATAAATGGGAGTGCAAAGCCTGTGTCAGGCATCCTGCGAGGCTCTTGGGCGCTCCTTCTGTGCATGCTCGAGCATCTCATGCATGCGCAGAAGGAGCGTTTTTGCGCAAAGAGAAAAATTTGCAGATCTCATACATGCGCAGTGAGATCAGCAATTTTTTTGTTTCATCCTACGTCACCCAATCTCACACCTTGGTCACTTGGTCAGGTGACGTAGGATGAAGAACCCAGAAGACGAAGATTGGGGTGTCTAGAGCGGTGGCTCCAGGACGGATGCTGGGACGACGCGGGACCCGATGCAGGACACCCCCAGGGTGATCAGACTGCCCTGCGGGATTGAAGGTAGGTTTTTTTTTCAGTTTAGTTCCTCTTTATTCTTTACAAAATAGACATTTCCTTTACAGGAGAAGACTTTTCATAGTTAAACCTTTTTGCATGTATAGCCAAACTCTATTGTGTATGTATAACCAAACATCTGCCCCTTAAGCACAGCTGTCTGTAAAATGAGGGAGGAAGGGAAACAGCTGTAAAGTTAACTTCTTAGCAGAATAGTTGCCATTTACTTCTGTGTTTTAGTACTTTGAGTTTCAAGTATCAAATCTCTTGCATGAACTGAGCAAAAACTATGCACAGGAAGATTTGGGTAAATTAGAGTAAAAACTCTACAAGACAGGCCATCATCAGCATTTTAATTATGAATAAGTACACAAAAAATCTGTAAAAACATGATTTTCCTGTGGGCATATGGTACAATGCAAGATTCATACTTGGGAAACATTTGGTTAGACATTTAAAATTAATTTTGGTAACATATGGATTTCATCTAGAATAATACAGTGACATATGTTCATACAAGTTTAGTGTGCTTGTAAGATATTTACATATATTTAATTTACTTTTAGATAATAATAAAATCAGTTTGTGAAGAAATGCCTTCTGCATTAGAATTTTATTGAATCCCTATTGTTTTTATATGCATTTACATTACAAATACTTTACTACCTATATCATGGTATATTATCCTGTATACCAATAGCAGACACATTTTAAAAACTGTTGTAAGCTGGCTGACATTGATTACATATGTTATTTTTTAGCTGTCTTTTGGGGTAAAGAGACAGGTAAAGAAACACTATATAGGACTGCTCTAATCAGAATCAGGAGTGATGACACTTAGGCTGAGTTCACACGTGCAATAATCGTTTAAGATCCTTTCCAACGACAAACGATGCATGAACGATCACTGTACATACAGCACCATTCTGCTCTATGTAGAGGGGAGGGGGAGAATGACTGAGCGGCACCCTGCTGTGCTCTCTCCTTCACTTGCATTACGATTGTTTGTTGTCCATTGTCTGTTGATCCACCCGGACGGTTGTTCGGACGATGGACATCAAGCACTGTGCACACAAAGATTCTCGTCCAATATGAGCCCTGAGACGATTATTGGACCAGAACCATTGCCCGTGTCTACATAGCCTTAGGGGTCTAATTTAGTGATTCAGATATTCAGCAAGCATTCTCTGCAAGTAAATCTTCCAAGTGCATGTGTTTAAAATAAAAGTGGTTGATTTATCACAAGACAATGTTTGTTGAAAATCACAATAATTGCTTTATAAATAGACCCCTGTTTGGCCAAACATGCTCTTATTTTACCATGTCTGCTAATATTTCTTCCTGAAACTGATTTTATTCAAAACTAAAGACTGCACAAAAGCAGTGAGCAAGTTGGTAAATATGGTAACACCCAAATTAGTTATCAAACAAATTTAGGTCTAGAGAAGTGCACTACACCCAGAGCACTGGCAGAGATTTTTAGTAGTGTGATGGAATAACCATGCACACAATGCTACAAATATAATTGAGTGGGAGATTTGGCACTCCCATTGGAATAATCTAATTGGAAGAAACTCCTAATTGAAAATTCCTTTCTATAGTTCTAAATCTAAAATTTTTAATGCTTGGAGATTTATCAGTTCAAACAATTACCTGTGTAACCTTAACCTTCCTACCAAATGGACTTGAGTATATTAGCTGGGAGGACACCACCTATATGTTGGCGAGACAAATAAAAACTTAATTACCACTACAGTAGTTTTACATAGACAGTGAACTAAAGGTATTCTTTTTTTTATTCTTTTCTAGATTGAATCCCGAAAAAGAGTTGCAAAAACAGTACTGGTTTTGGTTGCTCTGTTTGCTTTCTGCTGGCTGCCTAACCACATCCTTTACTTGTATCGATCCTTCACCTACGACACGACAGTGAATTCCTCTGTGCTTCACCTCTCTGCCACCATTTTTGCCCGCATATTGGCATTTAGCAATTCTTGTGTAAACCCCTTTGCTTTATATTGGCTTAGTAGAAGCTTTAGACAGCATTTCAAAAAGCAGATATATTGCTGCAAGACACATCCACCTCCAACTCAACCAAGCCCAACTCATAGCAGCGCTACCGGAATTACAGCCATTAAAGGAAACGTGCAGATGTCTGAAATAAGCATTGGATTATTAGGAGCCTATGACATGAAAAGAGAAAGTGACAGTATTTAGTTAAGGTAATAAATCAAGGGAATTAAAATAGAGACTATGGATATGTTTCCCAGTGATGTAGAACTCTGTGATTGAGATTTGTGACAAAAAATGAAGGCACTTCAATATCATCACATGTTCATGGACTTCAGTAGTTTTTTTTGCTACCCCATGCTTACAAAGAAATGACTCAAAACATAACCAGCTATAATACTCCTAAACTGATTCGAATTTCAAAAATAGGTTAGAGATTTAGAATAAGAGTTAGAGATGCTCATGGCAAGAAAATTCCATAGCACAACCTTGTGGAAACTGCTATTACAAAGGTAACCGAAGAGAGAGGTATTTTATGTCCAGATTTTACAGAACTTTGATATCACTCCTGGACATATTTCTCATCATTATCTTAAAACTTGTCAGATCAAATGTCTACACATCTTCTCCAATCTCAAAGAGCAAAGAAGACTTCAAATTAGGAACACTGGTCAAGGTGATAACTGGAATTTTTCTGTGAACTTTGAACAACCTTAAAAGCTAAACTTCAGGGGTTTATTTTCAGAAACATAAGGAACCATTAAAACGGATTTTGTTTTCCTGCAGTACATGTAAACTGGGAAGTTCATTTCAAATATACATGTATAATCTGTATGTATTTCTTTATTTTAGTCAAAAAATGTAATGCAGTAAGCTTTGAAATAGCTAACAATATAGAATAATTATAAAAGATATCTTTAATTGTCCACTTTATATGTATTATAGAAGATATGAACAGTTTTTAGTTTAAAAAACATGTCATATGACACATTGTTCTCCCTGTGTAGAAAGAGAAGCCAATAAATAAATTGGCAACTATAAGCACATGGGTGCTAGCTTAAAAAATGCCCTTTAAGCTGCAGATGAAATCGGGCCATTCTCTGGTCTGTTTGTCTTTAAATTCTTTTACAATCTGGGGTGGAGGTAATATCTAGCTTTAAACTACACTTCCCCCTAAAGATCCAGTTGTTTTTACTACATTTTTATCCACTTATAAGAAAACCCTTTGTTCCCATGCACAGAAAGTGTCTAGTTTTGGAATACACTAATTCTTTACCATAGATTGGGACCATAGCTAAGAGTACTAACCACTGATCTCCATTTACCTAATAGAAGGGGTTGTTAATTAAAGTGTATCTGGCTTAAGCCTGCAAACTCACACACATCACTGAATTAATTGGACAGATAAGAATATAGAGTAACTATGTATCGTATAGTACATAATTATTTGCAAAGACAGCATTCGCTTCTTACAGTACATACTTACATACTTATATTACTCTCTGTAGAAATGAAAAGCAATAGCTCAGTGCCACCCCACCATTTAATTTGTCATAGACAATAACTGAGAAATTGTCCAACAAGCATTCAATAGTAAATGTGTATGTCGTGTATAAAGAAACTTGCTTAGGAGTCTATTCTTTTATAACACAAAGTTTTCTGAAACCAAAACTGGATAAAACAGACCTCATCATTTCCTTCTCTCACCTTTGAAAATCATCCCCTGACATCTTTATAACTGTTAATAAAATGGTTATTTGCAAATTTCTACACTAGCTTCCATTCCACCTAAGAATTTTTTGTTTTGTTTTTAGATCACTCCACACAGCTCTTGTTCCACCTATATTTTGGACCTGATACACAAATACACTCCTAGCCACCCTCTTTGGTGACCTACTTATAACTTCCTCATTTATATCCTCTTCCCATGCACGGCTCCAAGACTGCTCTAGACCTGCACCCGCACAGAAATCTCTTCCTTATCTGATTATACTTATTAAGCTACCTTCAGCACATTTTAAACCCCACCCTTTAAACTCACCTACCCATCTTTGCCCCCATTCCATACCCCCTCCTATTGTATACTACCCTACCTTACACCTTAGATTGTAAGCATTTTGGACAGGATTCTCCTGTGTGTTTGTACTTGTCTATTATGTAGGTTTGTTAGTAGTATTTATTGTACGGTGATGCCTAATACGTTGGTGCTTTATAAATAAAGGTTAATAAAAAAATAATACCCACAACATTTTGTACTTCTACCTTAACACTTTTAACATACCAGCCCAAAAAGGAAGTACTTCATCTTGTTCATTTCTATTTAGCTTAAATCCCTAGTATAGATGTGCCTAAAGATAGATTGTTTTGTGCAGACAAGTAAAAAGTTATCTTAATATTTTACTGAGCAGCTTTAAAAGGTATTTTGGAAGGAAATATTTTTGTCTGTACATGATTGGATGGTTGAAGTCAGGGGAAATTTATTTCCTTCACTAGACTAGAGTAAATATGGCTTACAGAGGCATTATTTAAGTGAATAGCCTATATTGCTTTAGCAAATAAACCCCTCTGTATCTATTTAACACTGCAAAATGATGATTTAGATCCTTGCCACACTAATGGTTGCAAACCACGTGGTAGGTCATTGCCAGACACAAAGCAAACTACTGCTCTGCGCCCAGGAGCAGCAAACTGAACCACAGGTTACGTTGTTTGAAGTTGTGGTGCTCTTCTTTCTCCAGAGGAGGAAAAAGCAACCACAGCCTGTGACTTGTGACATATAGCTTCCAGAAACTGTGCTGCAACCCAATTGTAACAACAAATGCATGCACAAAATGGTTACTAACTACCCCGATGCTCTTCAATGAGAGTGGTTGGGAGTGTGGTTGAGCGTGTGGTACAATGTTGCAGTCAACCAAACCAACCAACCAAAATGATCTAAGCAATAAAAGTGCTGATATATTTATAGTACCTCTAAATACAAGTAGTCCCCGAGTTAAGGACATCTGACATATGGACAATTCATAGGTACGAACGGGGCCTCCCTGCTCGATTGTGTGCAGGACGGAGGCTTGAAGGGGGGAGGGGTGGTTTGCATGACTTGCTGAAGAAATGTTTTGTTAAACACAGCTGAGGTTGTGGGTGATCTTAAGAACTAAGCTCTTTCTGCAGGCTCTTTAATGACCAAGACAAACTCTGCAGTTGTTTTTTCTTTTTTGCATATTAGAGTACAGCTTGCTCCAGAAGTTAATAAATGTCTAGGCTCCATGAATTTTTTTTTGCTTTGTTTAAACTTTAAACTTAGTAACTGACACCACACAGCCTAATAAAATGATGAGACAAACACCGGTCCTAAATGCAATTATTAAAATATTGTACCTGTTCCGACTTGCATACAAATTCAACTTAAGAACAAACCTACAGTCCCCATTTCATATGTAACCTGGGGACTACCTGTACAAAGTATTCCAAGTAGTTAGTATATCCTCCGAGCTGCTTCCTTTCCCCTTTAATCAAATATTAAAAGTCATCAGCAAGGTGTATTTCTCTAACTATTCTTCTGCAGCCTTTAGCTGCGATTCCATTAAAAGGAACATGAGAAACGAAGAGTGGGACTGGATACATAAGCATCTACAAACCAGGCAGTGTGTTGACAGCTACACAATAAAAATGGAAACACAAGATCTAAAAAACACTTTCTGAAAGCAGCTAGAGTGTTATATAATATAATGTGTAAATATAATATAATTTAGGTTCTACTACTAAAAAAATAAAAAGAAAAAAAAAAGAACAAGGATAATTGCTTTAACAGGCTTATCATTATCACTGTATTTATATGTGCAGATATTGCTATTTTTTCAACCAAATCGTCTGTTTCATTTAATAAATAAATAATTTAGATCCAAGTAGAAGCCTATGGGGTTTATAAAAAGCATATTAGGGTCATGAAAAATAAAAGCTAATGTTCATTAAATATTTACATCTCTCTTGTGTTTTCCTTTTTGTGTTAAAATTTTTTAGTATTTAGTATTTTTTACTGTTTAGAAAATAGAAAAAAACAAAATATAAAATAAGAACATTTGTTGCTATGTTTTGATATCTTTTTTTGTTTGCTTAATTTAGCTAATTAATTAAGCTAAATTTAGGCTATTTTCCTTAAAGCCTCCCAATATTACTTTGTTATGTCAGTTCTACATAGGCAATACCAGACTTTTGTTAAAATGTAGATAACACATCTTGGTGTACACAGTCTATGTAGCAAAATAAAGCTTGTACACATATACCAATATCTGGTATTAGATGTAGAACACATATTTTAATGATTTTAGTCAACAATTTAAGGATTATTTTTTATCAGTGTTTTTACCCAGTATTTAAACAACTTTAACCCAAGATTTTTTCTTGTTTAGATTTTAACAATTATTAAATAGAATCCTTATTGTAATATGTACTTTTGTCATATAGGGGTAAAATAACAAATTGGGATGCAGACTGCAACTTTACATACAGTTATACATGTAAATAGAAATATATAAGTCCCAGCTTTCAAAACTTTGATAAGGGACTTTTTAGAAAGTGCTCAGCAGCTGTACAAAATGCCAACACAACAAACCTACAAAATAAAAAGTATCTGAAGTCAAAATATTTTTTCTTTAAGTTTTGAATCTTGTACTTATATGTTCGTATATTGAACTAGGAAAGAGGGACTGATCAGTGTGGAAACAAAATGCAATGTGCTTCAGCAGAAAGTTACTTTATAGTGCTGAATATTGGACAGGGTTTGAAGAGGCGTAATTAAATATATTTCAAACCTATGTGCATTGTGCATTGCAAACATAAGCTGCAGTGTCTGTGAAGCTTCTCATTTTCCATTGTGTATCTAGTAGTTAGTAGGCCCTGGTCCTGTGTCATTGCAGCTCAGTTGCCAATCACCCAATCCCACTTCTCACCAATAGTCAAGCCCCAGCTCAGTCTAAGAAGCTGGTTGCGCAGTCTCAGCAGATGGTTCCCCCAGGACTTGCATGTGCAAAGAATCATGCCTGGGAAACAGGGACTGGCCCACAGATTCAGACCAGTCCAGATGGTACCTAATGGCAACCACTATATTAAACAGAGACAGGTCAGTGTAAGAACCAGGGATCATACACAGGTAACTAGCTGAGCGAGGTATCAAAGAGCGTCAAACTAAAAAATGTGGTCAGGGTCAGGCAAGGTCAGGGTAGGTGGTGAGCAGATAGATGTAGGAAGTCAGGGTTCCAGGCAGCCGTTGGTAAAAAATAAGCAGAAGATACATGCAACCGTACCAGCAATAAAGTCATACTATCATGGGTAAGGTGAACTGGGCAGGTACAACTGTATGTATGTGAGGACGTAACCAGGGTCATACCTTCTAAAAACCCTGGTGCCACAATGAATTTTAACTTAAAGCTAAACCAAATTAAAAAAAAACTCACCTTTACTTCTGCAGATCCCTGCAGAGGTTTCGTGGATTGGGTCCTGTGAGGTCCAGTTATCTGTCTTTGTTCCGGAGTGGAGAAAGCACTGGGCGCTGCCATCTTCATTATTCTTCTTTCTGCTCCTGCCTATGTTACCCAATCTCGCACTGTGCAGCCTGCTGTAAATGGAAAAAAAGAGTGCCAATCTCATTGCGCATGGGTAAGATTGGCAATTCTTTTTCCTCTTAAGGAAAAAGCTCCTTCTACACATGCCGGGGATACTAGAATATTTTCATGACCGAAGTTTCCAGGTCCTATGCTGTTTCCTTCTACACTGAATAAGCTCTGCTGTCTGCACTGGAACTCTGGAACAGCTTTGGGGCAGGGATCACTCCACCAACAGCATATGCACAGGGTACAACCCAGAAAACATTCGGCTTTACATACACTTTACTACATATGATGATCTGCCAGGATTCTTCACACTTTTAAGGTTTGTTGTGGAACAGGGTCTAGAACACTAGTACTTACCATGATTATTTTTTTTTTTATGGGAAGCAGATGCTTTTTCAAAGCTCCATATGTTGGATTGCAAATAGAAAGAAAAAAGCTATAGTTTTAAAAAAACCAGATTGAATAAATGTCATATGTTAGAAGAAGCGGATCACAAATAACTGATTAGCCGTAATTTGTGAACGTCTGGTCTAAAATATATGCAGTATAGATTTTGGGTATTAGAAATTAGGTTTTATAATTTATTGTTTTAAGTGGGACAGAATACAAATTAGGAGTAGTCACATTCAACTAGAATAATTATTTATTGTTTTTATGGTTATCTAAGCTCCTTTTGTGCATGTCATTTAATTTAAAAACACATTTAATAATAGAGAAAGTACCTATTGAGCCTACCAGCTACTTTCTCTTCCTGTGGTGGTATAACAATTTTCAGGTTGAACAAGGAGAAAGTATTTGTGGGACTACAAATGTCAGGAAGGGTTAAAGAGAGACTCGGGCACTACCTAATTAAAGGTTAGTACTTATCTTTATTTGATGTGTACAATGGTCCAAAACAGCAACAGTTTCATCAACAAAATCACTGACTCGGTTTACCCCAAGGAAGACTGGGAAGAGTCAGGCAGGGAGAAGCTGGCATTTCTTTGTGCGTATCCAGAAAATGTCAGCATCAGCACTCAATTCTATGATATCTGGAGGTAACAATTATATTATACACTGATGTTAATCAATCAAATCGTTACATGGCCATTTTTAGCTCACTTTGACCAAACCTCCTTGTTACATAATAATATGAAAAAAACTTGCAATTGTTAGTATGAAAATATATATAGTATATTAACAGTTGCTTTCCTATTATGACCCATCAGGGCATAACAGCCATAGCTTTCTTCTTATCAGGTCACTCCCACCCCTTGTATTCTCCATCCCAAGCACTTTATTGTTTCACAAATCATTTTTATCAGTTCTACTGAGAGGGGAGGATGAATGGGAAGCACCTTGCTGCGTCCTCCTCCCTTAGAGAAAGATGGTATTTCCAAGTGGCAGCAAAAGCCTGGAAAAGAGATGCATTTTCTCACAATTTTTTTTAAACCTCTTGGAAAAAAAAGCAGTACCTGGGGCATATATTAAAATTCTTACATATGAACACTATTCTGCTTAGAATTTAATGAGCAGCAATAGGAAATCAATCAGGATGGCACTCAAACACTGCTCCAATTGGGCATAAAATGAACAGCAAAGGAGAATTACTGGCATTATATAATAACAATGCAGCTATGAGTTCTAATTACAAACCATTTGCTTTTAGCAACAAAGAATCACTAAGCCCATGGCAAACTGGGAATTTAATAAACAGCAATGGGAAATATTTGAAAACGAATTCAAACTGCTTAAAGGGAGAATACATTTAGCAGTGAAGAAGAATTACTAGCATTTTAGACAAACAATGCTGCAGTGGGCTTCTATGAACTATAAAATATTATTTTTATTGCTTATAAACACCTTCAGTAATCAGTATGAAATGTACTGATCAGTAAATAAAAATGAATTAACAGTCATTGGTATTTCTGCAGCAACTTAAAATATTGAAATGTGTATTTTGTAAACTTCCCTAAAAGGCCAGTTCAAATGTCTCATCACTGCAGCGCCATCACAAGATATGAAAAACTATACCTGTCATACCATGCTACCGTATCACACATAGCTGGTCAGTTACCTTCTGTGAACCCTAATTTCTCAGGAACAGGGAGATGTAGGCACCTGAATTTGCAGTAGATTATGTAGTATCCATTGCAGAGATTTGGGGGTACAAAGAAGGTTAGCAGCCCCCTATACCTGATAGGACGCATTGTATGGTGTAGTTTCTGCTATGTGGTACGGGAATGGTGAGAGGGGAGCAATATATAACCGGAAAGGACTGCATGATAGCTTTAGTTATGTAACTTTCATTAATAAAATGAGCATCAAATGGAGGGTGCAAAAATTCTTGATTTGTCATCTCTGTTATTTGGTGCATGTACGTTACAGTAACTAGAAACATTTCAATGTAATTTCATTTTAAATTAAAACTATTCTAACTTTAAACCTTTAAACATACATCTTTAATGTTTGTTTGCATTGTGACCCACAAGATTTATCTTAATGTCAACAGCAATGGACACAACTGTAGTAGTGTAATCATTGCACTGGAATAATTTAGGCTTAGTTTACATTAGTGGTTCACAAAATATAGAATTTACCTCTCCTACCTGCATATTGGCAACTGCTAAGCACGGGGAGCGGGGCAGGGTGGTAACTCGTAGTCTTTTTTAGGCATCTGGACGGCAGCTGCAGTGACAAGAAGTTCCTATTTAGGTCTGTAGAAGTACCTGGGGTGCCGAAATACCTCTGGACGCTGCGTGAGTAGCATCTGATAAAATGTAGCAATACTGCTTCCTTCTACTACCTAAAATGACAAAAAAAAGACCATTTGTTCAAATGTTGATATTGAACCACAGAAACCCACTTCCAAATGTTCTTTATTGGACTGCTGCCAGTAGAGGTTACATGTAGCTCCCTCCTGAGCCACTGGTTCAAAGACATAAGGAAGCGGTAACTGCACCACAACTTCACTGCCAGTCTTAACATAGCCATAATGATCTTTAGAAAAGATGATAGATGGTGCTGAGCTTGGTTGAGACCAGCGGTTTTAAAAAGTTTTGTAGTCCACAGAAAAAATTGGACATTATCTGCAATTTTTTGTTTTATTAATAAAACAAAACTAATATTCTAATTAATTCTTTTACTCTGAATGACAATGTTTGCCTTTATATTGCACTAAATTTATGAACTGTACCAGAGAAAGAAAAACAAGGGAGGCGCAGCAAGACGTCAGTGTTAAGTTGTATGAGGCAACCGTTGCCGAGCCGTACGCCTTAGTATTGTTCCCACCATTACAACAGTCACCCCGCTCCGCCAATAGCGATTCTCATCTGATTGTTTTATTTTATTTATTTCTCTGCTCTTTATGTATGACCTTAGTTGTGAATTTTCCATAACTGTTATATTTAATGGCATCAAATAGTTTGACTTTGATAACTATCATTTCTTGTGTGGTCCTAGATTCGAATAAAATAAACCCATAATGAGTGAGAAAATGCAAACTAATATTTTGCATTTCCTTAGTAATGCCAAAGATAATGCAACTAATGAGAATAGTAACAATAGTAATACTTCACTTAACTGTGATCTGATCAATGAATCACAGCCTCCACAGTCCTTGTCCAGCACCATTAGGAAAATTATTATTTCACAAATGTATTTATCTTTTTAAAAAAAAATCATAATAATTGTCCATGGAATTTAAAATGATAATTTAATGGTCCGTGCGGTCCGAAAGGTTGTTGACAGCTGGTTTAGAAGATATAACAAGCTTTCAGTGACAGCCCCAGCCTGATTGTTCTGCTTGCAGAGGCTTGGGAATGCAAATGTAAAAGTAATAAAAAAAAGAACAATGTAATAAAATAATACAAAGCAGAGATTTTCTTCTCCACCTGTTGAAGTGATGGCTGTCTGGCCTTTCACTGACAGCCCTAGCAGATGACTGATGACAGCCGAATGTCTGCTGGCTGGCAGAGAAAACTAATAATAATTGCAGGCACAGAGTTGTATAAATAATAACTGAGCTGTATTAGTTTGAGTTTTCTATCTGCCAGCAGTTTAGTACTAACTATCCCCTGCACTGAATTCCTCTAATAAACTTTTTCCCCTACACTTTTCTCTTATTTTGGTCTATAACAAAATGGCCGTCGCGCATGCTCTGCTGCTCCTAAACTACGTCTATTAGTGACGACTGTTCTGCACATGCGTAGTAAATTCCGAGATTCTCCGCGCTTTCTGACTACGCAGGGGGATTTTTGTGCTGCGCAGGCGCAGAGTCCGCCTGTATATTGGGAGATTTACGAAAAGTGAGAAGTGTCTGTGTGTGAGTTGTATTGTTTCTTTAAGTTATAAGAAGAACATGGATAGTAACGAGGCGTTCTACGAGCAGCTCCGGCTGCAAGA
>NC_092871.1:27281120-27288450 GCF_032062135.1 Pyxicephalus adspersus
TGCAGCCTGGCATGGCGCTCTTGTTAGGAGGTGCTCCATGCAGCCGGGCAGGGAGCTCTTGTTAGGAGGCGCTCTGTGCAGCCAGGCATGACTCTCTTGTTCGGAAGTGCTCCATGCAGATGGGCATGCTGATCTTGTTGGGAGGCGCTCGATGCAGACAGGCACGGCGCTCTTGTTAAGAGGTGCTCCATGCAAATGGGCATAGGGGCTTAGGGATGCAAACTCCAAGGTTTTGATCCTCACCCTTCCTTAAAATGGAACTAAATGGCGCTATATTCACCTGTCCCCATCCCTTTGCAGGGAGTCACCACCATCTTTGTCCTTTTCCTCTTTCTGAAAGCGATTGGGCTGCTCAGGATGATGTAACTCCTGTGCTGGTACACTGGAGTTCATTTATTCCTGGCGTTGTGCAAGGGAAACCAGGATTGCCAGGTATCCCCAAACACCGAGTGTTCATGTGCAGCTCAGCAAAATTTGACAACTCGATGGCGATCAAGCAGGCAAGAACAGTTATTGTAGAAAAGATTGTCTGTCCTTTTCTGCCATATCCACCAGCCCGATCGCCAGTTGTTCAAAGTGGGACTTTAGTTCAAGTTTAAGGCTTGTTTAGACTAGAGGGCACTTGGCAGCTGGGTGGTTACTACTGCACAATTGTGCAAGCAACTCCTGCTTCTTTGTAGCCATTTGACAAACTCCACTGTAATAAAACCCAACCTGCCAGTGATTTGTGAAGACCTATCACCAAATCATTTATATTATATAATAGGGTGGCTAACCCTTTTATATATTGAAAAAAAGTCTTTTTTATTTTAAAGGGAATATCACACCCTCCTGGGATACATTTCTCACATATCCCAAGAGGCTTAGGGCCTGCTCATTTGCATGCGCACCAGGCGCTTTTCTGAAATGTAATGTATGGGTGTCACTCAACCTCGCGCATGTTCATTGCAAGATCAGGTGATGTCAGCAGAAGAAGAAAGTAGATGGTGGCAGTGCCAGTCTCTAAGTGCCTTAAGGAATTAAGAATGGCCAGTGGGACTGGACTAGAAAACCGGAGGGATTGTCTGCTTTCCACCTTTAAGTGTCTTCTTTTTTTTTTTTTTCAAATGAATGTTCCGCTTTAAGGCATAGCTGTCACAGAAGGGTTTGTATACTTACCTTTCTTTTTTTCCTCTTTGCGTCTCTCTGATCAGTGCAGTACTGTTTCCCTCCTACACATAGTGATTTCTCCCGCCTATATGTCACTATAGTTCATACAAGGTGGCAGGAGGAACCACGGTGTGTTATAGGTCAGATATCTCTTTTTCCCATTTGGCCTGGTAAATGCTTGCAGTGGCCAATGAGAAGTGAGGATTGAGCCACCAGAAAGGTAAGTATACTGCCTATTCCAGTGTTCTCCTCAGCCCCTTTTAGCCAAGTGGACCACCTGGCTGTTTTTGGGTGGTTACTTAAAAGCTGGGTCACAATATAGTGCCTGTCACTCACCTACACCTTCTTCCCAGCCAGCCTGAAAAAATTCTGGGGAGAACCCTGTATTTTATTACAGGTAATTAAGCTGACAGTGTCACTTTAACATTAGGATTATAGTTCTATATTTACTTGTTGAGACATTTACCGTGAATAAGCCTGTAGTTATTGGGTGATGGGATGGCTGATACATTTATGCCGATTCCAATCTTTAAAAAGACTGTTTTAAATAACCCGTTATATGAGCTGCCTGAGCTTTTGACAAGGTGGGCAGGTGGTATAAATGGGAATAATTTTCTTTGTCACATGATGGTGAAATAGCGAAAGGTGTGCTCATTTCTTTCTGCAGCAGAGTTCCAGGAATGAATTATTTGGCTCTCGATAGCTGCTTGCTTGATCGCCTGTATTACATTTCCTTGGCTGCAGATTGGTTGTACAGAACAGGTTGAGTTGGATCACTGTTGCAGTCATTGTGACAGCTGTGTGCTTTACTCATTTACCACATCATAATTATATATTCGGTCAGGCTTTAGCTATATACTAGTTTAGCCAGGCTTACAAAAGTTTAATTTTGGACAGCTTGTTTTGCTCCCTTTCAGTTGCACCAATGTAGAAACATATTCTAGTAGACAAAACCAATTTAACTACTCTTATTGTGTTTTATTGTATTTATAGATAACCGAAGACTTCTTGGCAATGTACCAGGCAAATTATGGGTTTTCAGAAGATAATAAGGATGGTTCTACTCCTTCTGAATCTTCACAAGCCACTTCAGCTTCCAAGGAAGTGACAAATAAAGAAAAAGCCAAAGAAGAACCTAAACCCCAACCAGAACCAGCAGAACCAAAAGTGAAGGGAGAGAAAAGAAAAGCAGATCCAGGTAAATTTAGAATTCAATATAGAACGTTGGGATTGACAGTATTGGCTTCTGTGCAAAATGCAATGTACATGTTCCTATATGACAGACACAAGTACTAAAGCAAAAAAAATCTTCTTTTACCTCCCGGACTGAGCCAAACTCTCCTGTCACACATTCTCCCCTTCATGACTGCAGCTCACAGTGGGGAAAGGGGTTTTGCAGTTCTTTCAATTCAGAAAGCAGTAAGCAGGTGCTAAATGACAGGGTAAAGTTATAAATAAGCCAATATAACCCTAATAGCCATCTTCTGCAACATTTTTAATTCATTGTATTCCAAGCAGGCACAGCCTACGTTAGATTGGCTAATCTAGTCTGAATTCTGCTTTGCTCTGAGCTCAGCATTGGTGCCATACAATCACAGGAAGTTGCATTAGGTGGACTTCAGTGGCAGAATCAATGGACTATTAGGGGGCTTTGCAGAAAGATGTGGATGTCTGTAGCACATCTGCTCCTACTTTCTCTGTTAGTGGAGGGTACTTTCATACATTCCTGTCAGAAAAGGACGGGACAACTAAGTGTTGCTGTTAGGGGTTGTTCCTTATTGTCACCTATTGGCACTTACAGTCCCATTGGTGAGCTTTGGTCAGCATTCACTGGAACTTTGAGTAATTGTCACATAATGCAGTGAGAAACCCACACCTGCCTCCTGTTTTCATTCCAGCTGAAACTGATTTGTTTTCTATAGTACAGGTACTTTTCAGTTTTCAATAGAAAGTACTTTTTACAGGTAAATGAGTGGCCTATAAGAGTATTTTATTTAATATTATTCTGTGTCAAAACTATCAACAATTATATATACATCAACTTCCCCGGGAAGACAGTTTGTGACCCCCAATGATAATGACTTTGACAACATTTAAATAAGTGTGTTTGTTTTTTAATGAACTTCAAAGGAAGCTGTCAGTAAAAGAATACAGAAGCCACTATTGCTCCCAACCAAGGTTGTCATCCGTGCATTTATATACATTCTTGTCTCTGATCTGGGACTCCTGCTCTGTTTATTTAAAAACCTAAATAAAATATTAAAAAAAGAAAATTTTAGTAATTGAAAGTAATTTGTGCTGTGCAGCTAAGAATCTTTGTTATTACAGGTTGGTTCAACGTGGACGATGAGAGAAACACAAATGTGTATGTCACAGGTTAGTTCAGAAAACATTTATCAAAGCAGTCTGCGGTATGTCAGATTTATTTGCAAGCATTATTGTATCATTCTCTTTTATGTGCTTACAGGGCTTCCTCTGGATATGACCTAGGATGAATTTATCGAAGTCATGTCAAAGTGTGGCATCATAATGCGAGATCCACTGACAGATGAGTTTAAAATAAAACTGTACAAAGACAAGGATGGAAACTTGAAAGGTGACGGCTTGTGTTGCTATCTGAAGGTTAGTTACATCTTTTTCCTATGTATTAGTTCTCATATTTAAGCTCACCTAAAATTCACATGGCTCTGTATTTGGCCTTTCAGCACTTTGGACAGAGTGTTGAATACAGTAGAACCCTGGTTATCTGGGACTCGGATAACGGGAAAACTCAGATAACCGACACCCGTGACCTCCTCTTTCTTGATTGCTGCTGCAGCCCTAGTGGACCTGTGGTATGTGTTCTGCATGCAAGAACACATACCACAGCTCCGCTAGGGCTGTGGGAGTAATCAGGAGAGCACAGCTGTCAGAAGAGCAGGGCAGAGCTCCTCTGATTGCTCCGCTACATTATTGGCTGAGAAAAGCTAAAGCCCAAGCGCCATCAGGGTTTTCCCTTTCCCAGCTTTCAGCACTAGAGGTGAATGGGGACAAGTCTCCCCATTCAAGTCTAGTGCTGAATGGCTGAGAAACCTCAGCTTCAGAGTATCGTCAGTTAACCGGAAACTACACTTATCCGGAATTGGCCATTCCCCTTGGGTGCCGGATAACCGAGGTTCTACTGTATGTTACAGTAATACTATATTTGCATTACCCTTTTATGAATTAGGAGTATAATTCTACTCTGTACTTCTGCATGCACATGGTTTGTGTGGATTCGGCAAGGTTGTAGACCGATGAGTATAAGATTTTAGGGTAGAGTTGGGGAGTAATTTGAAGGATAAATACTCTACAAAAAGTGAGTCTCACTGCCGACCAGCCTTTCTTTAAAGCATGCTCAAATATTCATAGGTAAGATTGATGCACAGTAGCTTAGTTCCACATAAAAATCTAGTGCATCTTCTCTATAGATAAGCCCCATAGATTAGATTAAGCTAGCCATAATTATTAACAATAGGAAAAGAACCAAAGCTTTGTCTATAACAAGGCTGGTGCAGAGCTATTTATTTGTTGATAGTATTGCTTGTGGTCCTCCAGTAGCTGAGCTTTCCCTTATTACTGACTTACCTTGCCTACTTCTGTACTTTCTGTTTAGATGCAGGATTTTACTTTCCTATATTAGATCTTCTACAAGAAGAACAGCAGCATGATGGGTGACTAAAATCACTCCAAATCTGCTGAAACTAGCAGTCACAGGCAACCATGCTTTACACACCAGATATATATCTATGACACTCCAGGTACCGTAGTGCCTAGGTTCCCTCACATACTATACCAGGAATAGCTATTTGAGTTCAGGTCCACTTTAAGATCCCTGTCAAGTAATGTACTATATAATGACCTTGGGAAAATAAATACTCATCCTTGTAAAGTATGCTTGTGTTAAGTATACAACCATCATTTCCATGCTAATGATTTACTTCCAACTTGCCTCTGGCTGCAATAATGTCGGTATTTTGTAGTAAGATAGTACATGGAATATTTTGATAGAGTGGCCCAACCCACAAAATGTCTCCCTTGTAGTTTGAAGTGGAACTAAAGGTAAATTCGAAAAGTTTGCTAGCATGTAGGATTTTATGACAAAAGAGACTCTGATTCAGGTAAAAGGGTTGACGGGAGAAAATCATTTTTTATTAAATCTCAAATATAAATATTCACTTTAATCATCCAATGATGTATAAAGCAAAATCCTGTTTACTCATCTCATCTGCACATGACTGGATAACAGTAGTTTGCTTTCTACATGATAAGAGCATTTGTGTAAACAGTTTCATCTTTAGCAAAGCAGCTCATGTAAGATAGATGAGTAAAAGCCATGTGTCTGGAAGTAGTAACTTCTGTTCTCAAATGTAATGTACTCTGGCTATAGAGAGAAGACTGGGAAAAATTGGGTCCAGGCAGGGATGGAATCATAAAAGGGGGGACCTCTCATTTCTGCTGTGCATACTTGCTCATTATTAGCAAAAGTTTCAGGGCCCTTATTAAGTTTTACTGTAAAGTAAGAATATCGCTAACAGGCAAACTGGTGCAATGTTAATCTATATGTGCACTGCTACATTTTGTGAACTGTGTTTTTTTTATTCTAGAGAGAATCTGTTGACCTAGCTTTAAAAATTCTTGATGATTATGAAATCCGAGGATACAGACTACATGTTGAAAGTGCAAAGTTTCAACTGAAAGGGGAATATGATGCATCAAAAAAGAAGAAGAAATCTAAGGACTACAAAAAGAAAATGTCCATGCAGCAAAAGTATGTATAAAGTTCTGCGCAAATACAAGTTTTCAGTAATTTAAAGCTTGTACACTTTATATAAATTAGATCTTAGCAGAGAACTTCCGAATATATTGTAAAGTATTACTAACTGCATAAAAAATTTTTAGAGATTAATGTTGGGTCTCTATTCTTGGGCACATCCTTAAAAAACTGACATGAATTATTTGTGTCACATGTAAGTGTTGTCAGGGTAAAGTCAGCATACATGATCTGCATGGGTTTTTCAGGACATTTGATTAGATAATATTGGAAAGCCCATTTTCAGGACGAGGTCATCAATGCTAGCCTAAATATTTTTCTCTGGGCAAGAGATACTCTTGCCAGATACTCTGGCACTAGTTCTATTGAAAAATACTTAGTTTTTTGCATTTGAGCCCATAAACTTGTTCAAATGACATATGTGGTATGCAGCAAGGTCTTGTTCCTAGGGATCCATCATACCAGTGTTCAACCCAGAAATTTCTTTAAGCCGGGTGTGAAGAAATTGTAGGTGGGTTGCAGCTCTTGTATTGTAACCCAGCTCTTCAGTAACTACCCATAAACAGCCGAGTGGTTACTGAAAAGTGCCGGGTGGTGCACCAGACTAAAAGAGGCTGGTGGGAACACTGCATACACTACAACTGTGTTTTAAAAAGTTCATAAAATGAAAAGAATAATAAAAATGATTAGAGTAACTTTTTTTAACAAGTTCCTCTTGTTGGTGATGATAAATTTGGTCTGAACATTATTGACCCCAGCAATAACTCATTTAAATCAAATTGGTTCATAAAACTGTAAAATATTGTTTACTGCTCTTTGGCTGCTGTTGGTTAGCACCACCTCACACTGTGCTATAGTATGCGTTTTGTGTAATGTTTTAGACTTAACTCTGTGCTTTTTGTTCTGCTCATATTCATAGTCCCCATTTTTGAAAAACAAAAACCAGACAAGTTTGGTGACTGAAAACAGTAAAGAAATTGGCACTGCTTATGACTTATTTATTTAAGCTTTAGTTAAATGTGTAAGTTTTATGTTTATTTCCCACACAGACAATTAGATTGGAGGCCAGAAAAGAAAGACGACAAAAGAAAACGTCATGAGAGGGTTATCGTTATTAGGAATATGTTCCATCCTAAGGACTTTGAGGTAAGGAAATAATCACACAATTTTTGTGTTGTCTGCACTTACGTTGTATGTTTGTAGAGGGTCAGAATAGGCATTAAGAATTTGCTGGTGGATAAGGTTTTTAAGGGTTAGTCCTCAAACATGTTTTTAAACTTGTTGGTGATTTTAGGACACACACGTTTAACTATCTCTCAGAATACCAGCTCTGGGATTTCCTCACTTTTTAGGAGGTTATACATTTTTATGATGTTAACCTCCCTGGCG
>NC_092871.1:27289345-27303346 GCF_032062135.1 Pyxicephalus adspersus
TAGAATCTAAATTATAAAGTAAAAAATAATTCAAATATTTGTTCACCAAGAGGATTACAAGTATAGAGACAATGAGCATGAAAAATAAATTTGATAGAACATTTCAAGCAGTTAGACAATATGACTAATTTAGTATTGAGCAGTCAGTTGTGATGTGCACTCTGTGTGTGCTTACCAATTTATCTCTTTTCCTGGGCACAGTAGTGGCCTCGTTCGGTAACACTGCACAGATAAAATCCTAATGTACAAGTTGCAGGGACCCATAGCAACTTAATAGTATTATTGTAATAAGCAGTTTTTGTAATTTGCAAAGGGCACTAATCTTCTCTGCTTCCCCATCTGATCCTCTTCACTCTATACTCAGTAGCCAATCCATTGTTCTTCCCAGGCGGTGACAATACTTAACACTACTGGGTTTGAAGAAATATGTGGTCTTCTACACTGCTTTTATCTAGCAGCTAACATCGGGATGTGAACACAGATATATGACATTAGGAGTGCGCTCTTTTCAAAGACGCTGTCAGTGGTCAATGCTCAAGTTATGCTGCATGCATATTTGTGGATAGCTCCTTAAAAATCATTAATATTGAAAATAATTTATTCAGATTAGAAGATTTGTAAGAATGCAAATTAATGAAATCTAATATTTTCTTTTTAATGCGGATTCAAATGTAAAGTTGCAGCCATTGCTAGACTAAGGTTTTTATTTGGTTTATCCAGTCCTCTATACCAGTGTAACTCAGCCAGAGTTCCTCCAGTGGTTGCTAGAGGTTCCTTGAGCAACGTGTAATTTGTACCTGTCAGGTCATCGTAAGTGGCACCAATGATCTTTTTGGCTATCTGTATGGGTGACATTCTTTACACTGGCCAACAATGTAGGGATCATTCTTCCCGCTGACCACCACACAAATGTACTGTGAGTTGTGGGTATAGTAATTGTAGCAGGGGTTCCCTGAAGACCTAACAGTAAAGGTTGAAAGTTATTACAAGGGTTTCTTCACAAATAAAAGGCTTGAGAAACACTAATTTATACTATCATTTAAGACTATATAAAATATGCCCAGGTATTTCCTGGAGTAACAAACATGTTGTCCCATTCCTTTACTAAAATATACAATTATTTTTTTATTTATAGTTTCCCCCTAAAACCTTAGGGATTTTTCGGACAATCCATGACTTTAAATCACTCCAATAATAATAAAAAAATTACTATTTTATTTACATCAATAAAAACAATTACAAAAAACAGTTGTGCAGCACAGTCAGAATAAATTAATCAGCAACAATTTCATGTGATGGTTTTTCCGGAGCTCCCAAAGCTTCTGGATTTTTCAATAAATTCTCTTCTAAATGATATATATTTTTTAATATCCTCCAGAAGCTGATAAAACTCGGCGCGTTTCACAGCGACACATCACACTGCTTTTACCAGAGATAGAGGAGCCACACATTTTTATTGTGCTGAATCAAAATAACCAACATTTTCCAAGTGTGCCCTTCATGACACCTCCTTAAGTTCTAGAGCATATGGCACTCCCCCTGCAACAGCCAGCTCACTCATTGTATATTATCATTTAAGGCAGGGTATCTCAACCAGGCTCTCTTGAACCCAGGGTTTCTCCAGAGGTTGCTAGGGTTCCTTGAGAAATGAGCAATTTGTTGGGTCATTTACCAATGACAAATGATCTTTTGATTATCTGTAAGGGTGACATTCTCCCCACTGGCCAGCAGTGTAGGAGGCATTCTTTCACTGACCCCCTACTCTTACGTACTGTGAGCTGTGAATGCAGTAATTATAGCAGGGATTCCCTTGGAACTAAATTACTTTTTTTTCTTTTTCTAAGGATTCCCCAAGTTAAAAAGGTTCAGAAACACTAATTTAAGGGTTAATGCTTTGTAATATTGCTGTAACTATGCAGTAGATATCCAACATTTTTTCTTTGAAATTTTTCTTTTTGTTTTGATTTATGTAAACTATCTTTAGGGTAAGTGATCATGGGAAAAAAAACATAGCCGCCCTAGTTGAAGGAAAGACCAGATTTTTTTCTTGTAAGATGGGTCCTTTCAAACAAACACAGTCTATTTTGCAGGTAGTTTCTAGAAGGCAGCAAGTGTCCATGTTTTATTTTAATGCTTTAATATCATTTTCATTAGGATATTTACTATAATTGGGGCATCACATGTCTTTTATTAAGGCCAAATACCTTACTTGATGACAAATAAATAGAACTTCTGGATATGCAAGTACCAGTCAGACCAGATTGTTGTATATTTTTACGACCCTGTGGAATGTGGGTTGGGTGACTGGTTTAACCTCCAGTTCTCAGCCTGCTGCTACTGTTTGCTTTTTCAGTTGATCTGGTAGATACAGTATCTGCTAAAATATTTCTGAGTTTCTCCCTTTTAAGCAATGTGTGATGTATTTCTAATCCTGAATCTTTTATTGATGTCTTTGGATAAACTGTTAGTATATAACAGGAGTTGCTGCCTGTACGAAAGTCTTCCATCTTTTTCCCTTCAGGTTCTGAAGCACAGTAAATTTCTGTAACTGGGCCGTAATCAAATACTTTTAGCCCTCCATCCCGCGTAGGTTAAGGACATATCTTATGAAGATCTGCTGCTCCCAGGGGAAAATTTGTGGGGTTATTGAATGATCCTTAAAGATCAAAACATGGATCCATAAGTGGAGTTTTGGACCGTTCCTAACTGCTTACCATACCTGTTGTTTTTTACATTAGATGGCTGGTAGGATGCCAAGTCTTTACTGAAAAAGATAAACTGGCGTTCAGGTGCCTCTGCTGCAATCTACGTGCTTTAATTTTTGCTTTCTACGTGGTAATATTAACGCAGGTGGCCTTTAAAAATTTTATATATTTTACGTTTTAACATTAACTTTTTACATAAAGTTGATCAGTTGATTGTGGAATGAAAGTTTTCAAATACAGGAAATAAGGTTTTATTGATTTTTATAGTAATTAATATTTTGAATAATGTTTATCAACTTTGGTTTATGCAGGAGGATCCCCTTGTGCTGAATGAAATTAGAGAAGATCTTCGATCGGAATGTGAAAAATTTGGACAAGTGAAAAAAGTCCTTATATTTGATGTAAGAATTTTGTACAAGATTTAAGAAATACATTTAAAGCCCAACTACAGACAGAAAAAAAAAAAGCTTTGTCTAGAGATGGGTTACTGTTTGTATAGTAAGGGTTTAGGATTTAAAATGTAGAATGTTACAGAAAACAGCATGGATTGGAAGGAAGCTAATTTGTCACATACAGTCACTTATTATTACATTATGTTCAACAGGGTAAGCTGCTAATGAGACCAGGAGAACATAGTGTAGTAACTCTTGTGGGACTTTACAAAGGAAATGTTTTGATCGAACTTACAAATGCATACGATTTTCCTGCACAATATTTAGGTGGGTTAGACAGGTTTGTTCCCCAATAAAAATGGTACAGCATTCTGGTATACCACGTAAGCTACAGTTTTTCCACTGGCAAATAGTAAGGTATTGTATTGGTCATGGAGAGCTGTTTGGGGTAAAACTCCCTATGGGGTACATAAAAGGACTGTTCATAATTATTAACCTTCATAAACTACAAGACTTATACAGTAAAAGTTTTAGAATAGCGTCCCATGTGTTTAATACAGAACAGCTAATATACGCAGGTTTTAAGAAATTTAATAGGGAGCAACATGCCTGATATTGCCACAACTAGATGGTCAGTGTAGAGTGCTGATGTTAAAAGAACGGGGTTCCCAACCAAAACTTAAATCCATTGTAACTTATTTCTAAAAAAGTAAAAAGGGTAGATATTAAGATACGTACTATTTGATTAGTAGAATTTTATGGGTTAGTGATAAGCAAATCCTGAAGGGAAAATGATTATTTTAAAGATCTCTGGGTATAGTGTAGTATAGAGACAAATTTCAGTGTACTTGTTGTTTGAATATAGTGTTGTAAAGCTCAACCCAGATTTTTTTTTGTAGGTGGGTGGTGACCCCTGTAATATGACCCAATTCATCAGTAACCACCCAAACTTGGCCGGGTGGTTGCTGAAAAGTGCCGGGTGGTGCACCCACCTAAAAGAGGCTGGGGAGAACACAGTGTTGTATTTGCCATTCCTGTTTTTATTATTTGTGTGTGCTTCTAATAAGTACTTTTGCCCTTCTAATAAGTAGCCTTGCCAGACATTTTGCACTTCATACTCCCATTACTTATCTTGTATCTTTCTATATCTGTCTGCATATACAGTAATTCTTACTATAGCTCAGGACAGGTGGGTGTATGGAGCCTTTACTTACATGGTTTCTTGCTGAATATTATTTTTTGTACAGAATTAAACTGTCAGTATATGGCTGACTAGAGAATTCTTGGCCAGAAGAATCGCGCCAAGAATCTGTTGGTTTACTATTAAAAAGAGTTAGCCCAGTAGGGTGGCCTTCTTATCTCAGATAATTTGGGGTGAATAAAAAAACCTTTTGACTGGTAGTCTGTGTCATCTGTGTTTTTAAAGCTATTGGTGTCAAATTTGGTTTATGTCTTTAAAGATAATTCTTAAACATATGGCAAAATGAAATCAACCAAAGTAATTGGTACAGTAAAGGAAACCCTTTTACTTTTTTTTTTTTTTTTTTTTTTTTTTTGGCTTCCCTTGATTTTGTTTGCAAGCTGTCACAAAATTCCTGTCTGGGAATTTATATCAAGAGTGGACAGTAGTGAACCTAAATACAAACAAGGCAAAGGGTCACACGTCTGCTCTTTTGCCTTTGTAGACTTGAATCCTTGTGCTGACCCTGCCTTCCCACTTTGTTATGCAAACTACGGCCTGGGACCTACATAATGCAGCTGACATCTTTTAGACACTTTGACCTTTTGCACTTTTCCTTTTAACTGCCTTTCATTGAGATGTTTAACGCAAAAATAAACCCAAAACAATAAAATCAACAATAAAATCACACTTGCCATCAATCCCGCAGGTCAGTCTGTCCGTCAGGAGGTTTCTTCCATCTTTGGTTCCGCGCAGAGAGCACCGCCCATCTTCTCTCTACTTCCGCATACTTCTTCCTACGTCGCCCCATCTCGCACTGAGCAGACGCAAGATCGGGTGACATAGTTGGGGGAAAAAACTTGCCGATCTCACTGCGCACGTGTGAGATCTGCAATTTTTTCCTCTATTGATGAAAGGGCTCCTTCTGCGAATGCCCAAGATGCTCGGGCATGCGCAGAAGGAGCAGCCAAGAGCCTCCTGGGATGAGTGACGTAGGTATGCCAGGACACTCTGTGCCCCCATTCATTCCTAATTGCTTACAGCACCGCCCCCTTAATCCCTGCAGAAAAAAAACAAAAAACTGAATTTTTACTTTAAATAAAAGGGTTGTCTCCCCTTTTATATAAAGTGAAAATTCTGAGTTTAGGTACGCTTTAACTTTGGTTTACTTTTCCAGTTGTTTATCTTTAATTGCTCAATAGTTTATGTTATTATCGTTATTAGAGGCATCCTGATGGAGTAGCATCGGTCTCATTTAAAGAAGCAGATGAAGGCGATGCCTGCAAACTGGCATTAAATGGAAGATGGTTTGGCGGTCGTCAGCTTCTTGTGGAGACGTGGGATGGTGTAACAGATTATCAGGTAATTGGGGTTTGGCTAAATACAAAGAAGAAAAGCAAATATTCAGGGTCTGCCAGGATTTTTATTTCTAAGGAAACATGTAGCTTGGGAAACCTCATTTTAAGGTAGGCCAAAGTATTTTGAGGTTAAACTGCTGTTTTGGGTTTTTTTTATTTTTGGTGACAATACCACATTTCAGAAGCTTTAAAAATTCCAGCTGAGTTCATGAAAAGGGCTGTATTGGTCAAAATATATTTCTAAATATCATCCATCACTGTTTCTGGATAGCGGCTGAAGGTTAGAATAAGACCGAGTGGGCAGCACACAGGAGGATGGAAGGAATAAAAACTGCAGTTAAATAACTTTAATTTGATGTAAGGCACTACACACAACTAAAGGTTGGACATCCAAAGGAGCCTTGTGCATTCACTTGAAGTACATTAGATTTCAGGTCTGGATAGTGTAGTACCTTTTGTTGTGCTCTTTCTATAGCTATGTCATAATTAACACTCTTCTCATTCATAATAGCTAGCTAATTATCACCTTCATTTCACCAAGTATGTTCTTCATAAAACTCAAACCTCATTCCTGTGATGTCTGAATAGAGCAAATGCCCAGGTTAATAGCCGAAATAAAATGTTTGATTGAAAATTATAGAGATTTAAGCTTTCGTTCTCCTAAATGCAGGCAACTCATTTTATTTATTTGCCTCTTTTAGCCAGAAGAGCCTCCTTTATGCACCCCACTGATTTTGGTTTCACTTACCAAACTTACCTGGCCAATTTTGAATCTAAGCCTACTTTCTTTTTTATATTTAACATTCCTTTATGATTTTTCACATTTAAATGCAGACCAAGCTGTCTTGCAAAAGTGGCAGTTCCAAGTATAACACGCTGTATAGCATTGCCAGGAGTTCTTTATTCATATCGTCTTCACTTTAAATAACATCTGTAGGTACTGTAACTGCAGTATTCACTGGAATTAGGCTTTAATATGTTTTCATCTTACTAATAAGAAAAATATAAACATTATTTTAGATTGTAAGCTCTTTCAGGCAGGACACTTTCTTCCTCCTGTGTCATTGTATCTGTCTGTCATTTGCAACCCCTATTTAACCTCCCCAGCGGTAACCCCAAGTCACACTCAGGGTAGCTGAAACAGTAAAAATCAATAGTAAATAGAGCCTTACCTGATCCGCTGGCATCCTCCTTCGTCCTTCGCATCTCCTCGCATCTTTTGGCCGTGTCCTCTGCATCTGATGAGTCACCAGGAAGTTCCCGGGTACATGCGGCTGTTGGGTCAGGAATTTCAAATGTATTTGTATTGCATTCAATACAAAATAACTGTATTGAATGTGATACACTGGATTTATATGTCTAAAAGCAGTACATTGTCTTTCATGAACAATTATGTAAAATATATTAGTATGAGTATAATTATTTTTTTAAAAAAATTATAATTTTGAGGGTGACATTGCTAGCCTGTACAGCAACAGTTTTTTTTTTTTTTTTTGTCTTTTGACAACTTGATTATTTAAAGGAAGTTGAAATAGATCTACTTGATCTTGCTCAAGCTAGTATGTAACAAAAGCTCCTATTAGAGTAATAAATATGTTTTTTAAGTAACCTATTAAATGCTTCCTTCTACAGATTGAAGAGACATCCCGGGAAAGGGAGGAGAGGCTCAAGGGTTGGGAGAATTTCTTGGCTTCTGATGGACAGAAAAAATCTGGTGGCGATGCTAGCACAGCATTACCTGCTAGTAATGGACAGATGGACAACAAGCAGGACATTGGTTCAGAGCCTACGCAGGGTACGGACAGCAGTGATTGTCAGACAGGAGACACTGAGGCTGAACAGGCAGGTGATGACGCAGCATCCACAGACAGCAGCATTGGCGGCAGTGATGAAGAAGATGAAAAAGGCAATCAATAATGTTTTTCATCTCACCCTGTACATGTGTCAATCATTTGCTGTGTGAAGTATTGATTACACATAACAACAACATAGACTTGTGAATGATTTTATTTCAACTAAAAATCTTTTTCCTGAAAGGTATGTGTCATGTTCTGCTGGAGGAGACTATCAATGAGGACTTTTGTGAAAATGGAACAGAGGTGATGTTTATGACATCCAATCATATTCCATGTCTGTTTTTACTGGTAAAATGTAAAAGCTACGACCTAATTTTCTCTTTGACCAATGTCCATAAGTATGGGGGGCTTAGTTTTAGGATTGTTGTCATGGGAGTAGTATACGTCCTGACATTTTTTATCCCCTTTGTGCTTCACACTCTGACATAGGACATTCATTCACCAAGTTTGGGCAGGACTCCTAATTTTTATCCAATTCTGGGGCAATGACTCCCAGGTAATAAAGTCAGAGGAAGAGCATTATGGCAGAACAGCTAACCGTTTGGTTAGTAGCCACTACCATAGTATTTCTTTTTTTTTTTAAACTTTCTGTTAAACAGGAACTAAAGATTTGTCATTCATTTCTAACTTGGCATGTGATGTGTCTTTGTATGAAGGTGGCAATCTTGGTAAAGCTTGCTTCTTCATGTCAGAGCCTCTAGCAAGGTGAATAGTAAACTCCAAAGTGGTGATATCACCAAATCTTAATCCAAATCTCCTGAGAACATCAGTCAGGGGCAGCAGGGCCTTAAATGCCACATTGCGTATATACAAATGTAGACACATACCAGAATGTGTGCTGCTATTTTTATAAGACAAAAATATGTTTTTCAGGGTGCAATTACCATTTCTAATGTTCCCCTATATCATGCAAATATTCACTTCATATATCAGGCCTATAGTAATGTAAAATTTAGAAGCTTGACAGTCTAACTAAGGAAGCAGTAAATTTCAGTGTGTGTATATATATATATATATATGTATATGTATGTATATATATATATATGTATATATATATTTCTACTGAGGGTCCCCAAGGCACATTGACCACCTGGCCTCTGGAATTGGTCTGAACCTTCTATATCTTTGAACTTACAGGTAAATGCAAATCACAAGACTTTGCAGCAAGTTTATCTGGTAGTTGTGTGACTATTTGACTGAAGCCCAAAAATCTGGTTGAGCTTGTTATGTTGTGGGTTTTTTTTCTTTTTTTTTTCTTTTAATTATTTTTACAGCACTGTGTTTTTTTTTTTTTAGAGTATTTCTTTTTGTTGATTTCTGGATTTAGCAGTTGAAGGCATTTGCTGAGTGTGTGTTTTAGTTTATCTGTGTAAGTTGTATAAAATATTTTCATTCAAACTTTACTAAAAAAATGTGTTTGTGTGTGTTTTTTTGTACATTTTTGTTTAAATGTCCAATGTTTTATTTTTGCCAAAAGCTGAATTTTAGTCTAGAATTACATACAATAAAAACCTGTCTCCCAACTCCTTGTTGCCGGCGTAGTTTTCCTACATGCCTTTTTGGCCTTTTCTCAACGTAATGTCGTCTGTGTAAAAAAAATAAAATAAAAAAAAATCATTTTTGGAATGGAATTCCTTCCATTTCAGTGTATAGTGCCAGAGGCAGCCATTTTAAATGGTTAGGTTCTGTTCAGAAGGTCAGCTTGTACATATGAGAAAAAAAAAATCTTACTGGTTAGGATTAATTCTCTGTAACATATCTGTCTTCTTGCTTTGTTTACTTTTAAAATAAAAGCCTCCTGCTCCATTTACATTACAGGGACAGCACAGTTCTGGTTGGTGCAAGCTACAGATAATAGTAAAACAAACCAAATCAGTTTAACCATTTCAGGTACTTATTTTAACATGGTTCTGTTCCTAGAACTAATGGTGTGGCAAACCTGATGTGGCAAGGAGATGGGTAATTTTAACTTTAATTTTACTTCAATTTGGTTTGAGAAGCTGCTCATACATAAAAAAATTTTTTTTTTAATGAAACTTGTTTTTTAGTGAGCTAGATGGCCATATATTATGTGCCAGAAGCAGCAGTTTATTGAGGTAGAGCCTGTGTGCGTAATAAGCAAATATGGCTGCCTCTTTTAGTTGCAGACTATACAAGGGAACAAGGTTGCTAAATGATTATTAAACATGTATGCTATGTTTTACATCAAGCTAATCATTCATAATTGTTTTTACATATATGATAAAAAGAACATTAATAAGACTATACCTTCCCAACCAGCATAACGGTAAGAAACTAAGGCTGATTTATTGAAAAATTAATGTTTTACTGATCTTAACAGATTAACTGAAGAGGTGTTCACTCCATATATCCAATCATATGCAAATAAAAGGGTAATAGAAGTGAACACTGCTTAATGGTATTTACTAAGTTAGCAAAAGATTCACTTTGACTTTTCCCCCTTGAGTCAATTTATATTTATTATTCTGGTAGCAGGAAATAAAACCACCCTTACAACTCCTATTTCTGCATATTGTGTCCTTACACCAGCTTTTGCACACATTACTGTTAAATCCAGAAGTTGTTTTTCCTCATTTAAGCTAATTAATTCTAAACCTGTATACCCATTGGTAGCCTAATTATACATTTCAGCAAAGCCCATGGATACATCTCTTTCTGACCCCTATAGTAAGTTAACATCTTCATGGCAGGGAACGTGCAATAAATAAATATAGCTGGATCACAGTTGAGTTTTGGTAATATGGGCTTCAACCGTGTTTACAGAAAACTTTAGGAAGCTGCTGACTGGAATAGGCCTGGAAAGTTAGATCAGTTGCTGATCAAATGAAAAGTATAGTTAACATATTTACTGCCCCGCCACAATTGTTGTTTTGGGTAACTACATTTTGTGTTATTGGTTTCACATAGGTAAAAATCCACCTAAAGCTATAGTGACTTTAATTTACATCTGTTTTGGGTTTGTCGTGTATTTTATTCTCTATAAATACCCCAAAAATACCAGTCTTTGGCTTCTAGTGAACTCACTTTTTCCCTTGATTGAGGCAAGGTTCTGTGGGAATCTTTGTGAATTCTAATTCCGTTCATACTGCTAGCATCCATCCAGGGCTCTTGATTAGTGTTCCTGGTATATCTCTGCACATAAATGCTGAATTGTCATTTAGGTCACTGAGTGCTTCATATTGTTCTTTTGACTGTCTGTCCCCTGAAGAAGTGGTTTCATCCATGAAACGTGTCGGGAACAAAATATTTATAGCTTATTCCTAAACTTCTCTTAAAGTGAGCATAATATGATTGTGTGCTCATGTACTTTTTTAAATTTTGTCATGTTTTATGAATTGTTCTGAATAAAAATTTGTAAATCCTTTTAAAATAAGCAATTATGCCAGGAATTCCCTACATTTTTTCTATTATTACTTAAGTAAGTAAGGTTTCTTTTCATACTATTTTGTATTGGGGTTAATGGCAGCTCTGACATTTTGTAAAATCTTTTAAAGGGCATACAATTAAGTTTTCATGAATATATATTACCAACATTGTAAATATGTGGGCTGATCTCTCCATGTTGTTTTTTTTTTTTTTTTTTTTTGCAAATGTTTGAGTTGTTTCTTTTACAATTGCAAAGTATAGGGCTCATGTTAAAAAAAAAAAATAGAATAAAATAGCTAGTTTCTATTACACTGCAAGTTGTTTGAATATTGATTAATAGTGTTCTTGTGTCCTAACCATAAATTATTTTAAGAAGTAAATGTGCTTTACGTTCTTATTCACTTCTGTAGTCATAGGAATTGTGGAATAATTTGTCTTGCAAATTTGTAGCTGGGCACAGAAATGTAAGGGTCATTTTAGAACATTAACTATGACATTTTGCTGTGGCTCAACCTCAGTCCCAAATGTGGCTACTCAAGTGAATTGAAGCTGTTGGGAACTATTTTGTGCATACAGTACAGTTCCAGAAAGTGACAAGCTGCTTTTGACCTCTGGAGTAAGAACTGCACTGTAGCCCAGCCAGAAAATACACTAATGTGTTTACTGGTGCTGCAATATGCAGCTCCCAGGCACACTGCAGCAGTTTGCTATTGACCTGGAAGTGGCCAGGTGAAGTTTTCCATCACAAGTATAAAAGTGGCCTATTATTTTCTTGGCGGCCTGCTAGACCTTCATGATAAACATACAGTGGGTGATTCTATGCTGTTGTGATCTTTGATAATTATTTCCTAAGGATATTGCAACTTTACAGTCTTTAGAAGTGGTTCTTTTTTTAGACTGTTCTCCTTGTTATCACCTGGCAAACCTGTCAGTAACACTTTTCCTGTTCTTTCATGACATTGAGAATATACTGCGGAGGGAACAGGATAATGCTTGATTCTGTAAGTTTTAAAGGATTTTTTTCCATTTTTCAATCAGATCTAACTACTATTATACAGTATTTATATAGCGCCATCATATTACGCAGCGCTGTACAAAGTCCATAGTTGTGTCACTAACTGTCCCTCAAAGGAGCTCACAATCTAATGTCCCTACTATAGTCATATGTCATTAATGTAGTCTAAGATCAATTTTGAGGGGAAGCCAATTAACTTTACTGCATGTTTTTGGGAACCCACGCAGACACGGGGAGAACTTGCAAACTCCATGCAGATAGTGTCCTAGCTGGGATTCGAACCTAGTGCTGCAAAGGCCAGAGTGCTAACCCCCTGAGCCACCGTGCTGCCCGCGGTATCTAATAAAAAGCATTTCATGATATACTGTGTATAAGATACCAAAGGGTAGACTAAGAAGTTTATTGTTTGGGTTTACATAATGTTAAAACCATCTGTGGAATGGGGAACAGACACATCCCCTTAAACCTAGGGTTTCCTTGCAAAAGACATATTTAACTTATCGCTCTATTTCCTTCATTCGTGTGGTATTTACATCATTCCGTGGATCCTCAGGTTTCAGTCATTATACATGTGTAGTAATACATGGAAGATTTTTGATTGCGGTATTATAACCTTTTCACTCTTTAGAAGCTGACACTGCAAAATTTACATTTGAATGATCCCTTTTGTGTTCAAAGCTGACAGGTGTTTGAAGGACTTGTTACCATGGAACATCACAGTGCATTGACAGGACCGGAAAAACCAGTGAGATCTGTACTGTAGAGCCCCAAAAGTATCAAATGAACATTCACAATAGCACTGAATCTGCGGTGTACAAAATAATAGGAGGGTCTCCAAGACTCGGAGGAAGCAAAGCTATATTCTTCCACAGTGATAATGGTGTGTTGTTAAGCATATTTTGTTATTCTTCTTGTGAAATAAAATCTTTCAGACATCACTGAAGATGGGCAAGTATTGCAGCCAAAGGTGCAGGTGCAGATGTTTCATTTACTTATTTTGTTACCTAGGGTAGAATTGGCCTTTATTTGCTAGACCCACTAGCACTTTTATTTTTTAACCAAACAGCGCCATACACTATATACAACAGGCATAAGTAAAAGACTTGTGAAAGATATGTTGATATTTTATTTTTAAAGCACCTACATATTCTGCTCTGTACAATAAATAAGGGCTGCAGATGACAAACCCGCATACATAACATGTATAAACTATGACACAGAAAGAGGAAGTACTTTATGGAAATCAATGTAAAGATAATGATATTCGTGATTGCCAGGGTGCATTTTATAGATGTTGCACAGGTAGAAGTGGCATGGCCTAGCTATGGTTCTGAATGTGGGAAATAAAAGAGAGTGCAGAACCAAAATCACAACAAGATGGTGTGCCTTTGGAATGAGGAAATGGACTGTGGTGCTTACAGTTAGGCTTCGTACACAAGTCAGATGATTCTTGTCCGGTAATCAGCTGATATCGGACGAGAATCTGCTGTGTGTACAGCACTCGTCGTCCGTGGATCCGTCCTGATGGATCCACGGACGATGAACAATCATAATGGAAGGAGGTGCCACTCCATCGTTCTCCCCTTCCCCTCTTCATAGAGCAGAACAGTGCTATATGTACAGCGCTTGTTCATGCATCGTTCAGTCTTTTGTCGTTGGAAAGGATTGTAAAAGATCCTTTCCAAGGACAATTAATAAATGTGTGTACACATTTGATGAATTGACGGGTTGATGAATTTTAACCAGATTGATTTCTACGTAATCATTTTTCTTTTAACTATTCTTTATTCATGTTAGTGAGTATAAGTGAAAATTATACTTAAAATAGACAAATGAGCGTATAGCATGTGGTGAACAAACACAAGCAATAGCATGAATCAGCAAAGACACCCTAAATGTTATAAGTCAAATACATTAAGAAGCTTTCAGGAGGAAAGTACATGCAATTCCTGCAAACCAATACCCAAATATGACCTTCAAGTATCCTCTCATCGCCCTCCATTTTTATGTACTTAGGATGAGATGGCTAACAGGCACAGTTAATTCTTATTCATGACAAATATAGTCAGGTTTGGACAGGTAAACTTTGTGTTATTTGCATACCAATG
>NC_092871.1:27303437-27334992 GCF_032062135.1 Pyxicephalus adspersus
GGCAATGGAAAGGAACAAGTTACTATTAGAAGAGATTTGGAATAGGTGGTTGGATATATTACAATGATAACAATTCACAGCAAAGAGCTGCAGCTTGGCATATTGTTAAGAAACGGGATTGTATTATTGTTGTGTGTTTATTCATGTTCATACAGTCAAATGAATTGAATAGTAAGCCCACCCATTTTATATTATATATATATATACATATTTATATATAGTATTATGTAGTATTGTAGGCACACTAATGCACATCAGAATGTTAAAAACACATATATACCCACATAATTATATATATTTTGCCAATTTGTTTAAAAACCATGTGGCTCACAGCACTGACCTCTCATAGACTCACAGCTTCACTGCCGGCCACCAGTCCTTGTCCAGTTGAATGAAGGCCAGTGTCATTCAACCCACTTTCTTTAAGCGTAGGCTGTCATAGAGACAATCCCTGAGGTTGCTTCATCACCTCGACCTGGGCTCACAGTACAATACTGCAGAAAACCTCACCAATATCACTGATGTTCAAAAAAACATTTCAGTATGTTATGTGACCGACAAGAAGCCCCCGGGAAAACAGATATGTATGAAGGAAATTTATTAAAGCAAGGGAGGGGGTAGAGTACAATGTAAAAAATATGGAATGGGAATGACTGATTTTATCAAATCCTAGTGCACATAAACATAACTTACAAAAAAAAAACATATAAAATGAATGAGACCTGAACGCATGTAGTTTTCTGCCCATCTGTATTGTTTCTGTATTTTTGCCCATCTATGTCTTTGCAATACCTGCTTTTAATGTTTCAACTTCACATATATAACAAAAAAAGCATGCATTCAAAACATTTAAAAAAGTTAACATGAACTCACATTTACCTTGTTCAAAAATTCTTTAAAATGGGGATTACTACATGGGTGTGACCAGGCTCTAAATGTTGTCATCCCATACGCTTCCTCTACCTATTTAAAGACCATCAAACACAAGAAGAAAGGGAATTTGGTCTTTAAAGACAACACAGACTGCATTATGTACTCTGGGTTATTCGTTATAAGTTAAAACTTGAATCATGATAGAGCAAACTCTGTTTTTTAGCAGGTAGATAGGTACCGATCCATAGAAGTATGCGCAATGCCCCATGCCTTGTTTAATAAAGACTTTGGTGTGATTTTGGTTTTATACATAGTTTAAAAAGTTTTACAGTTAATATTCTCAGAAAAGTCCTTAGATATCATTTTACACTGCTCTTGGCTAGAACTGCTAAATCTCTCAGTTCCTGTCCCCAACATCCAGCCCTGGGGCTCGAACGTCCATGCAGTCACCTACGTAATTTAGGCAGTGTTCCTTAGTTTAGTTTCATATGAATGTTGGCGTGCAAATGTACAACCCTAATAAGGCCAAATCGCTGAGGGCAAACCAACAAATAATATAACTGCATTCTTGAACAAACTGGTTCTTACTTACAGAAGCACCTGACAATGAAGGACATGCAGAAGAGTGAAGACACTAGGAATAAACAGTGTCCAAATATAAAAAAAACACCACCAATAAGGATCACACGAAAGGCTAAAAAAAAAAAAGCATGGGTGGTTGTTGCACAATTTTGTGCTTCACTAATGAGCATGATATCCAAGTTCGGTCTGAAAAGAACACAGATGGCCTGTTATTGAACCAACATCCTCTTCAGCAATTATTTGTATCCTAACTGCAATACAAAGCTAACTTTTTAAACAGTTAAACCCTTTTTGTATCTCCTGTATATAGTCATTGCGATCCCAGAATGTGACCTAACCTGGGTGGTTGTTAGTAGATAAAAACTATGCCTGTGATATCAATTTTATATAAACTTAGTTCAAAAAGATATTTCAATTTTACATAGTTGTCGAACGTTGAATCACATTTTTTTCTAATTCCCATAGTCATCATCAAATCAAAATGTGTATCTTTTATTGTGATAGTTCTGCTTTACTTGGTATGGTAGATACTGGTGAGTCTAGACTAGGGATGAGGGAGCGAGATTTTAAAATTCGATCTTGCGGCGAATGGGGCCGTTCTCGCTTACCGAACATGTAAGCGAGAACAGCCTGTGTAAATTTGGCCGTCGAGAACAAATTTTTGGGACATGCAAAAGCAAGCAGGGGAGCAGCGCTGACAGCTCCGCTCCCCTGATTGCTGTTGCAGCCCTGTAGTATGTGTTCTTGGATGGGGATTCTCTATCCAAGAACACAGGAGTACTGCGGCTATGCTCATAATGAATGAATGCAGCCGTGGGAATCATCCTGTGATGATTTCCACGGCTGCATTCATTGATGAGCACAGCCGAGGTACTCACACATACAGGAAGAGTACCGCGGCTGCATTCATGAATTTCCTCAATCTTCCGATGGGTCCGCGAAATTGGTTCGCCGAAAAAAATTTCGTGGAGCCATTGAAAGTTCGAGGAAGTTTTTGCGAGAATGTCAGAGCCATTCTCACTCATCCCTATTATAAACAGTTCCTATTAGAAAACCTTTGATAAATGAGGGTTGGTATAACTTAGATTTAATTTATTTACAGCCTCTGTTTAAATTATAAATATAGTAGTGGTAGCTGGAAAATAAAAAATTCCTTTATGATAAATCTTGAGTTGAATGTTTTCATTCTACGTGGACAACACTGAAGGCCCCATCCATATGTCTAGTTTATCACTGATTAGTGAACAATACATGTCAGCAGTACTTGGTGTACATTAGTTGGGCTCATACTGAGACCATTCTCAAATACTAACTAAACATGACAGCAAGTTACTAAAATGTAACCTATTGATGGTTAAAAATCTTCAGTTATGGTGAATAATATGGCAGTTAACTGTTATATACAAAAAGATTGATTAGATCAAATCTGCATTATTTTATAGTATTTGTGCCTATTTTTTATCAATAAGGTTGCATTTATTAGACTAATTTGAGCCTCATGTGGACAGACATTGTTTCACTGCATACTAGAGGTAGCCGTATGTGTTAAAATTAAAGATGCAAGCAAGAATACTTGCTGACATGAACTCATAGGATTAAGATGTGTGAATAATTATGAAGAAAATCCAACTGAGCTGAATATTATTATTACATAGTATTTATACAACACTGACATAATAAACAGATCTTTACAAAGTCCATAGTCATCTCACTCCTTGCAGATAGTGTCCTGGATTCAAACCATGTTTTTCTAATAGTGAAATTGATATTTTTTATCAAAGCTTTGGGTCTAGTGCATGGGCAACAGGGGTGTATTGGGTCCGGCATGGGTGGGAACACCCTGCCTTTACTTTTTTCGGAAATGGGCACGCGTGCCCACTCTTATTTTGCAAAAAAATTCTTTCGTGGTCCACGGCTCTGGCTGGTCCGCCCCCCAGCTGGGTGATGACATAGACCCAGCTGAGGAGGGTCCCCCACCAGCCAGAGCCGTGGACCATGTCTCCCGAATGGAATTGCAGGCTCAGGGCGGTGGGTGCATTGTCTCTCTGAACACTACCTGCGGGATCTGGTATCATGACGTCACTCTGGGGGAAGTTTCTTCCTCTTTGAGTGACACATAGGCAGGGGTGTAGTGGGGTCGGCACATCATGGATAGTACCGTGCCCCATCTTCTTTTTTTTCGACTACACCCCTGATGGGCAACCTCTGAAAGGCTTTGCAGAAATTATTACAGATGCAGAACTGATGTACTGTTGTACTGATGTACTGTAGTTTGCCTGTGTGTTTTCTTTAAAGAATGACAAATTATTTATTCAAACTGGTAAGATTTGCCCTCCACCCTCCTCATATCATATACTTACCTCCCTGCCAGGCAGTGGCTTACACTGGCTCCAGTGGTTCTGCCATCTTTGTATTGTACAAGTTTCTGCAAAGGGCCCCTAAGAAGAATCAGTTTCCCTGGATTGCAGGTTGCTTCTCCATTAGAGTAGGCTACTAGCAATATGCCATGGCCTCCCAGCTTAGTGAAAATAACTTCTGTATTGTCAGAGGCAGTAGGTGGCATCTTGTAGAGGAGGTCATACCCTGATAAGAAGACAGTAGAATGGGGTATATAGGGGATAAGGATAAGTAAAAGTTTAGTCATTTTAAACTCAAGCTTGTCATCCATAGTTTTAATAATATTTCCAAGATGTCACAGCAAGCCCTAGAAGACAAACTATTTAAACCACTACTTCCCACAGTATATACCCTGGACCATAGAAGGTCAAAAATTATATTCAGCAGTGGAAGAAGAACATCTCCTACCAGGTTCAGTAAAATTTAATCACGTTCACAAATGCACAGAGTTTGCAAAGCTTTTGGTGACAATCTCCTTCATCCCACCAGCACCGTATCTCCTTGGTAAGAGCTGCAGCATCCAGTTGATGGCCCATGGTTACATTTATATTTCTAGCTCAGGATCAAGTGGGTTTCTGTTTTTCGTTAATATTTTCTAATTTTACTAACATAAGGACCTAGTCTGTATAAAATGAGGACAGGTAAACAAAGCATTCTCAATGGGTGGTGTTCATTTTTTAATGCCATTATGACGTGCAAATCCTTAAATTGTATTGTGAGTACAGTGACTGCTACATTGTGTAACTTAACCTGGAATGTTTTCCTCTTCAGTGGCTGATACATCTCAGCAATAGTACCCTGGATACTCTCCAGCTTCATAGTAAGTTTTACAGGATGTTTTTCTAATGACTAATCACAGCATATGATTGAAGTCTATTTTTAATTCACACAGTCACTACAAGCCTGCAATTTGAATGTGTTGCCTTCATGCTAATTAATTAATTATGTAATTTCAAGAAACTAACAGTTAGCAGTGAGGAATTCAAGAACATATTTTAAAGCACTGATTGCATTGCAATTAGCCAGATAACTACTCAATGAATGTACTAAGTTGTTAGAGGTGATACTTTAAGAAAGGAGAGGCTGTTAATAGGGGGGGTAAGGAGTTCAGAAGAGGACTGTGAGACATTGCAGGAAAAATGAGGGACGCTGATGAGAGCTGTGGTGCACTAATGGGATTGGTAGGAAGTTGGTGGTCACTGAATGGGGACCTCCAAGGTTGAGGTGGGCTGGGGGAGCTCGAACCCACCTACCTGCTACCTACTTTTCAGCGCCAGTCAGTACAGCTGTCTGGTGTGCAAAATGATTTTGCAGTCATAATTACCGCATAAATATATTTGCAGATATTCCACATCTCCTTTATGTGTGGTGGTCCTATGATGTATCAACATTGATCTATATATAAATATATATATGTATAAAATTGGGGGAACATTAAAATCACGTATAACAAAATGAGCAAAGTATGAATAAAGTAATGAAGAATATGATATAAGAATTATCTGTAGTGTGTACCCCCGCTGTGTTCCTGTATGTACTCTGACAACATGTGGGCTTTAGATAAGAGAGCGGAAGATGTCCTGGGGGATCTCTTCCCAGAACTGGATCAGGGCATCACTGAGCTCCTGGACAGTCCAATGGTACTAATTTGCAGAGCCAGCTGCATCAATACATTATCTCCCAAAGGGTCTCTACTGGATTCAGATCTTGGGAACATGATGGACAGTCAATGGCATCAATGCCTTCATCATTCAAGAACTACTTACATAACCACACCAGACTGGGCATTGTCCTGCACCAAGAGGAACTTAGACCCCACTGTCTCTGACAATTGGTCTGTTAATTTCATCTCAGTAGCTGAAAGCAGTCAGAATACCAAAAGCTAGCATGTGGAAGTATTTGTGTTTATTAAATAAAATATGTGGTTGCCATTTGTAACCTAGTTCTTAAAATACTAATTTTTGCAGTGCAATTATTAATAAGACAACCATACCAAGCATGTTGTAAAAAAAGTCTCAAAATTTCTTATCTCTATACTTGTTCCAAGTGACCAACTCAGAAAGTGCTGAAGCCAAAGCACCAGCATGGCAGCCAGGGAACTAGTATTTTCCAATGAGAGGTCATCAAAGGAAGCCTACGTAATGCTTTCAGTAGAGGTGGTTGTAAAGTAGAATATTTGAACTGTCACATTCCACTAATTTAGTTAACCTGAAATCACCTTTATGGCTTAGCCAGGATATGACCTTTTATTACACTGGACACTCTTCCTATGGTATAGTAGCTTAATTAATGTGTGTTTGTTTTGTTTTCAACAAAAGCCTTTTGCAGAAAAGGTTTTTTGCTCATTGTTCACTATAGCAGAAACCCAGAAGAACTTACGTTCCTTGTTCCTGGTTTTCAAGTTTGGGTGCATTTTATGCATTCCTTGTCACTGAGATGGAAACGCCTTTAACACCAGATCTCAGGGTGGAAGATCACAGTGGAATTGACTAGTCAGGTATTAATGCTGTAGCTCTGAAAGAAGCAGGCAAGAATCAGGCCCACTCTCTGGACTCTCTGCAGCTTTTTCTGCCTGGCACTGATTCTGGAACTGGAGTGCTACTCACAGGATAATGCACAAAGCTTTCATGCTGGAGTAAAGTCTGTCTCTAAGGATCTAAAAAAGGTAAACGCATCATGCAAACATGTTTGTACTAGCTCTGGAAACTCAAGTTAAAAAAGACAGAATAGCTATATATATATAATGATGAATGGAAACAGTTAGTTAAAAAAAGAGATTCTCTTTTTTTTGCCAATTTAATTGCTATATTGGAAATGATAATTTTCTGTGCTATTGTAATTTTTTTTTTTTTTAGTTTGCATTTATTTTTGGTTTTAGAAATATAACATAAAAGCGTAGTATAAAAAAAGTATAATAAGCTAGAGGCCACCGGACTTCTCTTGGCACATAAATCACATTCAGATTTTGCAAGTAGTGGCAGGTCATGTTAAAAACCTAAGAAAGTATATTAAGGCCAAATACTTATATAATAATATAATTTAAATAACATCTGAGTTCTTCATGGTTCAGGATAATGTATAACATTGCAGGGAGCTGAGAGAGACATGCAGGGCATGAGCTAATTTATTTTACAATTTACACCCAAGGTTCATGGTTATAATTCCTCCGAGTGGCTGCATCATATGATAGATGCCACAGGTTGCATCAGTCTGATATGGCACAGCAAGAAGCAGAATCATTGCTCTACCAAAAACTTGTGTACTGCGCTACTGTCCCAGGAGCCAGAATAAACCACATTTTCAGTGCCAGTAGGGACAGGACATTACCTCTTACCTGAATATTTTAAGGCATGTTCTAAAGTGCAATAACACATAGCTTAGTAATCAGTCATATTTATTTTTTGTCCTGTACAAAATAAAGGAAATATGCACACATACACTATGTGCTTAAATCATACCTGATGCTGTCAGACTAATAATTACCTGCAACTGTCATATAACTGGATCCCACATGATGAGAACAGTTTGAACAATAGACAGTCTGTACACTAATACACAAACTGCTCAGATTCACATGGCTACAGTAATTACAGTCCCAAACAGAGTATGACTACTTATTCAGGCTGTAAGTTATTATATAAAACATGGAATAAAGCTAAATGAACTCAATTGCATAGCACATCATGGATTCTATTTGTTGCCTAGAGTTTTGCATACAGAGGGGTCATATTTTAAAATAAGAGCCCTCTGTATGCAAAACGCTAGGCAACAAATAAAATCAATGATCTGCTATGCAATTGAGATCATTTAGCTTTTTTGATCAGTGGTGGAAAGCAGTATTCTGTTATGAGTGTCAGCAGTACTTGTTATTAAGTAAATATGCCTAGGATCTGCACACATGTAAATATGGGGCCGTATTTAAACTTGTGTGTTGCAGCAATACAAAGTAAACATACACATTACTACAATAGTACAACAGGTACTGCAACGCATGATGCGTTCTATTTTATTAAACCTGATGGTGTGCTTTGATGCTAAAATGGGTCACAAGTCTTTTTTATCAGTTGATCATCATTGCTTATTTATCATGAACGGATTGCTTTAATAAAAAGCACTGTATAGCAATGATAAAAGCTGTGATTCACTATAAGGTATCACAAAATTGTGAATAGGCCCTTAAGGTTTAAATAAGGCCTTTTTATGATGGTAGCAAGGTTTTATTTCTAATATCTGTGCCCTTGCTGGGGAAGTTTTAATAGTGGCACCAATTCTGGTGACAGTTGTCAGGGGATCTTCCGTCACTTTGGAAAGATTCACACCTATATGTGTCCTGTTGGAGAGAATTTTGCTCCAGTGCTGGAGACACAAGAGGAGACTGTGGTGGAAATATCTCCAACAGGGTACAGACAGTTAAAAGAAAAGTTCTACCAAACTCTACTATATCCAAAAATAAAATAGTTTTAGCTGTAGAAAAATTTTATTGAATACATTGTCCACTTTATAGCTAGCAGTCAATACTTTATGACTTTTAAAGGTCAATGCAGTGCCCAGCATAATTATGTTTTGCAGAAACTTTTATTCAGCATATAAGTATAATTATTTCATTATTTTCATATTCCCTACATAGCATTGAATGTTTATATATATTTTTCCATTGAGACAGCTCTGAAGGCAGTCAAACTTTTTGTTTAAATCCATCTAAGCATATAATTAAACAAATGTTGTGTTTAGAGATTTTAGATCCATCTGCCAGAGTGAGTTGTCATGCAGAGAGAATGTTGATGTTAGTGATTCACCTTTTACCTTCCAATAGAACAAAGAAATTAGATAACAGTATAAAGAAAATCAATGATCTTAGTAACTCTTGCATGAACAAAGCTGAATCTTAATTTAACTACCAATGACAGCATTTTATCTTACTTCTTTATAGTAATTTGACACATACGTCAGAGATGTATGAATTTTAGTTCTTTGTAAAAAGTTTAAAACCCACTGATCATTGTAAGCCATAAATGTGATGGCCATATAAAAAAGACTTTACTGTCTTCTCCATCAATATGAAATCTCTGGATGATATAATTGAGACGCAGGTGTCGGGCACTGAAAATTTAGGCATTGTATGTCTATATCAAATCTTTGTTCTCAATATACACTGGTATATGAAGTTTAAACGTGCGTATAATATTATTAATAGTGCTGGTATCAGATAAGAGTTTAGTGAAGGGAAGAGCTAGAACACATGCTAGGCCTTAAATGCTGCCTTTGTCTCTGTCCCAATGACCATTGTTCTGATGACTAAATAGGAAAAATTTTAAAATGTTTGAGTTGTTTTGAGATGAGAAAAGCATTCCGGGGGCAAGTGCACAACTGACAAAAAGTTTTGTTATTATGGTGGGTGACAGATGTTATGGTAATATTGATGTCAAGAATCAAACTCAGGACAAGGGCCTGTACTAACATCTGTACCACTGATGTATAGCATGCAGCTTTGCATGACAAGGGGTACCAGAAATGTATTAATAATAATAATAATAATAATTATTATTATTATTATTATTAATAATATTTACCCAATAACAATAAATGTTTTATCTTGTTTCAGTGTTTATTTATATTGGTAATTTGTGATCAGACATATTTGTTGCTTATCCAGGCCCTGCTTTCAGTTTTACAGTTCTTCATGCTTATTCCTACAAGTCTATGAGTTGGTTTGAAAGAAATCTTTTCTTGCCAATTTGGCTATGAGAAATATTTCATTTGGTTCTTCCCACTATCCTGAACTGTGAAATAAACTTTTCTGTGATACAGGATGCAATGAGAACAATAAATACCTTCTGGTTCTTTTCTGATATAACCCATATATTTTATTTTTTGTCTCTTCTATTACTTGGTGTATTCTTTGTGGCTTAATTAGATTCGAAAATAATACATTTTAAGGCACAATGAACCTCCAATCTAAAAATAGATTTGTGCCAGAAAATTAGCACGGACAATTGCAAGCGGCGTTTGGTATCCTAGCACAGTGGAACACTGACAAGTTAGTTCAATTGTAATTTAAAAACTAGTTTGTATTTTGTCATACCAAAAGAATTGTATATGCACTACTTACCTGCAAAGATGATACAAACATGCCAAAGCTTCAGTTTACAGAATGCAATGTAATATTGTAAACTGGGTAAGCCACTTATAAAGTTGTGTAACATTTGTCTTATAATTGTAAAGTAGACTTATGGTAAAGTAGACTTTGTAAAATAGATTTATGGTTAAGCTTTCTTGATAGACATCAGTTTGTACCCTAAATAAAATAATGTTGAGTCCTTAACTGTAATTTGAATAATGAGACTCTTTAGGCTAAATACAAAGATGAATATGCTATTAAACAAATATTTTAGTATCTGTAGAAGGAAATTAATTTGATACTGCATGACATGATCACTAAGTCTAAATCAAGAATTGATTTGAATAGCTACTGCAAATAAAAATGTGGATCTTTTAGAACATATCACAACTGAAAATAGCTGATAAACAGCTATGGCCACAGAGGGGACATTTCCTGATTTTCAACCACTGTGCTGCGGCACACTGCCCTGAGAGATCTTCAGGTGTACCGTGGGAAAATATCCAATTACCATTGTCAAGTGTCTGTGCTGTAGTGACTGGCAGAATAGTGTAATACTCTTCCATGTCAGTGGGTGGCAATAGGTAGCGTAATTGCCTTGTTTATTCCTAGAGACAAGAGAATTAGCTACACAGTGTCATTTTGTAACATTTTTATTTTGAGGTGTGCCGCAGGATTTTTTCAATGTAAAAAATGTGTTGTGGCTCAAAAAAGGTTGAAAAACACTGCCGTAACTCACAAGCTTCATGTTAACAAACCACTCAATTTTTGTGATGACATTTAAGTAACCAAAGTTGCATTTAATCTCTCAATATTCAGATATACAGTCAGTAAATACGTTTTTTTGTTGTGATCACATTTGCATATTATTATTTCAGTTTTTTTTTTGCATATACCAGGGTGCAAAAAGCATTATCCAAGGCAAATAATCAGAAATTATTATTATTTTACACTATTTATATAGCGCCATCATATTACACAGGACTGTACAAAGTCCATAGTCATGTCACTAGCTGTTCCTCAAAGGGGCTTACAATCTAATGTCCCTACCTCAGTCATATGTCTTTAACACAGTCTAAGGTCAATTTTGGGGAGAAGCCAATTATCCCAAATGCATGTTTTTGGATTGTGGGAGGAAACTGGAGTACCCGGAGGAAACCCACACAAACTGCAAAGGCCAGAGTGCTAACCATTGAGCCACCACACTCTCTGTTTGGCTACACAAAAGCTAATAGAGGGTTTTCTTTAATGCGCCACGAAGACAAACAAATCCTAACATCCAAGTGATAATTTGAACAAGGTGCACATTGCGCACATTTGCCGCTATTATTATTATTATTATTATTAATAGTAAACAGTATTTATATAGCTCCAACATATTATGCAGAGCTGTACAATAAATAGGGGTTGCAAATGACAGACTAATACAGACAGTGATACAGGAGGAGAGGACCCTGCACCGAAGAGCTTACAATCTAGTAGGTGGGGGAACTTACACACAATAGGATGGGAGATATGTAGTGGTGGGAAGTAGTGAGGGTTTCAAAAGACAGAAGAAGATGGGTAGGCAAGTTTGAAAAAATGGGTTTTGAGTGCTCTTTTAAATGAGCAGCCATCATTCATATTGCAACCTTTTCACCAGCATTCATTGTATGCCCTGACTTAAAAAACAAAACACAGAAAAGTTTTTAAAACAAAATGCCAATGTGTTATAGGGCAATGGTCGCCAACCAGTGGTCTGTGATACATGAGAAAATTTTGGTTGTCCACAGAAAAATTTGGACATTAATTAGTTTTATTAATAATAAAACAATAATAATGTTCTAATATTCTTATATTCTGAATGACAATTTTCGCCTTTATATTGCACCAAATGCATGAACTGTACTAGAGACGGAAAAACAAGGGAGGCGCAGTGTGACGTCAGTGTAGTGTTAAGTTGTATGAGACAACCATTACCGAGTCGTACGCTTCAGCATTGTTTCCACCATTACAACAAACACCCCGCTCCGCGAATACCGATTCTCATCCAATTGTTTTATTTTATTTATTATTTTCCCAGGTTCTCCTTTAGATAAGTATGACCATAGCTGTGTATTTTCTTTAATTGTTATATGTAATGGTATCATAGCTTGACTTTGATAACTATCATTTTTTGTTTGTTCTTAGATTTGAATGAAATAAACCCATGATGAGTGAGAAATAGCAAACAAATATTTTTCATTTCTTTAGTAATACCAAAGATAATGCAACTAATGATAATAATAACAATAGTAATCACATAACTTTGAGCTGATCAATGAATCAGAGCCTCTATAGTTCTCATCAGGCACCATTAGGAAGATCATTATTTTACAAATGTATTTATCTTTTTAAAGAAATTCATGCTAATGTTGTTCATAATAATAAAATTATAAATTTAGTGGACTGAAAGGTTTGACGCTGCTGTTATAGGGGATATATATTAAGTATCCATTTAACTATTTACTTGTAACTTTGACTTACTTTATCAAATTGGCTCTGGATAGTTTTGTTTTAATTATTTCTAAACAGACCTATAGATTTGAAAGGCAGTAACAGTAAGGACAATAAATGCTCTGAACTGTTATGGCAGCTAAGATTTATATACACTATAGATAAAACACTAACACACATTAAGAATTACTCACATTAAAAAAAAACTGATTCAGATATGTATTTCAATATGTAAAATGCAAGTGTAGGCAAATGGCTAAGCAATTACATAATTGTAAACAATGATAAAATTGTATAGTTTTGTTCAGCCAGTTTTCCAATCCTGGCTTTCTTGTCAGACAGCAGAGTTGGGCACCAAGTGCAGCTTGGTTTAAGAACCATACCCGTCTGTGATTGGACCGTGAAGAAGCAGCAATACACTGATAAGGTCACTCTGAGGTCTTCTTGTTAGCTGTATTGTGCATTGTATTAAAGTCTGTGCTCTTCTTCTCCTCCCCTAGTCTGATATCTGTTATACATGAAGCTGGAGGAGCCCAATATAAAAACAGAATTTGTTAAATAAATACATACTAGTATTACATTTTTTTATATCTGTTTAGACTACGGACTCCTTTTAGTATACTTTGCTGTGTATAAACAATTAAATATATACAATGAGCAGAAAAATACTAAATGATCTGCAGACCTTGATATTATTTTATTCTGCATATAACATTGGATCATGTAAAAACGAGCACGGCACGCACAAAGCTTCTGTAGGTCACAGTACATTTAGTGTTTGTGGTTATGAATGTGTGCTTGGCTTAAATTGCTGAGCTCCAATATTTACAGTCAAGGTTTTCTTCATCTGTGAGATGAAATTCTTTATATTTTGAAGGACACTGCAGCCCCGGATTACAATGAGTATGGATTGTTGTGCTACTTTCACATTCCTAGGATGTAAGTGCTGTATGATTTTTACACAAAAGTCAAGGCTAAAATTTAGATGTACCACTCTGAAGAAAAATGTGAATAAAGAATGTTTGACTTTTTAAAGAGGACATGTACAACTCTAAATTGTATTATTATAATATTTTTATTATTATAAGAGCATTGGAGTTATTCATGTCAATCAAGAATACTCTCCAGTTTTCATGGTCAGGTGCTCATCAGGTTTACATGATCTGGGGCATATTTGGAATGGGTTAAGGACCAGCTTTAGTTTTCCCTTAATTGTCCTCCTTCTTAAAACACTGTAATATTTACCAGTAAACTATTATCCTGCAGTCCTGTGGCTGATCAGCTTACTTTACACGTCCTTTCTCTTCTGTCTTGGTGGTGGTTGTGGTTGGACCTTATCCTGGATATAATTTGTGACAGTTGTTCTGTCCAGGAGTACTGTAAGTCTGGGCCTGCATTATACCAATTAAACCCTCAGGACTGTTTATAATAGCCCGGGCTCACAGGAAGTACACTAAATGATTCCCCACTTTTCAGAAAAGGAATGCCATTTGATTAGGAAGCTGTGAGCTTTTGGGGAACAAAACCAGAGTAGAGGTGAGCATTTAAAAACTTTTTAACATGCTGGTCTAATGATTGAATGATGAATATTTTTTTTTCATTTGGAGTTAAAATGTAAGTTTTATGGCTAATTTGTTACTTATAAATAAATAACTTTTAAAGTAGATCAAAAAGTGCAATGTCATGGTATAGTATGCAAATCAACATTGGTATAAATCAATATTTTTTTCCAGGTCATATTGAAATTGACTCTGTAATTTGGATGAATAGAGTCAAGGTGTCTTTTAGAAGTATGCTCTGTAGAAGTTCTGCATCCTATAGAAAAATGCAAATCAGGTAGTTTGTCTTGGTGACCCAGAAAGAAACAACCAGACATTATGTGCTTTAAATGAATGTTTCATGAGAAGTTTCCTTTATTGACTTTGATTTGGACCATATTAGAAAAAAAGTATTATATTTTAGTTTTGAATGTGCAGATGTGTAGGTCTCTTTGACAAGTTGTTATTGCTGTTTGCATCTTCGTTGGGGAGATTTTTCATTTTATCTTGGGGATCGTTGTCACTGAGACAGAAATGACAACTCTCTAAGATGGAAATTCCCTTCATTTTTGAACGTTGCAATTATGCAAACCAGCTATGTTCCTTTCTGACTCTGGCATGTGTTTTGACAATATTTCTTGTACGCAACAAAGACTGATTAGCTATTTTTTCTCTTTCCTTTACAGTACATAAGACTACAGGAGTCTAATATCAAGACATAGTCACATACACGAAATTACAAGAAATATATTAGTAAATATATTTAATGATTCAAGTTTAGTTTTTAGAAAGTTAGTAATTTGTTATCATATTTGCTATCTTGAGTCAACATTTATATCATAAAATTATTGTTGGAAAAAGCAGACTATATTTTTTCTCTTCTGTAATAAAGGGTTCTTACTTTTCTGCTTGTAGTCTTCATTTCAGCATACATTGGCATCTGTTAGGATGAATTAACACCAAGCACAGGAGTTGAGGAAAAAGACCAGGGAAAGGTGTTGGCATTGGGAGGGAACTTACAGATGTTGTAACATTTGGTTCACCAGTATATTGGCCATTACTTAATGATTACAAGTTAAGAAAACATCCTATTTCTAACAGAGTTTTTAAAATAACTTATTTATGTACTGGGTCCTTTTTTGTTTCGGATAGAATATAGAAAGGTTGGAAGCTTCGTCTAGTTTTATTGTTGTTTTTCATCTCATTGGTAACATTTTTGTTTACTTTTTGTATGGTCACCAAATAATAATGTAAAGTAGCTGATACAGAATCTTTTTTTAATATAATGGACCTGATTTATTAAAGCCCCTCAAAGCTGGAGAGGATACACTTTCATCAGTGAAGCTGGGTGATACAGCAAACCCGGAAAGGATCTGATTCAGGATTTAAAACATTTGCTAGCAAATAGCAAGAAATCCATTCCAGGTTTGCTGGATCACCCAGCTTGACTGATAAAAGTGTATCTTCTCCAGCTTTGGAGAGCTTTAATAAATCAGGCCCAATGAGGGATGAAGGGTTGGAACCTCTGTTACGTTTTTATTTCTGTCTGTGTACCCAAAGAATAATCTCCATATTTCCAATTTGCTCAAGGCACACGCCACCTCTCTAATCAAAACTAAGCAATGCATTTGGCTGATAATAGGCTTTACCTTTAATTTTATTAAGGCATGTGGACTGTTTTTCTCATGGAAAGGGAAAGAAGAATGAGACACAGACTAGGCAGACACTAGCTTGTATAACTTTCAACAAAAAAAAAACATTGAACAGGATCCACAGAAAAATGTCCTAAATTAAACATAAAAATGAAACCTGTATTCAGCAGTGTCTTCAGCATCTCCTACCCAGGAGAGATCTTGGTACTGGAAATGTGTTGATTCACTTGCAAGGGATAACAATTTCCTTGTTACTCCAAAACATTAAATGTAACCCTTTTATTAATAAATCAGTGTAAAAAATATTTCAGTACTATGGAGAGCTCCAGCTCATCACACATCTGCATTCGTGGCTTAACTGACATTTGCTGGACATTTCCAGGCTTTAATATTGAATTAATAGTGATTTGCATAAAGGTCTTTCTTTACCCTTCAAGTTTTTTAGCTCATGCGAGCATTAAAAACACTATTGCACACAAACCCAGCACATTGCATCATTTGAACTGAACAGGGCCCAGCACAATGTTCCATTTGGCAGAGTAGCAAATCAAAATGTCATCCAGGAGAAGAAGAACCTATACCACCTGTCCATACATATAACATATCAGTCCTGAATTTGTTAAGGAGCCATAAATGTGTCATTACTTTTTATTTAACTTTCATACTTTACATGAAATAACTTATTTTTTTAGTAGACAAGGTTTATAAGAACAAAATTAGGATTGTCATCTATAAAATCACTAAAAAAATGGACATACTTTGCTCATGGTAGCCAATCAGCTGCCTTCGGTATTTCTTTCAGTTGTTAATTACCGAAATTGATTATATGGTTAAAACTGCAATCTTTAATATGATGGTGATCTAATATTAGTTTGTATACTGTTTAGATTAATAAAAAATAAACTATTTTTATACTTTTTTAAACAGGCACTGACTGTTTGTAAGACATGGAAGAACTGAGGAAGAGCCCAGTGGAGTATAGGACTAAGGAGCATCCAGTTCAGACAACCAAAATGGGCTCACAATGTGTTGTTTTCACATATTATCAGGGAGACATTAACAGTGTGGTTGATGAACACTTTTCAAGAGCATTGAGAAATACAAAAGACCCACAAGACTTAAGTACGAAAAGTAGAAGTAATGACTTTCTTCCAAAAAACAGTAAGTTTGAGAGAAGTCTCATGTAATATTTTTTGGTAGTTATATAGTGCTAGATTATTGGCAGCATTTGTTTCCATCACATGTGTACGTGCAAAAAGAACATAAGTGGTGTTATGATAATCTACAGTATCTGTATCTGATAGTGAAATGTGGGTACTAAAGATAGTAAGAACACAAATTTCGGCAAGAAATACATCCCTAGTGGGAAACAAACCTGTAGCCTTTGTGCTGGAAGTCACCAATACTAATCACATCATGACACTTTTCAGTTAACAAGAAGTAAATATTTTTATGTGTTCTTACACCTGTCTGCTGAGTGGGTGAGAATAGTCCTGAATGTCTTTATGTATATTCATCTAAAGCTTGAGTATACTTATGTAAAAGTGGTACTAGTAGCATTTAGAAATATTCAACAGATACCATTGTCCTTATAGAAGCATTTATGCATATTGACCTGTAGAATAAACTCAAACTACACATGTGTAAATGTTACTATTGTACTTATGTAAATGACCTATCAATGCCATATATTTTAAATATGTACCCAGACTCATTTTTGGTTCCTCCATGGATACTCAGATAATGGATGAATAAACTAAAGTACAATATAATAGTAATAAATAGAATTAATGCAGATATATTTGATATATATTTTGGACTATTGTGCAGTGTTCTCCCCAGCCCCTTTTAGCTGGGCGCACTGCCCGGCCCTTTTCAGTAACCACCTGGCTGTTTTTTGGGTGGTTACTGAGTAGTTGTCACAATACAGGGGCTGCCACCCACCTACAATTTCCTCCCACCCTGCTTAAAATATTTTCTGGGTTGACCACTGTTGTGGTTATATTTTCAGCAAAAACACAGGTCTACACCTCAACCTCAAACTTGGTACAAATTTACTACTAAAGGGCCACCTGTAACCAGCCCAAAGCTTATGCAGGAGATTATAAATAGAAGGAATACCCCATTAAGAGTTGTGATACTTTAAATTTACAATGAGAGGTTTTACCAGTGGAGTCTGAAAGATATATAAGATGCTGGGTTCATGTGATCTATTGGTACTTGCTTAAAACAAAAATACAGTTTGACTATTAATTAACTAGTAATTCTATTAATTTATCATTGTTGCCAGTATTTTAGCTTTGGGTCCTTGGGAAGAGCCAGTGACATTGACTCTGTATAAGTTTCTGTAGTAATTAAATATATACAACTATTATGCTAATTTGTACTATCGGAGACCGGGATGGTTCTTCTGACCTCTTCTGACGTGCCTGGAACTCTCATATTTGGTAATGGGGCCTTCAGCCTCCTAGTTCAAGCTCCGATGCTCGCTGTATTTTCTAAGTTATCCTAACTTCACAGGCTTTCACTGGACAAAGCGTGTCTGTTTAACCAACAGGTGTACAGGAAATGCTCAGCAGAGCTAGGGGGCTCGGCACTATGTGAAGACACATTGCAAGAATGCTGAGTGCTGTGTCTGAGCTAGCTAAATACCCAAGGGTCATTAAAAGGCTATTTACTGATTGGCTGGTGAGAGGGGCGATACTCATTAAACCTGGAAGAGCAGCACTTTAGCGAGGAAGATGTAGGTGTGGCATCTGACACACAAGGAAGTGTCAAATGCCAAAGATAAAGTGGACATAACTCAAGATATTCAATTCATAATATTCTATTTGAATTTTTAATGCTGTTTGTAAATCATCACATTGTTTTAACTTATGCTAGCAAAAGTTACACAAACATATCCTCAGAAGTGAGTAAATGCAACAAATGCAGAGAAAAATAAACTGCTGCAGTGTTTATTGTATGTAGTATGTTGGAAAGCTTGGCCAATTACTGCATAACTTATCTAATACTTAACAAAGAATGTGTGATACTAATGCACAGTTAGTTATTACCTAGCCACAATCCACAGCTCCAGATGGCCAACATTTACTTCTGCTTCCTATAGGCTTTTGTCATGAGATTCTACTATCTATTGGGATATCTGCTGGGGATTAATTTGACTCAAAACCCATTAAATACCATATATGACACATTTTTTCTATGCATATAAATTATAACTATATTATTTATATATTATAACAGTTTCATATCATGAAAACTGTTAATAAAGAGTCACCATTTACTGAACTGTGTCAAGTGTCAAGTATTTACATTCCACTTTGTGAACATAATTAACCTTTACCTGCAATTGGGCAGCCTGCCATGGGATTTTTTTAGGAAAACACAAATCCGTCATGTAGTTATTATTAAAATGCCATGCATACTTACCTATTGACTTGCTGGTCTCAAGGGAGGAATTGCTAAGATATGTAATGGTTTAAAAACTCCTATATGATTTATTGGCAAAAAGCAGTTTCAAGGTATATACTGTATTCTATGGGACAGCTATTATCCATACCATTAAATGGGTGGAAGGGAGCAATGACCTATCTACGGTATATTACTAGAACAATAGAGAAATGTCCAGTTTTGCTGGAAAACTCAAATTAATTATAACTTAATTTTGTATGTTTTTTATAAAGCGCACAGAGATTTAATATAGCTAATCAAGATTCCACTTTGTCAATACTGTTTTTCTTGTGCCCATATGAACTGTTTAAATATCCACAATAGCCAATAACAGATACGGAATTACCCTTGTTGACAATATTGGGTGGATATATGAGCTGTCATTCCAACTTCCTATCTTTTGTATTCTCCATATATTTGGCTTATATGCTGCTATGTATATTCATTGTGGCTATTGTGATGTTTTTCAAGTATAAGGTATGGTTAACTGGGAAGAGAATGGATTTAATTGCATTCAGGAGATTTGATTACAAGCAAACTTTTCCAAATGGTGCCATGCTTTATTCAATTATTAGTAGCTAGCATTTTAGCCTAAGGTCCCAGGTTTGAATCTGCAAGGAGTTTGTGTGTTCTTCCTGTCTTATTATGGATTTCCTCCCACATTTAAAAATAATTCTGTGCTAAGCACATTAGATTTAATCCATGACTATAGAGTGTGAAGTGTCGGGTGATATGTCAGTATTACATATTACATGACAATAAATAATATAATAACCAAAATTGACATTTATCAGTTTAATAAAAAATTCACAAATTAATTTTAAAATTTGCACCTAATAAAAGCTATATATGTCCTTAAGAACAACATATAATTATTTACACATGCATATTTATAAAGTTCAATTGTGAGCGTTTTTACATTTTAAAAATGGTTTCTGTGCAGACATGTCTAAGACCTACACCTAATAAATGCATCCTCTGTGCCACTACGGATTTAACAAATAATAGCAGCTTCCTTATTTCTGCTCCACATAGGTTTCTTTATTGTGACACCGAGCAGAACCAGGACGAGAACCAGGGGGAACACTGATCCCTTTTATAGCAGTTGATAGTAGCAAACAAATGCATACATTTATTAAGAATTACTGAACAACTTCTCTCTATGGTGATTTCTAAATAGTGAAGTTGCACTTTATATTCAAGGTTCGCAGTACTGCATCAAGAAATAACAAACTTTTTTATTGTTTCTCCTAATTTTTGTCCATCTCCAGATATTTTTGGCTAAATGTAGAGAAATGGTAATGAAAAAGGGAACGGGGGATGTGGAGAGGAGTCTGCATACTCTGAACAGCTTAAATAGCATAAAACCATATCTTCTTTCTCTTGTTTGGTTGTATATTGTTAAAAGTAGGTCACATCAGACATTAGTTTTTACTTAAGTAATCACAAGAGGAATCTACTCTATGACTACTATGCACTTGAATGACTTTTATACTTGAAATAGTATTATTATAATACTATTATAATTGAAATAGTGTGTTTCAGATGTTACTAGGAGAGGGAGGCAGGGGCAATTGCTTAGAATATAAAGAAGGTCACAATATGGTGGTCTACAGGTTTTTAAAGAAATCTGATATTTCCTATTGTTAGTATCATTTCTGTGAGTCTGTACAAATGCACACATTTTTGATAATTTCTTACAAATCTGCATACATGTTATAAAATATTGCACAGAAAAATGAGTACGTTTCTTATGAAGCTCACATCAGATGCCACTTTGATAACTCAGTATGTGTTTTTGCTTGAAAGACACTAAAGTATCTGCTTTTTGGAATGTTATTCCAGCAGCTGAAATTAATATTGTACTTTTCTTTCAGGCAGTAATGTGTTAGTGGATAATTACCTCTGGCCGAAGCCCTATCAATCCAATTCCCCTGTTCAGATGACATCACCTGTGTTATCATCGCTGGGCTCACCATCTGAGCACTACCCATCCACAGTATTCTACCAGCAGCACCAACAGCCAGCTGATCTCTGGCATTTCCATAATTATGGACCCTCTGGCCATGTAAATTCTGTCTGTCACCCCCATTCTGTCCCAGAATTTCAGATGGTGCCAGGACCTGATGGTAAATATAGTTCATTTCTTAATCTGCTGCAGCCTGAGGGATATCCAGGACCTCTGCAGGAGTCAGTGTCAAAACCTGATCTTCTAACATCTCCATCTAATGGGCCTCCTATATCTGAAAATGTGAATCCAAGAACACATGTACAAGCAGGTATGTTTAGTATTAAAATATCTGTCTGACTAAAATGAATATATAAGTTTTGGTGGAATGCTATTGTGTTTAACATGAACTCCCATGATCTCTAGGGATAAAATACTAGAAGTTGAGTTTCCTTGTCCTCTGTAAGATTGGGACCCACAATTTAAAAAAAAAACTGAAAGAGAAGTAAAGAGGAGACGGGAGCATAATATGGAATCTAATATCACTGTTGTTGAAACCTGTTTTTTTTTACCCATTCTTAAGTGTCTTAATTACAACCCACAGCCAATGGTTATTACCTTGGCTGTAAGCCCATTGCCATATTAGCTATGAGCCTATTGTTAAGTTATACAGTGGACATAATTTCCATTGGCTGCTGTTCTTTTGGATTAGAACTGACCCTGACATCCACCAGCTAGTGGGAACACCACTATATATCTTAACAATAGGCTCATAGCCAATAGTTGCCATAGCCATGTTGTCAAGATAGACAGAAGGCCACATTCCCATTGACTGGTGGTTGTGAGGAATGGAGAGGTAAAATACTCAAGAGTGCAGAATATAAAAAACAAGATATAAAAAAAGATATAAGAACTATCACCACCTACTCAAAACTGTAAAGCTTCTTTCTGTGGATTGATTTTACATACAGCTTCTGTAAAGTTTTGTTGCATTTTTCAACTTAAGTGCCAATTCAATAATGAGAGAATAGTGCATATAGTATTTTCGCTACTGTGCTTTCAGTCGTATATTTTACAATTTTTCAACTCACTGAAGCTTTTATGGCACAGAACACAAAACTGTGCTCTTTATATGAATGAAGTTAATGATTTGTGTGGTCTTTGTAATATAAAAGTCAATTAAGTTAACTCATACTGCATGAGGTTTTGTCCTATAAAACACTGTTAGCATCTGACTATCAATAACTGTGCAGATCTTTGAGATACCTACTGAGGGGAGTAGAATATGGAACCATTCCAGCAAGACAGAAAATAGTGAATTAGGAAAAAGATACCAAGAGTTCTGCCATTTAATATTATTTAAAAAATCATGAATATTCACAGAAGCAATTTATATATATTATCTAAAAAATAGAATTGAAATGATTCATAAAGATCAGTGAATTAGGTTCTAATGGTGGTATTAATAAAATACTACAATGGAGCTGATTCATACAAAAAGGAAAACAACGGAATAAGACAGGGGTGTCAAACTCAAATACACAGTGGGCCAAAAATAAATACTTAGACAAAGTTGCGGGCCAAACTTTAAACTGATATAGCACCGCTACTACAATTTCCTGCGTCTATATACCAGTCCAATGCTGGGCCACACATAGGCAGAGAGGCCACTGGTCAACAGACGTGAGTAATGCCGGAAATTGGAGTAGCGGCGATATTTCAATTCAGAGGCTGGCCAGCTGCAGTTCATATTTAGGATTCCTTTTGGGCCAAAAAAAAGGACTTTGAGGGCTAGATTTGGCCCTCGGGCCAGGGTTTGACACCTCTGGGATAAGCTGTAAGATTTATTTCATGGAAATAACAAAAATGCTATTTGGCTTCTACAAGCAACAGCCACAACTTTGTTCTCATTTTATTTTCTCAAGTCTTCATAATTAAAAAAAAAAACTGTTACTTTTCACAATATAACACAAATAGGATTCCTTGCTATTTTTTTTTCCTGTATCTAGCGGAGTTCCAATGCAACAGTCAGATCAAGCTTAAAAGACATTTGAAACATAAAAACTTCAGAAACAAATACACTTGCAAAATTAAAGAAGAGAAACTTACATTTCCCACTGCCCACACTACACAAATTCACTTCAGTTAAAACTTTTAAAGTAGTTTTTATGCTTTACATAATTATGGCTGAATCTTGTGTTTTCCCTGGAGTCTGCTGTTTTAACTTTTAGAATCAGATTAAAGATATTAACATTCTTGCTGCAGTTTGCTGATGTGTCAAAGCAATGATAATACAATCCTATATCGCAAATTAGTGTCTGTAATACTGTATTTTTCTTTTTTTAGGTCTTCATCCTCAGGAGAGAAGAAAGGAGTTTTTCCACGCACAAGAGAGAAGGAGGGATTTATCTTTTTATTGAGTACTTAGTTCTTTTTTGTAAAGCGCTTAGAAGTTACATTCTGGACATTTCTGTAGCATCCGCTGTACGTCGCTGATGTACATCAAAGGACATTTTAATGAGTTGACCTCCACATAAAAACTTTGCTTATTTTGTAGATATCTTCTTTAACAATAAAATAATGGTATTTCTTTATTTGAGAGACACTTTACTCGGTTTCCACTATTTGAAGTCAGACAAGTGTTGTCATTTGTTATTATGTTAGCCACTTTGAGCATACTTTTCATCTGTGGGATAGGCATCATTTTGGTAATTGTTCATTAAATGTATGTTCTCTGTGGAAAGACTGTCTGAATTTAAAGGACCTCATTATTATGATTTCTATCTGACTAAACATAATATTTACCCAGAGCCATTTTGGACTCTTTCTTTGTTTGTATGAATCTATCTGACACTTTCTGCTGGACTTGGTACACACAATTACATCACTTCATGTCCTTTCGGTCCTAAATTCTGAGTGACAATTCTCAGTTATGTATCAACATTGGAGTCCTCAGTAACAGTGCTATAAAGTAAAAAAAAATATGCACAATGAATCTTAACTACGCAAAGTATAATATATCAGTGTATTATTGCTAAGAAGTATGTTATTTTCCTTGTTCAACAACCCATTTGAAACCTGAATCTAAAATGCTAAAATATGGTTGGCCTTTGTGGAGAATAATAGGTTTTGAGTAAGACCATTATTGACTATTACTATTATTATTGATATATAAGACCTAGGGTGATATTTCAAATAACCTAAAATAACCTAATATTCCATCTCCATATAAATTAGGTATCTTTTACATTATCAATGTGATTGGAGACAAATCAATATATGGCAAAGGGACCTGAGAAGGGTTGAGTTTCAAGAGTTAGCCCTTACCCTATAAACTATAAGCATGATGTCAAGGAGTTGGCGCTCACCCAGGCATGCAGTCTGCCATTTTGATAAGGTCAAGCATTGATCAGTTGACAGTTGGTCAATTCATGCTGCTCATCCAAATGGTAGTTCTTTCTCAGTGTTGGTTTCCACTGGCTCCCATACTTGCTCTGACCTTTTTTTTCTCCCTCTTATGAGTCCTCTAAGATTCTATTTCTGTGTCTATGCATAGTCTAAAACAAAGGATTTAGGATTTCAGGGTTTAGTGGAACCCTAGAGTTCCTCCAGAGGTTGCTGGGGGTTCCTTGAGCCATGAACAATTTGTGCCTCTCAGGTTAATTTATGTGGTACCATAATCTTTTTGGGGATCTGTAAGGGTGGCATTATTCCCAATGGCCAGCAATGTAAGGGATCTTCTTCCCATTGAGCATCACAGTAGTGTTCTTTGGATATAATAGTTAATAAAGGGGTTCCTTAAGCAAACTGGAAACTGCAAACAGAAGTAAATCATGAAATTGTTTATTATCAATTTTTTGAGGACATGAAAACTGCATTTATTAACCTTAACTGATAAAAGGGCATATGAACTAAAACATTCTATATATTGAAGAATACTAAGGGGTCCATTTTTAAAGAATTTGTTGTTTATTTGCACATCACGTGCTTGCTGTACATTTGTATGTCTGTGTTTTATAACTTTCATTTTCAAAGAGTATCTACCCATGTAAAATGTGGTGGTTGATGATTTTAAATATGACAGATGATTTTGTTGCATTTTATGCAGCTACTTGGAGATTCTATTTTTATTAAAATTAAACAACGATCAAACAATCAAATGTTTGATAGATCAGATTTATTACTTCCTCATTACATTATATGCAGGGTGAAAATTGATAGGTGTCCTTGGAAAATATGAACAGGATGATGCCTCTGAAAATAATAGCCAAATATTGTAAAACACAGAATAATGAATGTTCAGCAAAATTGACTGTGTGAATCGAACAAAGCAACTTTTATAGGTGGTGCCCTAAGACAAATGAAGTTTTTTGGATGTTGTGTTATTTTTTGTGTAATGTTTTATTTCTTCATTCATTCTTATTTGTATTAAATTGTTGATCTTTATTTTTAAATATTTTTCAGATAGATTTTTTTCCTGTAATATATTAAGATAGTAAAAAAAGGCCATTGGCTATAAGACTGGAATACAAAATAAAGGAATATTTTAAAATAAAAATTGTAAAATATGTGGCTTTTTAATCTAATTTATTCTAAATTGACAATGATTGAATGACAATCTCACAAAGTGGCAGATAGCAATTGGCAAGTAGACTACAGCAGTGCACACTTCACTGTTTACACGGACCTTCTATCATGGCACAGACAAAAGAGATGGCCATGTCCTCAAAAAGCCCTCTCTAGAGAAGTTTAGCTGGGGTGTCTAATACAGAAAACAAAGGCAACAGTAACAGCCGCTTACACTGCTTCTCACTGTAACCTACTGGTGTATATTACTAAGGCTTCAGACACCAATCTCAAAGCATTTATGGAAACCCAACTGCAAAAAAGCCAAAGGATGGAATTAAGGTATAGTATATATTCTTTAGGAAAGGAGGGGGGGGGGGGGTTGTCTGCTGTAAAAAAAAAGGTGGGCTCTACAAAGATCGGCTATTCATAGGGGGGGCAGTAAGTTAATAGGGATGCCCATTATAATGTGTGGGGTGGGGTGAGTATAAGTCTAGGTATACTTAGGTTGCCCCCTTTAAACATGAACTTTAAATATGGGAATAGGTACCTACCATATAGTGAGTGGGAGTCAGTAAATATATGCATGGTATCAATTATACAGATGGGGTATGAATATAGGTTGTGTGATCTCATTTCATGGTGATAGGTTCCTTCAAACTACTGACCTGCGTAGTGGACCAGAATACACCATACAGCAGGGGGTCAGTGAGTTGTCTTCTTATACAGGTTAAGCTACGTACACACGTCCAATGGTTCTCGCCTGACAATCGGCTCTGGGCTGATATTGAATGAGAATCTGGCGTGTGTACAGTGCCCGTCGTCCATCGTCCAAACAACCATCCACCGCCGATGGACAACGTATGATGAACGATCCTAATGCAAGGGAAGGGGAGTGGGCGCACAGTGGGGTGCGCCTCAGTCGTTCTCCCTCTCCCCTCTCCATAGAGCAGAATGGTGCAGTATGTACAGCACTCATTCAAGCATCGTGCAGTGCTTAGTCGTTGGAAAGGATCGTGAAAGATCCTTTCTAACGGCTATAATTGCATGTGTATGCAGCTTTAGGCTACAGTAAATGTTAACGAAAATTTCTTTTTAACATATAATTAGGTTTAATCCAGATCTCGATGGGATTACTTTCTATAATCTGTGATCTGCTGGATGCCCAAATTCTCATTTTCTGGTGACCAGTTCCCTTTACCTTCTAAAATAACAAAAGCTTGCACAGTTGGTTGAATGATCTGATTTCTAAAACAAGTCTTATATTAAATCACAGCTGTACAGATTGTCGGGTATACAATGTGTATCTAAGAAACAATCCCAATTTTCCTCATTTGTAGGAAGCTACCAGACACTGAGATGTGTCCATGTTGTTCAGCTTACTTATTTTAGGATTCTTTCTATTAGTCTGAACTAAAATAAGCTTGATTTCTGTCTCATCACCTATCCAGTGGGGATACTTAAAATGCTATTATCTGACCTCTGTAGTCACATATAACATATAATTTCTCATACTCGCATCTGCAGTTTCTGCACAATGTGCTTTTATGTTAGAAATAAGTATGTGCTACTAATTCATCATCTGACAATCTTCTAGCACTCAGTATGTTTCTGTGAGATGAAATTACAATGGTTAGCACAATTCTGAGACATCACATTACTCTAGAAAGTCATGATATAACTTTTTTTTTAACTAAAGGATATTGCTTCTAGCGGACATTAGAAAAATTTAGCTAGAAGAAAGTAGGCTTGTAATTACATTAAGTGATTAAATGCTGACAGATTTGAATGGTGTAAAACCAGTTTTAAAAATAATTAGATTAATCATTTACCTGTGCTGTGCTACTGGGATGCATTAGAATACCAAATTGCTCTAAGCAGACCTAAATGATGATACCCTTCTGAAAAAACTGTTCCCCTTGTGTCCTACAATTATGTTATGGTAATGGAATCATACATTACTGGAAAAAGCACAAAGGCTGCTTAGAATTCACAGCTTCTTTTACCTGTACAATCATAAGGCCAAGACAAAGGATAGATGACTTTGTTTTCTCTGAACTACAGTACAGGCAGTCCCCGGGTTACATACGACGTAGGGACTGTAGGTTTGTTCTTAAGTTGAATTTGTATGTAAGTCGGAAAAGGTACACTCGAAATCGAAAATCCAGCCATCGATAATCCGGATCCTTCAGTTTCCCGGCATGAATTTCGGATCGCATTTACAATACAGGGACTGCAGTACACTGTTTGGCCACTAATGTTTCATGACACTGTTCTGCAGAAACAACTGTTAAGTCTTGCTTGCTTAGCTAAATACACATTGAGACTTCCCTGCTGCTGCTCCCTGGAACTATGCCAGATATCCACAGTGCTGTGGGAGGAAGACAGGTCTGTGTGTGGAGGTAAGTATAAAAAAAAAATCCAGGATTTTCAAAAATCCGACACTCCTCTTGGTCCGGAGGTTGCCGGATTTTTGAATGTCAACCTGTATATGGAATTAGGACAGATGTTTTTTCTCAGCATATTATTAGGCAACATTGTGTCAGTTACTGAATAAAATCCCCACTGTGAGTTAACCACAAACCAAGCAAAAAAAAAAAAAAAACTTTATGGAGCCTAGACATTCATTAACCTCTGGAGCAAACTGTGCTTTGATATGCAAAAAGAAACAACTGTAGAGTTTGTCTTGGTCATTAAAGAGTTACAAGAGGTTGCAGATCAGCTCAGCTCTCAAGATCACTCACAACCTGTGTTTAGCAAAATATTTTTTCTGCAAGTCATACAAACTGCCCCCTCCAAGCCTCCGTCCTGCACAGGAGGAAGCAGGAAAGCCCTGTTCGTATCTAGGAGTCGTCCGTATGTCGGATGTCCTTAACTCGGGGACTACCTGTAAATCTTCTGTCTCCTAAATTAAAATGAAAGGTCCACTTACATTGACCAAGCTCTGTTACCCTTCTTAAAATACCAAATGTATGTAAAAAAAATACTATGAGTCCGCAAGAAGATTCACCAGTCCATAGCAAGACTGTCTTCTTGTGAGATTTCATTTTCGCTATGTTCTATGGGATTCTACCCAGAAGGGCAATGAGGTCATCTTCACCTAGGGTGGAAGTCGTGGGTAGGGTAAACATAATTATAACTTTATGTTTTTCACCCACATATAGTACATAGTTTGTTGAATGAGAGGGGGCTCGGACACTGTAAGCTTTACTATCTCCTGCACCCCTTTTCCCCTGCTGTTCACTTGCTAAATTTAGTTTTTGTCCAGAGTTTAAAAAAATATTATACAAGTCTGTAAATGTTAAGGCTTGCCACTCTGGCTTTGCTGCCCTGGGCACTGGACCACAAATGCCATTAGGGTAAATTCAGCCCTGCTATGTTGTCACAAAGCACCGGCCCTTCATAAAAGCTTCTGCTGGAAGCTGCCATTCTATGACTCTTGAGCTATATGTAAGTTCTGCAGTTAAACAAATCTGCATTACTCAGTGAGAGATTTGACTGTCCAAACACTAGCGTGCAGCTTGGATAAAAAAGCACGGTAGAGGTAGCTGGTGCCTTTCTTTGTTTATTTAAAGAAACATCCACCTATATACATTTCTTTATCTTAAACAGGCCACATCCCTAACATTCATAGGAAAAGATATGCGATGAAAGACATCAATTTTAAGCGGGAGTTTTAAAGCCAGTACCATCAATATATTACAAAAATAACAAAATTTTATTCATAATAAACATTAAAAACAAACATCATTTCAAATACATAAAACACAATGAAATTGTGGGTGTATATAATGACCTCTCCTTACAGAAAACACTCAAAAGGTTTAAATTCTGAATTACTTCTCGACGCGTTTCGCAGAAAAAACCTGCTCCTTCAGGAGGAAGGAAAGGAGAAGTCTGATGTTTGCAGCCCTCTTATTTAAAATTGTTGCAAGGAAGGAGGTGGGTATGGCAGCAATGGTATATTCAAATCCCGTTTAGCTAATTAGTGAGTATTCTCTTTAAATTTTCAATATAAATCACAGTGATCCTAAGTTTCATGTCCTTCAGTCCGCACGTGGGACAGTCCTCAAACGTCCCACGTGCAGAAGGAACCTCTTTTTAGGGGGTTTCCTTCCATCTGCCAACTTGGAGGTGCCGCCCTCCAGCACGTTCGCATTATGTGAGAGCTGAGCCCAAACTGTTCATCTGCTGTTAGTGACAAATTCCTTTAGTTCAGCTATGTTTTCTTGGAATTATTCTATATCATCTTCCCATATAAATGGACGCATGGTTAAACTGAATATTGTAATGAAGTTTTATACCCCATATCTTTATATTTGCAATTTATCACCTTTCACCTTAACTTTACACTGTAGCGTGTGATAAAATGAATAATGAAAAGTCACATAATCTGGAGCTTTCATGGCAATCTTATATAAGGAGAGCATATCCTCAAGGGTCTTTATTAAAAATGCATACAAGAACCAAACAATATGATTTTTTAATGTGTGCCCTTCAGAATAGGATAAGCATAATATTAGTATGGTCATTTATTAAAGCTGTATAATTGGTACTGGCTTACTTTAGTAAGCAAGAACTAATATAAGAACGTTTAGTCTTTAGTAGACATATTGGGAGTTTCAAGAGACTGCCAAACAGAAAACAATAGAGTGTCATCAGACCTTCGCTTAAGTGGCCCTCTCACAAGTAACGTTAGCTCTTAACAACTGCAGCAAACTGGGCAACATTTCTATATATAAATAGATAATGGTGTTTGTTTATGTCCTTCAGGGGATTTCTGATTCAAAATGACACAGAAAGCTGCAAATATGACTGTAGGTCACCTACACCAAGCTATAACCTAATTTCAGGTGACATGGTTTATACTGATTGGCTGCCAGACCATGGCTGACCACAGATTGTATTCTTGCCTAGTGGAAAATATGAAATTGCACCTTCAGGATTAGGATACCTGGAATTTTTAGTCATAGGGGATTGAATAACTAGCACACAAAGGCTTAAATTCTAAGGTATTAAAGCAGTGCCTAGGATTTTGGAAATAATACAGTTGGGTAACAGCTTGTGTAAACATCAATGTGCATAGGACATTATATATACATAAAGGACTATGGTATGAGTTGTAAGCTGGGCTCACCTAGAGAAACTTGGACCCTGTTCATATCTGCACATTGCAGTAGGGTGAAGAAAATCCTGCTGACTTTCTCTGTAATGCTGTTTATATAAATCAACTATAATGCAATAAAATGTGCATTGTAAAACAAATGGCAGCTTGGCTAAAAAAAAAAAATGCGAATTGGACTTTGTGCTCGGAAAATAGTAAAAGAGAAAACAGAGCATTAAGAGAAAGCCCTAAAATTCAAGGGAGGATTTTTGGACTGCCATTTGGAAACAAATATGAATCTGAGACCCCAGAAAGTGTGTTTTTACCCTTCATCTGGACTATTAATTTGTATGTAGGCCTTTTAAATTACAATTACCATATTTGTTTAAATAAAGCATTCTTGAACTAAAAAAGGTATTCAGGTGAAAAAAGGAGAGATCAGTCATTCATCAATCCTGGTAAGGTTCTAATAGCACTCAGTTAGGAAAAGACTCCCTCAGGCCAGGATTATCAATATAATTTACCGAAAAAACCTAAATTTTATTATTAGAACACAGTTTGTCCAACAAATGGAAACTTTTGTCAGGTTTAATTGCAGGTTTAGAAAGCAGTTTACTTTTCTTACAAGATACGATTTCTGTAGATAGATTTTATAGAAAAAAAAATCTTTATGCTCAAGATGATTCTGTCAATAAAAGTATTACCTATTTGTAAGTTTATCCTAATAATTTTATTATATTGATGTCAGACCATTGTAGAAAAAATAATCCTTCTTTGCAGACTACAATCAGAGGAAAGAATTTTGGATTCACAATGGTGGTCAATAATCAATAATATTGGTGATCGATA
>NC_092871.1:27335598-27337464 GCF_032062135.1 Pyxicephalus adspersus
CAATACCAGAGTTAAATGCATATTTTTAAACGCAGCATACAAGTGTAAATAGGCTCCTATGGCTCAAGCTATATTTAAGGTATCTACAGTAGTTATATATTAAAAAAAAGGGCTTCAGAAACATACTATAAGGAGTATAGGAAAAAAATGACCATGTATACAACAACCATTTATGTTTCCCCCCTCAACTGGACCTTTTCTTTTCACTTCATGTGTGTATAGTACTACAGTTTGCTTTTACAACCAAACTGGCAATATCATTCATATTTGCCATGGCAGGGGCAAGCCTCTGGGTAAAACTCTGAGACAAATATATTCTATCCACTCCATACTGTATAGCACTGCAGAATTTATCCATGCTCTATAAATAAAGTAATGCGGATCTTTTGGGTTGGTTCAGTACAGCAATGTACAATAACTCACAGCAATTATTCAGAAAATCTATACTTAATGAGTAAACTGAACACTGGCTGGACACAGTTCTTTTAACAGCATTAACTAAGGTCATGACAATCAAGTCCAGATGCAATTCAGTGGCATTAGATTAACAGGACCTGTTCCCCAGAGATCTTAATTAACCACAGATAGCTCTGTAAGATTTACCAATGTAACTGTAAATGTCACAGCAGCTTTGTAATGCTGGCAATTCTTTCTTACAACAAAGTCTTTGATAAATAACCTTAACCTAGTTGTATTTATGTAAAAAAGAAAAAGTCAATACCTAGATCCATTTATTTTTACCTTCACTGCAGAAAACTACTACTAACTTATGTGCCCATTGTTTTCAGTTATGTATATATTGTAGCTCTAAGTCTAGAAATATCATAGCTAAGTAGCCTACCCTTCTGAGATTCAATATGAAAGCGCAATGGCTTGCTATACCTTGGAATCTGTGTCGCTCCCAAAAAAAAACTGTTAGATAACCCTGGTTGTATCACTTTGGCAATGGTTCTTATTAGCCAGTTATCACTTTTTATATATATTTATTTATTGTAGCAGGCCAAATTAGAATACAACATTTCTAAAATCTTTTAGGTGACAGACATAACAGGTCATGTCTATATCCTCATAGAGGCGTACAAAACCTTACTATATATGAGAGGTGCTTTACTTTTTAGTAATCAATGGTTTTTACAGGAATTTCTTGCAGAAAATTATTTGCAGTTTCAGTTGAAAATCTCTAGCAAGGTTTATTGTTTTGCTATTTCAGGTAAATACGGCTTTGAATAGGGCTGAGAAAGCCTATGAATGTATTCAGTGAAAGCTGCACGTGTTCTCATATTCATCAGCTTTGTTTATTTTGCAGGCATTGGGTGAAGGTTGACCTCAATAACACACAATGGGAAACTGCAAAAAGCTGTTAATGGACAACAGGATGCAATAAAATGTTATTATGGTATAATAAATTCTATACTTTTGTGATCCTAACAGGGTCAGATTTTTTGATCTATAGTTATTTATATAATAAAATACATGAATATTATTTTCCTCTTTTAATATTTTTATTGTTTTAAATAGAGAAAAATGGCAAAAAGAAAAAAAAAAAAAACAGAAAACGAGGTATGTCTGGAACATTGGCTTTCAGTAATAAAACTGTACATATCAGCTCCTAACAGAAAAAAATACAAGATTACAAAGATATAAATGGTATAAATAAAAATCAGTAGGGTCCATTGTCCCATACAAAAATACAGGGCCTAACTACTGTATGCTTTGACATGGCAACATACAGGCATTGTTACTTTGATATGGGTGAGGTTACCACAAAATAGGTTTGGTTACACTGTGGGTTTATAACACCCAGGTCTACATTCCAGTGTAAATACCCCCATACCATAATCCATAACCCCCAGGTCCACATTTCAG
>NC_092871.1:27337656-27352725 GCF_032062135.1 Pyxicephalus adspersus
GCCAAAAGACCCCAATGTCATAATCCATAACCCCCAGGTCCACATTTCTGCCAAAAGACCCCAATGTCATAACCCCCAGGTCCACATTTCTGCCATAAGACTCTCATGTCATAATCCACAACCCCGAGGTTCTTATTTCAGCCATAAGACTCCCATGTCATAATCCATAATTCTCAGGCCCACATTCCAGGCTATAGACCCCATGGTATAATACATAATTCTGAGGTCCACATTCTAGCCATTAAACAGCCATGTCACCATGTAACTCGCAGGTCCACTTTCCAGTCCTAAAACCCCCATGCCATAATCCATAACCCCCACCCCTATAATGACTCGATGGCACAGGGGATGATTATCCATAACTCCCAAGTTCACATTCTAGGTTTTAGACCCACATTACATAATCTACAACTCCCAGGTCCACATTCCAGCCCTAAAACCCTGATGCCATAATCTATAACCCCCACCCCCATAAAGACTTGATAGCACAGGGGGTAATAATCCATAACTCACAGGTTCACATTCCAGGTATTAGACCCACATAACATAATCCCAGGTCCACATTCCAGCCCTAAAACCCCCATGCCATAATCCATAACCCCTAGCCCCACCCCCATACTAACTTAGTGGCACAGGGGTTGGGACCGAGTGTGTCATGGTGCCTTAGCAATTCCAAAGCCTAGGGCTGTCGCTGTAGCTACCTTAAAGACGAGATGCCCCTATGAAATCCACCGAAATCCACCACGTGGATTCCTTAAATGAAAGGGACTGAGCTAATTGCACAACCGCATCAATGAGTACAAAAAACAGGGGGGAGGGGGGAGAAAAACTAATCAGAATGTAATGTTGATGGGTAAGTGTAGGATTGGGAGAGGAGTAGGTAGAGGGTAAAAGAGATTGTGCCAGGTTCCCGACACTTGGATTTGTGCCCTTCCAAAATAGGAACAAAAGAGAAGACTTTATAAAGTAAACAGCATGGTGTCAATACCATTCGGAAGGTAGTGTGAAATCCATGGTGACTGTGTTTTCTGAAAAGCAGATATTCTATCTTGCAGCTAAACCACAAGAAACTAACTGATGAAATACCACATACTCTAACCTTCTGTTTCACCTGCGTGAAAGTAGGGATGGTTGGACATCAAGCGTTTTTGAGGGCCTGTTTTGATGTCTAAAATGCAGAGGAGAGCACTATCGTATGGGATATGTACCAATGCAAACAATATGTTTCTAAACACTGTACATTATGAAAATGGTCTATTCATGTAGCTTCAAGGTCAAAAAAACAATACAATACAATATGTTGAACAACAAACTCCCATTTCGTGCTTGGGGGACTGGATGTGAAAAGAGGTTCTGTACCTCAACATTACGACTTTGGCATTTCCTAGCTTCACAAGGCTTTGTTAGGGTAGTTTGCCTAAAAAAGAAGAATATTTGCCTTTCCCAATTAACCTCAATGTATTGCATATAGATTTCCACAATAATATGCAGTTTCCACAAAACATTTAGCAAAGCAGAAATTTTGAGAATTCCTCTCATTGCTTTCTTTGATTCCCACACAGTACGGTGAAGGTTTAATGCATAAAAAGAATGGGATTTTAGTGCCATAATTTACCATTAAAATATCACACTTTCATGACTATATTCTAACTATAAAAGTTATTCTTACCCCAGATGAAAAATGTTGAGTGCTTGGGGCAAAAGTTAAATACAAGTCTTTGGGCAAAAAACTTACAAGGTTACATACAGTCAATGTACTGACATACATTTTAAGAAACTGTACTAACAGTCACAAATAAATATTGTACAACCACAATACTTTTCATTATAAATGCTGACAAATAACCCTGAAAATGGCAATGTTTTTTTAGCAAGTCCATTACAAAGGTGCCAGGAGCCATCATGTCCAAAATGCTGATATCTTCCCATTTGATGTTTCTGGACGCCCTGGTATTTTTTCTATAGGCAGTGAAACTGTGATATGTTTATCAGACACTGAACACTCTTGCTAAAGGCTAATGCATTAATGTCACTTTGTAAGGAGGTGGCAGGCAGTGCTGCAGTCATTTTATAAAATACGTAGTATAATGACCATCTCTCATTACTTTTTAATAGGAGCTTTATGGTATGGTAACCTATGTTTTCTCAATGCATATAATGAGATCAAGTATAGAAGCCTATTACTGCCTACATTATTAGGCTTCTAATATATGATATAGGTTATACAAAGCTTTTAGTGCAAGTTAAAGTTATATTAATTTTATCTATCTATTTATATATTTCACTTTCTATCTATTTCTATCATATTTGCCCCCTTGCAGCTCTCTTATATTGAGCAAATCAAGATATAGATATGATATAGAGTTACACAATTGGGCAACAATCTCTAGATGTATTAGAGACTGGATACAAGGCCTGTTACACTAACGCTTTTCTGGAGCAATAAAGAAGAAGATAAGGTTAAAGAAAAGAGGTTTGCGGCTCACGGAAATGCTTAATGAACTTCTTTCTATATTTGTAGAAAACGTGATTATCTTTTATATGTACATTGGTTCTTGGAATATATGTGTTTAGACGGCTACACTCATACAATTATCTATCCCCGAGGAAGCCCCTCGTGGCAAAACGCGTCGGATATCGTACGACAATATGAGGTTATCCTTACTTTGCCTTATATGAATATTGCGAGTATTGTAAGAGGCGTTTTTGTACAAATGTTGAACCTGTACTTGTATTGTGTATGAATATGTTTTCTACAAATATAGAAACAAGTTCATTAAGCATTTCCATGAGCCGCAAACCTCTTTTCTTTAACCTTATCTTCTTCTTTATTGTATAACTTACCAGAGGTGGCTTCAACCATATCACAGGAAGTCCATAACAGGAGAGAACAAATAACAAAAACTATTCCCGCGCTTTTCTGGAGCAAAAATTGATTCCAGGGAGTAATTTTCGTTATATTCTACATATTCATAGAGACTTGCTGCCCTAAACAATTCTTCAAAATTCATTATTGTATTCCTGTTGGTAAGTTTGGCATAAAGCAAGGAATACATTTTTGTTGAATAGCCACTCTTCTTTGTTCCTTCCGTTATGGCGAAATGAAGACTTTCAATGGATATTGCGGGAACCCCAGGGCAGGAATCAAGGGGATTTACCGGTGCTGAGGGTTAAATCCTCAGCTAATAGTTTGACCAAGAGGATAATCTCTCAATCAGCCATGAACGCTCTGTACCCTTCTATGGGGATGCAAACCTTTGCATACTTGCAATTACAGTCCTATGTATCGGCCATTATCAAAAATCTATCACCTACTGATTGGGCCAACCCACTGGACAAATTATGAGCTGCACCCAATCCTGCTAAAAAAGCCATAACAGAAGCCAATAAAACTTACTTAGAATATAAGACCAGGGGTAGCGGTTTGTGTAGATGGGCTAAACAATTTCCAGAATGCACCCCTAGTGAGATATTGGTAGAATTTCGCAGAGCCTTTAAAGCAATGTCTTCAATGTACAGAGAGGTGACTTTGAAACTTTCACTTTCACTATGCATATATTTCACCAGTGCGGTCCTACTAGATGGGTTTAAGCTTCTTTTCACAGTGTTAAAAATGTGGGACTTCAGGGGCAGATTAATATCATATGCTGTGGAACTGCCCTAAAGTTGGGTATTTCTGGACGGTGGTGGTGATGTATTCACTTCGGAATTTAGTGAATTATTCACTGCTAACACCAGAGTGGGTGATCTTTGGCGAAGTGCAGTTTCAAGGAACTAGAATTATTAAAGGTTGCAGCCAACTTTCGTTGATAATTTCTGGTAGCAAAAAGACTTTACATCAAACCCTCCTTCACTTTTGCACTATTCCTTGATAGTCCTTGATTCGTTGATAGTCTATGGTTTGTCTTTCAGATAGGTGGGGGCTTCCCTGGCCTGGAATCACAGGTCATGATTTTTTTTTAAGTGTGGGAATCATACTAACCATACTACCAATAGACATAAGCAGAGTCCTTTCTACTTTTGAATTGACTGCATGGTATGTCTACAGCCTCCTAGACAATGACCCTCCAATCATATGGTAAAATTTTACTAGCTCATAATAGTATGGCATCAATGCTAGCCTACAACTATAATAAAGTTTCTGGGAATGTTTTTTTGTTTTTTGATATATTACATCACTCATGACACACAAGACAATATTTTTAACATTATTTTTAATATGTATACTAAGCTTGCTTCTTCTCAATGACAATAAAATAATCATAACCTGATGTACTTTCCCAAATAGCTACAATTTGGAAATCTATTGTAATTGTAATGTGCAATGTTCCACCATACCGGGTGTATTATGTTTCTCATTTATTCTCATTGTTTTTAATTGTTTTCCCTTATGCCGCTACTTTGTGTTAAAACAATTCTGTTATTAATATTGTTGTACTGATTTCCCTTAAAAAATCAATAAAATTAAAAAAAAAAGGTCCTTCTGTAACAAGGGACTGAAATCAAGGTCAATGTAAGTATTAATTTTTATGCAGGTACTTTTTTTTTCTTTAAATACACTAAATTATTTTTAATAAATACCTAACTGTATGAATTGGTGTTTTTTATTTGCCATGAATTCAGCACTGAAAGGTGTTTTTGTACTTTTATACACCTTTGGGTGTTTGCGTTATACAAACTAAAAGCATAATAACTGCTTTGAGCAAACAATATTTTGAAGGCAGGAGCTTGAAGACCTGAATTCAACTTTATGCTCTTAAAATACACCCATCAGAAAAAATTTGCTGACTTCTCATTTTGGAAATGTTCTCTGGCTGTTAGGCTGATGCTTTGCCTTCAATGTTTTCTGAGTCACTGACCTGGAAGAAGCATAGAGATTGGAGATTAAGTAAGTAATGGAAAATCTGCTCCACCAGTGGAATCTATTACACCTTTCTGTAGGTGAATATTCCACTTGCCCAGAGTATTGGTGAACCTGTAAAAAGTGGTCCAAATGATCTTCCACTAGAATCTGCTACACAATTTCAATTCATTTTGGAAACAAATGATTTGTGATTGACCAACTAATCTGATCAATTTTCTAATCAGTCCGAAACCCCAAAACACCACACACATATTTAACGTTCTGCCCTTTGTTTTTAATTAAAATTCTGGATTTCTGAATTTGATCTCAGGATTGACCTTTGTGCTTTGGATCCATATTTACCAATATGTATGATATATCCACATCTGATAAAACCCCCCAAAATGTTCCCATACTTTTTAAACTTACATCACATGGCACATATTGCCATAATCCTTGACAACTGTAGTCTCATTACTATGTTTTTGGGCTTTGAAATTTCCTTGAAAAGCTAGCTGGTTGCTTAATAAAATAATTTTAATGACCATTATTTCAGACTGATTCATGCTTTGTAAATCTTTTTCACTTGTGACATATTCCCACAAACTCTCCTGACTGCTTGGTAACAATACCATGTTCGGCACTTTTGTAATTAACTTGTAAAGTTGACAATTTTAATTGGAGATTTTAATTAGCTTTAATATTGCAGAAAATGTTTCAACTCTGTCCATCTGCACCAGACTGTTAGTAGAGAGGACATAACAGAGTTTCATTTTGTACATGCTATTTCTGTCTGGGCAGTTGTATGAAACACTTAAATTTTAGGCCTTTATTATGAATTTTGAAATTTGAGATTACACCCAAGATCTTACAAATGTTTGGATTTTTTCATGGCTAAGAATTTATAAACCTGTTGTTTGTCAACAAAATCAACAACATTTAAGGTCATTTTTCTTTTATCTTAGTTTGCAAATTGTACTGCTGTCTTCTGTATAACACTATATGATAATAATACAAACAAGCAAGCCCTCATATCTCCCTTAACCTGTAAAGTGGATGCATGCATCAGCACAGCATGGCAGCGAAGTACAAATAGGTAGCTATCTATGATCTGTGTTATTGTCATATTTTATTACTCTTCTGACAGCAATCTATTCACTCCAACAATAGCCTTGACCGCCAGGAAAGAAACAACACATTTTCAGTCTGTTACAGTCAGGAATTTTGCACAGTTTAAATAAATCAGTCTGATGAATGCAATTGACCTATACTAGGTCTGTACGTAGCCCAATAGCCCTTTACCTATGCTAAACTTTTTAAACCCTCTACCCCTACTACTTTTTAAAAAGACTATATCATTTTGGTTTTACTTTCTTTAAATGTGTTAAAATCTTATTTGGAACAACTCTTCCGGTTTCTTACAGAGGCAAAGATGATTGACTGGTAAATCTTGCCGTCTGCAGTATCGTGGGGTACACACATTGCTTATCCCAGGAACATGTGGGATCTCGCTCTGAGCATGCGTCATCATGGGACCTTTCATATAATCAAATGACCCAGAGCATGTGCAGAGCAAGATTTTTGCCTTGTCATTAGTGGGATCTGGAAGGAGACAAAGGAGAAGAGTCGGTGTAGGACCAGCACTGGTGAAATGGCACAGAAGAAGGCACCACAGAATACAAAAGCTAAAAGCTGACTATACAATAAAAAGATGAAAAGAAGGTGCAAGGGCTATTTTAAGGAATGTTACATTTTATTGCAGAGTAAAGCGTATACACGTCAAACCGTTCTCGCCCAATAATCGGCACAGGGCCGATATCGGAGGAGAATCTGGCGTATATACAGCACCAGTCATCCATCGTCTGCATGACCATCCTGGCAGATCCACAGACGATGGACAACTAAAGATCCTAATGCAAGGGAAGGGGTTGAACTCGTTCATGCATCGTGCAGTGCTAGTTGTAGGGAAGGATCGTGAAAGAAGTGTCCCTTATCACTCCTATATTATTCTTGGTAAGTGTCTCTTGCTATTCCTATTTTGTCCCCCCTTAGAAAATGTCTACTACTAGTCCTATGATGTTTCTACTTAGCTGGCTGGACCAGTGAGATGACACTCCATTGCTGCTTGCTTACTAGTACCATAGGTTTTCAGAAAATCCTGCAAGTTCAAGGTGTGCAAGGTGCAAAAATCTACAGCTGGCTTAGAATTTCTAGTAGGAGACGTCTGAATAAGCCAAACTCCCCTCCTAATTAAAGCGTATGGTCACAGCAGCCTAAGTGGAAATGTAAATAATGAGTAACATGATATAGAGATTAGTGGAGGGTTTGTAGGCACTGGTGGGTTTGTTAAAGTAGATGTAAACCCCTACTGAGTGTCATGCAGGTAGCAAAATTTTGTGTATCTATAGCAATGTATTAGCATGAAAGCCAACTACGCTATTAGAACAAATGACAATGACATCATTAGAACAATCCTTTTTAACATTTGTGTGCGTCACTATCTATAATTTGAAAATGTTGCAGTGATAGACAGACAGTGACAGACAGATGACTTATATATTTCAAAGAGCTTTTTCATAAACAATACTGACAGAACACATTATATGCATTTAAAAATAATTAAAGCAGGTTGATGTCTCTTTGTATTCACGATGCTTGACATTTTATGTTATTTCATATGTATTTTTATGCATGCCTTTTTTGTGTAGGTGTATGACACTGCTGCATTAAGGTACATTCTAGGTTTTTATAAAATATCCTTTGGTGCTGGTAAAAGCTAAAGAACATGTCAATGTGAGTCCATGTAGAGTCATGTAAAAAAAAAGTTCATGCCATAGAAAATGTTGACTTTTTTCTGCGGAGACACAAGATGATGACTGTGGAATACATGGGCCCCCAATTGTAATTCTGCAACCATTTTTGGAAATAAATAAAGCAGGGAAAAAAGGAACTTTTAAAAAAGGAACAGAAATGAGAGCAGAAGGATGTAGGGTGGGGGTCACTATTAGGGTGCCCGAATTATTAACATTCTCCAGGACCAGAGAAGAAAAACTGTCATTGGAGAACCTGGATGATCCAGTAAACCTAGAATGAATTTGATCCATGATTAATAACATTTGCCTAAAAATAACAAATGATTTTTAAGAAATACATTCCAGGTTTCCTGCATGCCCCAGGTTCTCCCATAATAGTCTGACTTTTCCAGTCTTGGAGAGCTTTAATAAATCCGGCCCACAATCTTTCCTAGGATCCTAGTGCTTAGACACTACTGTGTATATGAGCAGCTTTATTTTGCAAGGACAGAACTACAATAACCTGCCTGCCTGGTACCGTGACTGTATGTATGTTTATAATCTGCAGTCAAAGTACAATTTAAAAGATTGAAATGTTTGAAGTGTAGAGTGAAGTACAAAAGGCAATGGTGGTATAACAATTGGTTTGTGTGTTTGACACATAACCGTTTAATAGAAGATAGATAATAGGTAATAGTTCCATTCACAAAATTGGCCCATTAACCCCAGCACACGAGAGGGCTGTCAAGGACAGATAAGAAGCATACATGCCCTGAAACACTCTTGGCTTTACAGGAGGTTAACATGAGCTCATTTATTGACATACAATGTATAATCCTAGCCAACAGACAAATGCATGATGATGGTCAGTATGAACTCTGGTCAGGTTTCACAACACATTTTCAGACAGCAATGACTAACAGTGAAATAACAGATTCTGTATTAGATGTCATACAAATATAATTAGTATTCAGAATACCTAATACCTAATCACTTTATACACATAAATGAAATGCTTACTGCATAGGTAAACTGCTGTTATACAATTATCTCTTTCTGTAAATGGGCTAAGTAACCTTTCCTCCCATGCTAAAGACATGTCTTAACAAAATTTAATCAAGAGGATTGTGTTCTTTGATAAATTAATTATAGAACAGCTGGATTAGTGGAGTTCTTAGAAATACACATCATACATTTCATTATGAAAGTGGTTTGGGATACTAATAGGTTTAGCTTAACTATTAAGAGAATCCTTTATGAATACATAAAAGGGCATAGATATAAATCCCTATTATCTCAGCTGTAATTATAGGTGTTGGGGAACAAGCAAAGATAATATTCAGACAAGGATATTCAGTGGTTTTCAAAAAAGACCTTTCTATTGGTTAAAGGCAAACTATTGTTAAAAACAGAGGGGTGCTGGGCACTGCCATGGAGGACCAACTCAAGCAAAAAAAAAAAATAATTACACTACAGTGGTTAGATGGTCTTTTCATGGTGCTTCGAGAACAAAATTGGGAATAACCAAATCTTTAAATAACATGCATGGGCGTGCCATTTGAGCTATACATTGTGCTTTTTTTATTAGTGCAGCTGGATGGCCAAGAAAGGGAGGCCAGTGATCTTGGTCAGAGTAGTTTAAGGTAGGCAGCAAAGCAACATTTAAATAATGATGTATTCTGGAATTACCAGACCCTATTATTACAGCCCCTGATCTGTGCTATTAATGGTTATGTGACAGCAAACAACAAGAGTTTATGAATGACATGGATTTACAACACTGGACATGGTGATTTATGTAGATTGATCTGGACTTGGCGGGATGATATGATCGACATAGATGTACTTCTCTTTGTGTGGGTGGGGGTTATTTAGGACCAACTACTGCCAAGAAAAGTTACGGATTATGAAAAAAGTTTTAAATGGTTTATTCTTGGTTGGCACACCAATGACTGGGCATTCAGACTTTGCTTGCAAAACAGGTTGAGATTAAACTGTGGTAGAATAAACTTCAGAAACCTTAAATTTAGAGAAAAATATTTCTGGCTAATCATTTTCAGCAAAAAGAATAAGTTAGCTGCTTTTGTGGCAGTTGGAAATTTAGACATCTTGGTGTGTGGGCGTTGGTTACTTTTTGTATTTTGAAATAGAAAGTGAAACCGCATGGAAATTAGTCCGTTCTCTCCTCCTGAAGAAGTTGACACATTCCACGAAACGCGTCGAGGATAGTATGTCTCTGTTAGTGGCATGCTAAAGTGAGAATGCATGTTTGTAAACATGCTGTTCTGTTTTTATTTAAAGATTTTAAGAATAATTTTTTTGGTCACATCAAATTTATTATATATACAAAAATTAAATAATATACACAAAAATGAATATGTACATTGAGAATTGTTGAATTTTTTATGCCTTTAAAGTTCCCATATATTCATATACTGCTTGGAATACTAAAGTGTTAGCTGTTATATTATTAGAAAAGCATTTTAGTATGAGCATAGGCTCTTATGGTACTACTGCTTACTAAGGGCTAAGCTTGTAATTCACTGTAATTCAGTAAAGTAATTTCAAACTGCAAGTTTCTTGATGACTGAAAGTGTCTGGTTTATGACTGCTAATCTAAAAGAAGTCTAAAGGTGCGTACACACTTCCAATTTTTATCGTTCAAAACGAACGACGAACGATCGATTGGGCAAAAAATAGTTCGTAAAAAAGTAACCAACGACGCCGACGAACGAGGAAAGTCGCTGGAAACGAACGACCGGACCGGCGGATCGGATTGGACGACGATCGTTGAACATCGTTCGTGTGTACGGTCGTTCGTTGATCGTCCATGGGCTGAGCATGCGTCATGAACGAACGTTCGTTCACTTTCCTGTCGTGCACATAGTTTCTCTATCGCTCAAACGATCGTATCTATTGTGTGTACAATATCTACGAACGATCGTGTCGTTATCTCTATGTGCAGGATCGGTGCTATACGATCGTTCGTAGATATCGTGCAGGATCGTTCGTCGTTCGTTTTCCAACGATAATAATTGGAAGTGTGTACGTAGCTTTAAGGGCAAGGGGAATACATTTAAGTTATGTTTCTGAATGATGGGACCAGTGATGACCACATGAAATCATTCCTCCCAAAGTTTGGTAATAGAAAAGGGCAATTTTAGTTCAAAGTACTGTATATAGGCAAATGACAAACCCTGCCACAACCCCTTTTCCTTTTTTATCCAACTATTATTCTTTTATATTATTTTTTTTTAAATACAACTGAATAAATTAGAGGCTAGATGAAAGTTTTTTTTTGTAATATCACATTTTACGGTTAAATAATACGGTATGTTAGTTTGTTTTTTTAATAGAGGTACATATATCCATCCAGAAAAAAAATAAATGCGAAGGAAAGAGAGACAGAAGGTCTTGGAGAAAGATGGACAGTCCCTGCAAATCAGGGACAATTGTAAGGTAAATAAAGTATCCAAGTAAGAAAGAGTGGGACAAAGTAACTAAACTTGCACCAATCCCTCTTTGCACCTATGAAAAATAAATAAATGTGATTAATCACAAGAAAGAGAGGACATATTTGCCTCTACTTTTAAATCAAGAAATCTGACATTCCCTCGTTGGAATCAATTACTGCCATTGAAACACATAGACCTGGAAGATTCCCATGTGGGAAACTTTGAGAGAATGCCTGATTCCCTGTTTTACAAAAAGAGGTCCTTGACCGGTTCGATACTATCAAAATAAAAACAGAAACCAACAAAAAATACTGTAGGAAGTTTTACTGTGTACTTTACTTAACAGCAATGTGGATGTTAATAAATCATGTCAGAGAAATAACTTTAAGCCTTTAGCCTTCAACTGTGTACACAAATGAATCCACAGAGGACAAAGAGCAATAGATAACAAAGAACTGGGCAGAAGATCAGGTTCTTAGAAAATCAATACACTTGATTACAAATACATTTGGACTGAAAACAAAACTTCCCATGTGGGTTTTACCTAACACAGGGACTAATAAGTGTTTTAAAACATACAACAATATCTGTGAATCTAAAAGTAAAAAAGTATCCTGAAATTGGAGAAAAAGTAGTAAAAAAATCATTGGCAGCCCATAGACATCTCCAGGTGCTTGCAAATCTGGTCCAATTCACAATCCAGCACAATCAGTCATTGCTATTCCGAATCCTAAGTAGTTTTCATACTGTGACTAATATTTGTACTGTAACTTACCTCCTGTGCTACCCATAGAGAATAAGAAGTTATTACCAGAGATAGCCCATTCCATTCCTAAGCCTAGTGCTAGCATGAAATATTTTTCTTAGCTAGGTAAACTCTATTGGCTAGTGAAACAGGCTCATTTTAGTGTAATATAGCACTCCTCCACCCTATGTGGGGAGGCCGACATCCTTGCATGCCCCTGTATTGGCTATTGGCCTGAGTTGGGCATAAATAGTTGGATGCCACTCTTGTTAACCTTTTTTTAAGTTTTGTGGGAGAGTGATTAGGGTGCACGATACCCAGAAATATATAGTAATAGAAATGCACAACTTAATTTTCTCCCCAGAAAACAAGAATCCATTTGTAATATGGTTTCTTTACCACAGTAGCCAGCCCATAGTAGCAGCTTAAACTACTCTGGTCCTATGTGCCCTAAGCAAGGGCAAGATTGGCCCCAAACCCTTCGATGCTCATGGCTTTTCTAAGGCTACATACACATGTGCAATAATTATCATTGGAAAAAAATGATTAACGACTGATAGGCTGATAATCGTTAACAAAAAAAGTGCACAACTGCTCAACGACCGCAATGAACGAAGAATGATGCTGGAACTGGAAATGAATGACCGTCCTGGTGGAATTTATTGGGCGAAGATCCTTCGGTATCCATTGTGTGTAGGGTCATTCAGTGATCGTGGATTGGTCTGTTGTAGGCTTTCTCCTTTACTTGTCACTTCCTGCATCGTTTAAACCATCGTATCTAGTGTGTGGTGGTGGTGGATTAAATTTGAAAATTCAAAATAACTGTGAGTAATCGATCAGTCATTAATCGTTCGTTTTCAAACCATAATTATTGCACGTGTGTACCTAGCCTAAGATTGCCTCTGACTAAATGTCTCCCTTCCGCAGTCTCCCAAGGTCATCCCAAGTATTTATCTATTCTTCACAGCTCAAACAACTGAACAAAACCCTTAGTGATTACCACAACCAATGACATTACTACCCTTTCTTCTAGATTTAGCAGGCAAATTGTAGCCTATCAAAGCTAATACTGTATTTAGGAGTCCCTACCAAAAAAGAAACTTACTTTATATTGCCTACATCTTAGTAAATCAGAGACAAAAAGCCATTTGACAATTTCTGCGCTGGTATCTGACCTCGTTTTGATAACACATTCCATCTCCTATTGGATCACATAGCTGAGCCTCTAGTTAGGAGAAATACAAAATACAGGGACCTGTGTTTAATACAGATATTATTGCTGGAAAACAGCTGGTGTTATCAGCATCATTACAGGCAGTTTACAGGGTAGCGAGAATCAAATCTCACAGGGAATACTAATTAAAGCTAAAGAAAATGGTGAATGTGAAGGTAAGCATGCAAAATTATAATACTATAAAACAATGACAATTTCAGGATGCTTTATTATACTTGATATTTTTAAATAATATTAATTTAAAACTCAGTCCTTTCCATAGTCAAATACTTCCAGCCTTTTCACCCAAGTGTATAATCTTTAATATGTAGGCTGTAAGCCAAATGTATTTTGTTTTATCAGCAAGTTTTACTTATTTTCCTTTAACACATATCGTAAAGTCAGCAACTGAAATTATTTTTGACTTACAATTTTTTTGATAATTCATTGTAAATTGTTCTTTAGATGTACTTGGTTCTGTTTTTATTTTAAAAGTAAATGTGAAAGTAATTGAAATTTTAAACAATTGCATCCTAAACTGCCTTAAGGTATGTTGTACGTCTTTATTTCTTTTCAGTAGAAAGTTTGAGCCGTGTCTTCAGTTCTTGTTTAGTAGACTTGTTTTGTCTTTTGATATAGGAACATTTTAGCTGTCCTTGATATTTATATTTATTTTTTCTACCTAAGCAGTATATCCATCTTTAAGGCAAACCTGTGTGTTACCCTTTTACGGCAAAGGAACGCGCTTGCTATATTGTATGTTCATCTTCAATGTGTTCTCTCAACACGCTTTTTACAAGCGGCAAAAAAACAAATACCTGGGTATGGGAATGGGTTTTGGGTATGGGTATGCATGTGAATCTTTCCCCTTTCTACCAAAATGCATTGCTCAATGTTTGAGTGGCTAGTCAATAGACCTTGAATGCTGTCATGTCTGGGGGTGATGGGTACTTTGTGAGCTCTGAGCAAGACGGTCCCAGAATTTACACAGAGATAACCCTACATCCCAATGATAATGTGGTAACAAAGACCAAAGACTAGGGTCATATGGGGACCAAGGGAAGTTTTACAAAAAACACTGCCTGTTATCTCATTCACATAATGAAGAACTGAAAATGCTGAAGCTAGTGGGCCGTGGCCATCTGACAGGTGGGCTGTGAGAGCACAGGGACCAGTGTGGTCTGTGGCTCTGGCCGGTGCACCCCCCAGCGGGGTCAGGAGAAGGATCTGACCCCGCCCACTGGACACAACCTGCTCACTCCCCCATCCCAGGCTCAGACCTGCAATGGGAGAGTGGGCGGGTTCTGGCATTATGACATCACTCAGGGGGAAGTTGCTTCCCCTTTGAGTGACAGGACAGGCATGGGCGGTCCGGAGTCCGTAGATTTATTGGTCCACAAGCTCCAAATGGTTGGGGACCACTGATGTTCAGTACCCCAAAGCTAGTCATACACTATGTATTATTTTCAAATGATTAGATAAGAATATCAAATCAATTAAATATTTCCCAAAACAAATATTTTTAGACTGTATTTCTAATTGATATTTGGGCAGAATGTTGAAAGAAAATTATAAAGGCAAGGTGTATTTTTGTCAATTGGTAAACTATTATATTAAAATCAAGACCACTTTTTTGGGTCTATTTAAATAGCAATCTGGCATTCATTGAAACATTCCTTGGTGGAGAATCAGTTACTGCCATTCAAACACATAGATCTGGAAGATTCTCTACCAGAGATGCTTATGTTTTTCAATTTATTTATTAGACAAATAAAAAAAGGGGACATATAATGTAGACAAAAGACTATGATTTTGTTTTTCAGAAAAAGAACACATTGTAAAACCTAAGCACACTAAACACACTGAATGATAATTTGTCCTATAACAACAAATATACCAAATAATTATATTGAACCAAAAATTGATTATGTTCCATCAAGGGCTGCAGAAAAATTAGTTCCATCTTTTACACAAACAAAACAGGGAATTTTTTCATCCATGCAACACACAAGCAGGTTAAT
>NC_092871.1:27353032-27379373 GCF_032062135.1 Pyxicephalus adspersus
TTTTTTTCAATAATGAATTATCCCTGTAAGATTTACTTTTTCCCCATTGCCCTATATACACACTTGATTTTTGCCCTTTTCAATGTCAAATTTCCCAGTTAAAACTATTACTAAACCAGATTTGTTGGATTCACTCTTTTGACTAGAAGCATATTTTTTTGCACTATTTCTTGTTTGGAAATCCAGATTCTGGAGGGCATTTATAGACATGAGAGGGGGCAATATGAAGAATCTGCTCCAAAAAGAAAGACTGAAACACATTTAAAGTCACTGGGTGAATTATAGACGTTCTAAAGCAGTGTTTATTGGGGAACCCTTAAAAAACCTAGAAAGAGAACGGAAGTAGGCTGGAGTTGTTGGTCATAGCACAAATTTCCATTAAAAGGTAAAACCTGGTTTGTATAGGCAACTGTTCCAATTTACTCTTAATAAACTGGCCCCACCGACATTGTTTAGATTTCCTAATTTTCTTCTTGTAGTTTCTGTCCCATTCACTATAAACCCACAAATTTTGTCTGAGCAGATTCCCTGTATATGTTAGCCCTGTTAGTTCTTATAATGGACTAGATAATAATTAGCCTTATATTGTAGACATCTGAGAGTGGCAATAACTGAGTAGTTTAGCAAAAGATAACCGGAAGCCACTGCCACTTAGTCCACAAAAAAGTTGTTTTCCACTAATATCAGTAGTTAGGAGCTAAGTGCAATTCTAGACGATCAACAGGTATTAGTCTGTACTTGCGGAGTCTTTAAAGGGTTTTCAACATGGGGTAATGTGTATTCACTGCAGAGATGTACCTTATTTTTTTTGCCATTTTGCCTTGACATGCCCTTTAACTGAAAGAAAATCCAACCATCAAGTCTTCAAAAAGCCATGACACTAAGGATGGGTTTGCAATGTGAATTATGCTTGCTTTCTTTGCAAATCTTTTGTATATGTTTGCTACTGAGAAAATATATCTCTTATATATAAAATGCATTTATTGTTTGCTTATACACAGTCCCTTTAATTTGTATGACTGATGAGTTTTGTTATTATTATATATAATTTTTCAACAAAAAGCTACTTTTCAGGACTTGTGAACAGTGATGCTGGTAATGGCATGGGAATGTGGAAGAAAATACATAAACTATGTATAAATGTGTATTTTAAGAAGAAGGAGACTGATTTTTTTTGGTGAATGTTTTATTAGTGGTTTCTCTGATTTGAATTAATGAACTTCATCCTTCTGGATCTCATACCTCTGATCTATGCCCCCTCTGGCTCTTGTTATTTACATGGGGGAAACTGTTATTTACATGGGGGAACATGAACCTGATCTTTGCCCCCTCTGGCTCTTGTTATTTACATGGGGGAACCTGATGAAGGGGATGTCCCTTTAAAACATTAGACTGTGTTTGTATATTTAATATATAAATTTACCTTACTAAATGCAAGTAATACTTTAATGAAGTCACATCACATACAAATTTGGAATGGTCAGCTCTTAAACACTACGTTTTGTCTTACTGTATAAGCCTATACCAATATTTGTTGATTCCAGCCACACTTAGGTTACACATCCACAATCTATCCTTAAAGTGGACATTGAAGGCATATATTCTAGGCATAGTAAAAGAATAATTTATAGGACTGCTACCTCCATGGGTTTTTCAGATTAGTTTGGCATGTAATTACTTTACAATGACCTTCCATTGCTCTCATTTCTGGCTTGCTCTAAATGAATAGGTTGAAAGCACAGTGCAGCTTCATAAAAATACAATCAAACTCAAAGTGTATAGGACTGCAGACAAAGCTTTACTATATATTAGTTGGAAGAGTTGCATGATTATCCATCATAGGCACAGAATCTACAGACCACAACCATGTGTTCTAATTCACTTGATAAATGCGTTGTCACAAAGCAGTTTTCCATGCATGAAAGTAACCACCAGTCCTTTGCACATTATATATTATATCAGGAAACTATTGTCAATTGACATTGAAATAAAATGAACACAGGCGCATGACCATATAAATCTTCTTATTAGAATGACCACATTACCTACTTCCTTGGTCTAGTATTGTATATATTGTAATTTAAATAAATGGTATTTAACATTTAGGATAACCATGTATATTTGGTAAAATTCATCTCTGGAATAATGTTTTCTTCAAGTGCGTAATACTAGTACTGCCCAAGTGTTTTTGTTCATATAATGGAGGATATGGGAATAAAAGTATGGAAAAAGAAAATGGCCAAAATAATTCATTCTTAAATTGTAACTAGACTAGGTGCCCACAAAGGGGTAAATGATAGTAACTAGAACTACCTACAGGTTTAGTTTTTTCTATTGATACTGATATACCATTCTTTTTCTGTAATGTGTCTCTTTGCAGTGGCCATCTTAGTAGAGACATGGTTTTTGCCTTCCAATGTTAAAGAAACCAACAAGAAGAACAGTTAGCAGCACTATATTGATATAAGCAGATCTCCTAAGATTACCAGTTAGACAAACAATGCCTTAAAATGCAATTAAAGTTCTTCTTTAATCCCCCCCCCCCCCCCCATATGCCTGATCGCTCTGGGTATCTGGCAAAAAAGCTGCGGTGTTCATGCGCAGCATCAGCTTTGGTTGTCCAGATACCCGGCAATCCCAGCTTCCCAAAATGTTGCAGGAATGAACATTATTCTTACATTACAGATCTATAACTAAAAAGTTCAAAAACTGGCAAGTATACTACAATCTTTCAAGTGAAATTTCAGAAAAAGGGGCACTGGTTAAGGACAATAACATAGCAAAACTTCACTTTTTCATTTTAAAAGAATAGTAAAGGAAATAAAGTACCGGTAAGTTTACCAATAGCTACCAATAATGTTTGAGCTTTTATTGTATTTATTTATTTTAATTACAACCATTCAGTCTGATTACTGTGAGAAATTAATTTACTTTGATGATCATATTTTTAGTCTAGTTTCAATAAATCATCTTCAAAGTAAAAAGATGGAACATACTACAGTGACAATATACTATGCAAAGTATGTTGCAAAAATAAAATATTGTAAATTTCATACAAGTATTTTTGCTTACAATTACTTATAATTCAGAATTTCCCATCACTTGCCCCTAGAACAACAAAGATAAAAAACATTAGGTTTACTCTGTGGTTGGTGTTGTCTATATTTGATTATTTATAAATTTTGACTCCTCACATTATTAGCAAAATTGAAGGTCCACAGTTTCGGGACACAGCAATAATATTCTAAAAAATGTAAAAACAATATATGGAGTAAAAAAAAAAAAATACAAGGTGTTGTGTAACCACGCTCCAGCTATATGCAAATGGATTCTTTTTCTGTTTATAGATTTACGCATACACATGCACTGATGACAACAGGAATACAATTGTCTATAGATTTTGCATCTCACTTTTCACACACTATTTATTTCATAGCCTTTTACCAAACATAGTGTAATGATTGGTTTGTCATTACACTATGCAAGCACTACAGATTTCTTTTCACCATAAACATATTACCAACAAAACAAACAACTGCATCAAAAGAATATTTTATTTTCTCATGCCATTCCATGACCATTAGCTCCCTGTTATTTTTCTTTAAAATCCCTTTAAACAGGAAAAGTATCCCAATGGATTAAAGCTACCTGTAAATAAAACTTTGGTTTCTTAGCCTACATTATAAAGAAGGATACGTGAATAAAGATTAAAATCTTTTCTAAGTAAAGTCTTATAGATAAAATGACCAGTACCTGATGTTATGTAGCATGTCTAAATTTTGACAAAATGTTAGGTTTATCAGTAATAGGAATACTTGTGGAATGTCCATTAGTCTTATTGATATTTTCTATTATTCTTCAGCACTGATTTGAGTCTCTCCAATGTAGAGTGAAATGTATTGAAAAATAATAAGTACAGCTGGTTTAGATTTAGTATCACCACATACAAAAGCCAATACCATCATCTAATAGATACATTAAGTTGTGTTCAGGAATGAACAATACATAATATTCTTCCTATTCCTTATACCAGTGATTATGTATTGATGAGGAGACATTGATCTGCTATATTTCAATTAAATCTTGATTTAGCAGATGGTTTTATGGGAATGTGTTTGGGATAAGCAATTGCTTTAGTGTAACAACAATGGCAACACAATAAATTTACACCATAGTGCTAAACTAAGCAGCACGAGACAAAATGGAAGGAATTACCAAATACAAAATCACTACATCCTGTGTAAAGCAATACTGTATAACATGGAAAATGTAATTACCTTTGACAAAATCACTACGTCCTGTGTAACATTATAGGATTGCTGAGCCGTGGTTCTGGATTCCACTCCTACTTGATGTGACTGCAAGCGGTATGTATGTTATCCCTATGATTGAAGCAATCTGTAGCATTTGCTTTAAATTGTTTAAATCAGGTAACAGGTGTTTATAGCTGTTCATGAAACTATGGAAGTATTTTTTCATTGTTGCGATTGTCACAATAAACGTGGAGCCACATGAATTCTCAAAAACGTAAGTAACACATTTTAATCACTGACTGCATTGAAAAAGCTTCTCTTTAAAGTTTATAGAAATGGATGACAAGACACCCCACAATTAGACACTACATAACCCCCCCCCTTTTTTTTTTTACAAAACACCCTCAAAAAGCCAACAGAGAGCCTTTCATTTTTTCCGTAATAATAGAAGGGCTTAATGGTTTCATTACAATTTTATGGGCTATGAAAAAGGACAAAACCATGGTCTCAAACCAGTGGTGGGCATAGCCAACAGGGGGGAAATGATATGGCCTCCACCCATGCCCTGCCCACCTCTACACCCACTGCTCCAATTCATTGACTGACACAGAAGCACAACTGCAAGAGATCTGGATGAGTAGGATGAATTGACAGAATTGGGTGCACACATTCAAAACATTTCCAGGTCCTGTCACTTTTACCTACGCAACATCTCCAAAAACTGCCCCTACCTGTCCCCAGAGACCACCAAACTCCTTGTACACGCTCTTATCATCTCCCGTCTGGACTACTGTAACATCTTCCTCTCTGGTATTCCACTAACCCGACTCTCTCCTCTACAATCTATTATGAATGCTGCAGCCAGACTCATCCATCCTTCCCACCGCTCCTCTTCCACTGCATCTCTTTGTAGTTCTCTTCATTGGCTTCCATTTCACCTTAGAATCAAGTTAAAGCTCCTGTGCTTTACCTTCAAATCCCTCCACAGTTATTGTCCAACTTACATTTCTGACCTGGTAAAAAATACTTCCCTAATTGCTCTTTCCGCTTCTCCAATGACCTACTAATGACTTCCTCACTCATAACCTCATCACACGCACGGCTCCAAGACTTTTCTGGAGCTGCCCCAACTCTCCGGAATGGTCTTCGTCGTCCTATTCGGCTTGCTCCTACTTTATACTCATACCCACCGCAATGTTTAACTATTGCATTAAAGTGTACTGCTCACACAAAAAGGTATTCTGCAAAATGTGCAAGTTATCCAACTCTTAAACCTTCTTGCATTTCCTGTACCATCAGGAAGACCACAGAGGTTTATGGAGCTGCCTAGCACAGGCAGAACAGAGCACTACAACATCCTTGAGCAGCTCTGTACTTTTGATGTACAGGTAGTCCCTAGGTTACATATGAGATAGAGACTGTAGGTTTGTTCTTAAGTTGAATTTGTATGTAAGTCGGAACAGGTACATTATTTTAATAATAGCAATTAGGACAGATGTTTGTCTCAACATTACTTATGGCAGTATGGTGTCAGTTACTGTATAAAATTCTCACTGTGAGCTAATCACAAACAAAGCAAAAAAAAATCTTCTGAAGCAAGCTGTGGTTTGATATGCAAAAAGTAAAAACACTGCAGAGTTTGTCTTGGTCATTAAAGAGTTACAAGAGTTTACAGAAGAGCCCCCCCAAGATCACTACCAACCTCAGCTGTGTTTAGCAAAAAATTTCTTCTGCAAGTCATGCAAACCACCCCCTCCCCCCCTTTAAGGAAGCCCGTTCCTATCTAGGAGTTGTCTGTATGTTGGATGTCCGTAACCTGGGGACTACCTGTAATAAAATGAATTTATAGAGGAACTGTTTGCAATGTGTCATACTCAATCTCAGCATTAGTAAAGTAATGGAAGTGTAAACATGTGACGGGGGCAATTTACCTATTGTGTGCATGTGTATCAGTGGGCACCCACTGTCCAAAGAGGACAACTGGGAAACCAAAAGAAGTGGCAGAGGAGATGGTGGTCTCTCTTTAATACCTATCCTATAACTGCAGAAGTCACCATACAATGGTTCCTCTCCACTTTAAGAGCCAAAAGATAGCAACAGCTGTATGTGAAAATGCACCATACCATGCATCCATTACATGAAAACATGCAAAGAAATGTTTGTAGATTTTCCATACATAAATTATGTTCTTCTTCAGCTTTCAGAGTTTTTCTTTTAGCAATTAGAAATCCAAACTTTTTTCTCTAAAAGAGAATTTGTGCTACACAGCGCCTATCATTGTAAACATTGATATTCTGCAATAAATTCTAAAAAATAAAAAGCAAGCTGTCAGTCTTCACAGGTTAGTAAATATCCTGCAGCATCCAGATTTAATTAACTGAGAAAATCCTCTGAGCAGCAAACATGCCATCATCCCTTCCAGCAGATCTTCCAGCAGATGACCCTGACTGTCCTGCACACCTTGCACATCTTCTCCCCCCTCCACAATCACATGATCCCTATATTCTGCTGGTGGGGGGAGCAGCAATCATCATTAGCTGTGTCCAGCATCCCTCAGCACACAATATAAAATGTGCAGACCTTGTCATGGCTGGCAGTGCTGTCATCACACAGGAGATGAAGAGTGGGGATGGTGCTGGTTCTAGCAATGCAGAATGACAGTGGGATTTACAATCTCAGCCTAGGGGATACCAGGAGCCCCCCAGGACTGAGTAGAACAGCTCACACATTGGTAGCAGTGCTATTGGGATTCATCCTGGTGCAGGGATCTCTCTACAACTCTTTGGTGCTGTTGATCTTTGTCAAGTTTGAAGCAGTCAGAACCCCAATTAATATGATCCTGCTGAACATCAGTATCAGTGACCTGCTGGTGTGTCTGTTTGGTACTCCATTTAGCTTTGCTGCCAGTGTGTCTGGAGGGTGGCTCATTGGGCATCAGGGCTGCAAGTGGTATGGATTCTGCAACTCCCTCTTCGGTGAGTGAGCACACCTTTATTGTATAGATTAAGTGAACTATTTTCCTGATTTAGATTATTCTTATTTAAAAAATATGGAAAACTGTCCAGGCTGCTGATGCTGATATATATCAGAAAATTCTCATTTCCAGGCTGGCTTTGGCTTTAGTGTAAGATAAACTGATATGTAATTCTAGAACTCTAAATCTGCTTATATGATTTACATTATGGACTGGGGATGAGCATGACAGCCACTGCACTTTACTTTGTTCTTGCAAAGAAAGAAAGAAAAGTATTGGGGGGGGGGCATGTCATCTTTAAGGTAAACCTGTCATCTTTTTCTACATTTGCTGATCCTCTTAGTCAGCAAACTAACAAAGTAACTAAACTTAGTTGGCTAACTAAGATGATGGGCAAATGTAGAAAAAGATGACAGGTTCCCCTTAAAGGAGCTGTACATGCTACAAAATAAATGGTGGTAGAGGATCTCTACTACCACTACCCATTTATTTTGTAGGTAGTAAAGCTCCTGGCTGGCTTCCCTGCAACAATACAGTTCTAACAATGTAGTATTGTAAGGATAGATCAATAGCACCTTTAAAAGAAATGACTTCCCACTATTTACCATGCTGCAATAACTCTCATGCTCATGTTCCTTTCTCCTACTCCCTTGGCTATATCATAATTATGGGTTGTAATGAAACTGCTCCACAATTACTGCGCACCATTAAGCCTGAAAAAAATGTCCTTACTAGCCAGGTAATTCACAAAAAGGTTGCATGTTTTTATTGCATTGCGCCAGCTCATTCTTAATTAACTGATGGCTTTAGCACACCACACATAACATTAACAAGTTAATGTATTGAATTGGCCACAACACATTTTAAGCAAGTTATCCAGCCCTTGAACCAAATATTGCTATTTATTTCTTCCAAGTTATTAAACATTTTGGAATAAACTTTAAAAATAAATAAGTGTATGAGCAGTTTCCATGTGTAGTCTCCATTAGTTTTACTTCCAGCCTCTTCCTATATTGCTTTCTATGCTGGGTACTGAATATGCTGGAAGTCTTGATTCTCTCTGTGCACCTCTGGTGGTGAGTGTCCTTAAAGTAGGGCAAACATTGCACAACTTAGGATTCCTTTGCTAGAAATAATTAGATGTGTTTGAATATAGAAGACATTGGGGTTGTTTTACTAAAACAATTTATGCTGCTCACTTACAAAGTGAGTTATTCCCTTGTAAGGGATATTTTACTTAGTCTATTAAATGTGGTGAATTGCTCTTTGCAAAGAATTTCCGAAAACGTGCAAGGAAATTGAAAAACAGGATTTGTTCTTGCACATGAATGGATTATTAAGGTCAGAAGAATTTTTTTACATTACTCACTTAGGTAAATGATATATCCCTAACAAGGGGTAATTCACTTTGCTAGGCTAACTGCCTATATTCCTTTTGTATATCAACCCCAATGTTCTAAATTGATGTTTGCAGTGGTTGGGTTAAGTTATAACTTTGGGATAAAGTCACCTTTATTTTTGGCTGTGGTGTCTTCTAGTGACCCATAAACATCAGGTTGTGGCTTATAACCAGAATTATCAGATTGGGAGACAGTTATGTAACCTTTGCACTGGTTAACCATAGTGAAAGTTGCCCCTAAGTTGTAAAGTAGCCTGACTTTTTTTTTATCTTCCTCCCCCGTAGTTGCTGGTGCACCCTGAAAGAAGCAAGATATATGCCTTTTATGCTGCATTTTGATAATACGTTCTAGTTATCTTTTCTTACTTTGTTATTGTCAATACATTTCTGGATCTGATCATCTGAGCAGTGGGCTAATGGGCAACTAATGGGCAATGGACTGGTTCTACTTTTGGCTTAAAACTAGACAAAGCTCTGATTGCTGTCTATAGGACCTTGGCACTAGAATGAGATTTTTTAAATTATTAACATTTCTTAACTACAAGTAAAGGTAATATATGTGTGTGTTTTACTTTTATAACTACATCTATCCTTAAAGTGCAGCAATTGGTAGCTACCAATTTAAATTCAGACCTGTTAAAGATTGGGCTTGATTGGTTGCCCTGTGTTTCTGCACATAGGAATAAAAATTAGGAGTAAATATAGCCAATTATGTATGGAATGAAAAAAAGTCCACAACCAATAGGATTTAAGCTTTCATAATATTTATTTAATTGCTTGCAGGTAACATTAGTCCTTATTAGGGACAATCTGATAAATTATGATGAATAGATAAAAAAAACATTTTAGTGGCAGTTTTAGCCTCTACTCACCTGAATAGAGCACAGGACAAACATACAAGATCCAGGTATATTGATCTTGTGATTAATTTATAAATAATGATTATTTTGGAGTTAATTACCAAATCTATTATGCTTGAACAAATCAATCTGCTACTTAGGGATCTTGGTACCCTCTAGTGGTTATTATAAACATAACACCTTCAGTAAAATCCACTGTAATAGAAAGATATTTCATTTTCAACAATATCTCACTTAACCAACACAACTTTACCAAGAGCAAGCATTTTGTACAGAACACCAACCTATCCAACTTATGTTTATCAAACTGGATTACTGCGTGTAATTGCTGTGCTTATCCTAGACATCCCAATGGATGTACATCAATCTATTGATCCAACTTTAATGATCTTTCATTTCTTTCTGTTGCCAGCTCATCAGTGAACACTTCAGACCTATTTTTTTTTCAGAAAAACATATAAATTGCTTTTTAGTAACCTAAAGGGTAGGAGATAAACCAAGCTATTAGGCACAGTCAATCAGAAGATAACTTTATCTTGTTACTTGAAGGTGAAAAACCTCTACGGATTCACCAACATATCTTGTAGAATTCTTCTAATGAAGGCCCTGGCTTTTAATTCTCAATGTATTTATTACCATTTTATAGATCCTTGTAGTGCATTCCTAAATTTTCTGCAGTGTTTCATGTTAAAAAATGGAACTATTGGGAAAAAATTAATAAAAGTACTTAATACTTCTACTATTAGTGCTACAAATTAATAAAAATAGTTTGCACAGGATGCACAGCAGCAGTTTGTTACAAATCTGGATGTGGCTAGCCATGGAGTATTCCACTGTGGGTAAAAAAGGGGCTTAAGGCTGTAACTACAAAAACAAGACAGGGAACTTAATAGGGTTGTAAAAGTCCTGGGGCAAGGTTGGAGACCTAATGGAGTGTTGCAGGTAAATTATGTTTGGCATGGTTTAGGAGGGCATGGATAATCAATAGTCACACATTGTTAGATGTTTGTAATAGGTTAAATGCTACATTTGATTGAACAGTCAGGCAACAAACTAGGGCAATGTTGATTAATTGATTGAAGTCTCAATCAAACATGTTTTACCAATTTAGCTTGGTTGGGGTTACAGGGGAAAGTTCCATGTGAGTGTTGGCCATAGAACACTAGTGGAGGCAGTGTTCTGAATTGAGGATTCTGAATTAAGACCAATATTAAGTGGTGCAAGGGGTGGTAATCCAGGGCAAGGTTGGGTAGATCTTGACTATTCGAATATGGTGTTAAATCAACCTTTTGTTGCCCTTTTTAGACTTAATGTGGCAAGTTGACCCTGTTCCTTCTGCACTGAAATCATTTATTATTGTTGTCACACTGTGGACATGTAAACTGCATATGTTACTTTTTTAAAACAGCTAGAGCTAAAACACACAATTGTGGACCCAGAAGCTTTTTGTGTAGATATGCACAGCATATTTAGAGAACATTGTATATGGCGTTGATGCTAGTATTATTATATTATTACAAATATCTATAAGTAACATATATAAAAAAAAGTTTGAGAAAAACTAAAACTTTTCAACACTTCTAACCACATTATCTGTATTGCAGGTATCGTGTCCCTGGTTTCTCTGTCTATGTTATCCTACGAGCGATACCTAACAGTGCTGAAATGCCAAAAGGTTGATGCCTCCAACTACAGAAAGGCCTGGTTATGTATCATTGGATCTTGGCTCTACTCTCTGTTATGGACAACGCCACCTCTTTTTGGCTGGAGCAGCTATGGTCTGGAAAGTTCTGGAACTACGTGTTCAGTGGTATGGCACTCAAAATCACAAAACAATGTATCATATATTGTGTGCCTCTTCCTGTTCTGTCTGGTATTGCCTCTGCTCCTTATGATATTTAGCTATGGACATATTGTCAAAGTCATTCGAGGGGTAAGTTCAATTCCATTTTTCTGCCTATAGTGACACCAGTCTATGGCAAATGAATAACATGTATTATATGAAATAAGATGGCATATTAAACCCTGGGAGCTGAGCTACCGCTTGGAAGCTCTGCAACTTCTGGAGCCTTCCGGCTGAAACTTCCTAAGTTTCTGTATTCCCCTGTTGTATTTCCCTTCTTAAGATAACAACAATACTGTCTAGTAAGAGAGGGAACTTGAAGACTTTTCCTGACTAAAGCCTTTTTTCAGCATTTTACTGCTCGAAGGGCTTATGGGATACATCAGCACAGTGAAAAGGTGGCATTCAGGCAGAGCCAACCAACCAGTGCCTTTGCCTGAACATAGCTCCAGCCATTTTACAGCCCTATTTAAAGAGGAACTATACTTAAAAATAAAAAAACAAAACAAAAACACACTTACCTTCAATCCCGCAGGGCAGTCCGATCACTCCGAGGGTGTCCGGCATCGGGTCCCGCGTCGTCTCAGGCATCTGTCCCGGAGCTGGTGCTCCAGGCTCTGCCATCTTCGTTTTCTCTTCCGGGTTCTTCATCCTACGTCACCTGACCAAGGCGCGAGATTGGGTGATATAGGATGAAAGAAAAAAACTGCTCATGCGTGAGATCGGTAAATTTTTCTCCTTGAGCAAAAAGGCTCCTTCTGCGCATGCCCCAGATGCTCAGGTATGCACAAAAGGAGCATCCAAGAGCCTCCCGGGATGCCTGACGTAGGTAAGTGAAAATTCTGAGTTTAGGTACGCTTTAATGTACAGCGCTGCATAATATGTTGGCGCTATATAAATCCTGTTTAATAATGAACAGGAATTGAAGGAAAATCGCCTTAAATGGGACACAGACTACAATAAAAATATTGAGTTCTACTAGAGAGAAAAAGTTTTTATTGCTGTGTTAATAATAAAGAGATTTCTCTTTAATAATAAATCTCTTTTAATAAAAGGACAGGTAGTATGGGGAATGCTTCTACATGGGGACATGAACATCATTAAAAAGTTAATAGAAGTTTCTTTTCCCCAATCTGTTTTAAATAAATGTAGGAATTTGGTTGGCGTTGGGCTGTCAAATAAAAGCTTAGTATCTTATGTCCATGGACATTGTTCTGGTAGGAGTAACACAATCATTGTCTTTCCAAAAGAAGTTTTTATCTGTATACTGTATGTGATAATAGGACAATACAAATAGATTTATGTAAGCAGGGCAGAAAAAATATCCAACAGTCTGGCTTTGGGACCATTTTGAGTTAATATCTGTTAATTAAAAGTACCTTCGTTGTAAAAATTATTTTCATTTGAATGAATTTTAGATACAGCACCTGTGTCACAGCAAGCAAAATGCAGTCAAGTGTGTTAATGATCCTGAAATGTTTATTTCTAACATTCATATTGGCCATGCGAACAGCACGTAAACACTTGGACATGTCCATTGGGCATACAAATTTGCAAACTCAGGAAAAAAAGGAAAAGAAACCATGACACATTTATTTTGTTATATACATATCTTTCCCATTTACATCTGGAAAAATGTAAATTTTCCAAAAGATGAGTTTAAAAATACATAGAATGGAAAGTTTGATTTCTTTTCTTTAAATAACAATCATAAAAGAAGAGCAATCAGCTTCATCTTTATCATTTACTATTTCATTACGGCATTCGTCACTGGTGCAAAAATACTGAAGGGTCAACCACATGATACATCCTGTACGTCCAGCTATCAAAGGAAGTTATCATAAAAAAACATAATTTCATTCATTCTCTACATGGAAAATCTCTCAGTACATCGCGGCTCAGGTTTCTTTACAAAAAAGTGATGTTAATCAACATCAATTATGTCTTTCTCTCAGAAGTTTAAATTTTTTTGAATAGAAGAATATTTAAGTCTTTTGCTTGCTTTAGAAACTGCAGTCTGGCATTGCATGCTGGTATTAAGTCTAAAATCTACCATATCATATTACTGAGTTCCCAAATGCATGTCATTACATTTAGATTTGTTTAAAGTGAAAATAAACCCAAAATAAAAAAAACACACTCACCTTTAATGCCGCCGATCCATCGGGAGGTTTCTATGTTTGGGTCCCGCATCGTCCCGATTTCTGTCTTCAGTCCGGCGCAGAGGAAGCGACAGGCACCGACATCTTCTTCTCTCTTCTTCCTATGTCACCTGATCTCGCACTGAGCAGGGGCAAGATCGGGTGACGTAGATGGGGAAAAAGATTGCCGATCTCATTGCACGTGCGTGAGATCGGCTGCTCCTTCGGTGCAAGTGCCGAAGGAGCAGCCAAGAGCCTCCCAGGATGAGTGACGTAGGTATCCCGGGAGGCTTTGCGCACAATTCTGTCTTGATTGCCATGGTAAAAAAAAGGGTGTAAAAAAAATACCTTTTAATGTAAAGTAAAAATTTCGAGTTTAGGTCCCTTTTCTTTGGTCTTTGATGAATCCATATTGACTCTCAAGTATCTTCCTGACTATAAAAGGTAAACTTACAGGGTGGTGGCTTTTTGGTAAAGGTTTTGATTCCTTTTTAAATATAGCCACCACACCAATGCATTGGTACCAAGCCAGCCAATAAAGAATATGTAGATTTAGAAACAAAGGCTTCTTGTTGAGAACACATTGGTATAAACCATTTCGTCCAGATGCGAAACTGACCATTATACATTTTAGCCATTGCTACGGACGCAAAACTAATATTATTACACATTATTATTACACAGTATTTATATAGCGCAGTCATATTACGCAGTGCTGTACAAAGTCCATAGTCATGTCAAAAAAAGGATGTCAAAAAAGGAACTAAAGAAAATATATTTTATAAATTTGCTTTTTCTTTGTCTCCAATCGCCCAATTTTTGCTTCAAATTTAGCTTTAAAATTAGCAAATTGGTTTGAAGTATTGAATCAAGTGATCAAGTGTAGATGATGGCAGGCACCTCTTATCTGGGTAGCTCAAAGGGAGGAAGAAAATGAGGTGCAGAAATGGTTGGTCACAGCTGTCAAAGACATCCAGATGTTTTAATGCGGTCTTGAAAGCTTGTAAGCTTGAAAGAATAAATATAGAAGCTTATGAGTCTAAAGGCTGTGATAGTTGATTCTAGGCTTAAGATGGTCTTAACCAGAAGACTTAAGGACTAGACAGATTTTTTGCTTTCCTAGAATGTAAAGCTCCCTCACCTGTACATGGCTTTAGCATGGATGGCAAATAATTCCGGTATGTTTACATCACTGTGAGAGGCTTAAAGTACTAAACCCACATAGTAGGCACACAGGGTGGATATGTGCAGGTTGCATTAAGCTGCAAGCAGGCAAATCGGTACCAAACTAGTGGGCACAGGTTAGTACATGAGTAACAGGTAGGCAAGCCGGGATCAAATATGGCCACAATGAGCATGAGGGAAGCAAGGTAAAAAAAGAAATGCTGGGCCAGCCCTAAAAGCAGGAGGTCGATTTGGGTCAAGTCTACAGGTGACATTGGGCAGCTGTTTGATGCCGATGGCAGTGCTGACATATGTATACACAAATGTTCATATACATGACAATGTGTAAATCTTGAATGTGCATGCAAAAACCAAGCCCCAGCGCTGGAAGATGAGCTGTAACCAGGTACAAGAGAAAACACAATGGCTAGTGGTACTTAGACCCAGTCCTTTTTTAGTTAAAAGGGCCTTCAAAAAAATAAAGGACCAGCAGGGAATGTAGGTGTATATAGCCTATACTCAATGAAAAAATGAGACAGAGAGTAAAGAAGCCATGAGAAGCCCAGTCGCTCTCTCCCCTCCTCTGATGACCTAATACTGACTTCCACACTCATAACCTCATCACACGCATGGCTCCAAGACTTTTCTAGAGCTGCTTCAACTCTCTGGAATGGTCTTCCTGGTCCTTTAAAAGAGCACTCAAAACCCATTTTTTCAAATTTGTCTACCCATCTTCTTTTGTCTTCAACCGTCACTACATCCCACCACTACATATCTCCCCCCCTATTGTGTGTTACTTCCTCCACCTACTAGATTGTAAGCTCTTCAGGGGAGGGTCTTCCCCTCCTTCTTTGTCACTCTCTGTATTCGTCTGTCATTTGCAACCCATATTTAATGTACAGTGCTGCGTAATACGTTGGCGCTATATAAATCCTGTTTATTAATAATAAAAAAATTAATAATAATACAAATGATTATCCATGTATCCTATTGTTATTAATGATAGGTAAATAGTAAAATACAAAGAGAAAATGCATGGCATCAACTGCTCTATCTTAACGTCTATCCTGCTAAAAACAGAAACTTTAAGAAGTGAAACGGACATTATACACACATTCTCTTTGCCAAATCTTACAAGTTTATGTGATTTAATTTACAGTGATTGATTTACTAACAGAAAATGTGAAAGCCAAATCCACTGCTTCATAAATGGACACTCTAGTTTGAATGAAACATTATTGAATATTTAGAGCAGGTTAGGAGGATGGATTACCAGCTGTAATGTTGTAATGTTTTTCACAGATGGGCCGGATTAACCTGAGCACAGCTCAGAAGAGGGAACACCACTTGCTGTTTATGGTGCTCTGCATGATTACTTGCTATCTCTTTTGCTGGATGCCCTATGGATTAGTGTCTTTGATTACAACTTTTGGAAAACCTGGAATCATCTCCCCAACAGTCGGCATCGTACCATCCATTTTGGCCAAGAGCAGTACCTGTGTCAATCCTCTAATTTATATATTTATGAATAAACAGGTATGATTTTATCTAGCACATTTCACACTATTAAGGTAAAGCAGTGGAGTTAGCTATGGTGCAGCACAAAGTACAGTAAAAAATAGTTAAATTAATTTGTCATCTCTTTTATTATTGGTGTGTCCCTATCAAGGAGATTTCCACATACTTCCACATACTTCCAGAAACATACTAAGCAGTTGTCACCAGAAAAGATCCCAAAGGGAGATTTTTCCCTGCTTACTGTTTTAGTAAAAACTAGTTAAATGTGAACCTAAAATTAAGTGCGAAGTTGTGAATAAATAAATGAAAGAAGAAAGGAAATACAGGTAGTCCCCGAGTTACATACGAGATAGAGACTGTGGGTTTGTTCTTAAGTTGAATTTGTATGTAAGTTGCAACAGGTACAATATTTAAAAAAACTATTACATATGTTTGTTTCAACCTTTTATTAGGCTGCATAGTCATAGATTAAAATCCTCACTGTGTGCTAATCACAAACAAAGAAAAAAAACCTGGAGACATTCATTAACTTCTGGAGCAAGCTGTGCTTTGCAAAAAGAAACAAGTGCAGAGTTTGTGTTGATCATTAAAGAGTTACAAGAGCTTGCAGAATAGCAAAAGATTTTTTCTGCAAGTCATGCAACCTGCCCCTCTCCCCATCAAGCCTCTTTCCTGCACACAAACAAGCAGGGAAGCCCTGTTCGTATCTAGGAGTAGTCCATATGTAGGATGTCCTCTATTTAGGGACTACCTGTAAAGGAATAGAACAACAATCACCTGAAAGTATGACAGTGGGGAAAGAAAATAGTGCTGGAAAGGGAGGTGCAAGAACAACATGGCGAAGGAAAGGAAATGGCAGAGCCAGAGAAAAGTTGGGGGATATCTTTACACACATTAGATTTACACCCAACATGATTTCTAACATATTTTTTGGGCAGAAAATCTAAAAAAAAAAAGAAAATCTATTGCATTATAGGACCCCTGTGAAGGAGCAGTGACCCAACAGTAGAGCTCCAACACGCCCCCTGCTGAGTCAGAGCTAGATATGTTTGCTAGTTCTTAGTCAGCGGGGGTCTATGCCAGGCTTCATCAGAGAGACCACTGCTTCTACACAAAAAGCTAAGGTCCTTCTCTGCAATAGGCTGGCAGGAGAGCAGATTTGTTGCACCTGATATATATTTAGCTGATTAAGACTAAACGTTTAGTTGGGTCCATATGTGACAAAACTATTGACATTAAAGTACAGGTAGTCTCCGGGTTACATACAAGATAGGGATTGTAGGTTTGTTCTTAAGTTGAATTTGTATGTAAGTCGGAACAGGTACATTATTTTAATAAATGCAATTAGGACAGATGTTTGTCTCAACATAATATTATGTGGTGTCAGTTACTGTATAAAATCCTCACTGTGAGATAATCACAAACAAAGAAAAAGAAAAAAATACTTTAAGGAGCCTAGACATTCATTAACCTGTGGAGCAAGCTGTGTTTTGATAGAAGAGCTCAGTCTCAGCTGTGTTTCGTAAAAGATTTCTTCTGCAAGTTATACAAACCGTCCCCCTCCCCCCTTCAAGCCTCCGTTCTGCACACAGTGAGCAGGGAAGCCCGTTTGTATCTAGGAATTGTCCGTATGTCGGATGTCCTTAACCCAGGGACTACCTGTATTTACAAATTCTAAAAAATCAAAGTTCTTTAAAACATCTCGCTCTGAGCTGAACTACTCCACTCCACAATGCATGCAGCTTGACAGGTCAATGATGTCTTGTTTTACAGCTCCTTTACTCCTTGTTAAGAATATGTACGTGAAGTCTGGGTATAGGTGCACTTTAAGCTGGGGTAATTGAAAAGGGCACCAATCTGTGTCTCTTTAAGTTAATTTAGGTCTCATGCTGATAACACAGTTCATAATTTTGAAATGTTTTTTTCATTCCAGTTTTACAGATGTTTTGTAACCCTTCTAAAATGTGAATCAGAACCACATGACAGCGAAGCCACTAATAATTCCCGGCAAAGCAAAGAGCTTCAGATTAAGGACAATGGGAAAAGCATTCAGAGCAGGTTTCACCAGCCAAGGAAGGACACAGCATCGTCTGTCACAAAGCACCAGAAATTGACTCTTGTAGTGAACTACATAGATTATAGGTGATTTTTTCTATTTCAAACCACCAACTGAATATTTACTGCAGTGATTTGTGAAACAAAAATGAGAAAAATGTGGAGGGTTTTATCAGAGTTCAGAAAAGTGACCGTTTGAAAGGACCTGGAGTTTGGGTGCCTTTACCTGACACATCAGAGTGGTACCATTATCATTTTAGAGAGTACTATTGTAGGAGTCCAATGTACATGAACACAATCCTGTAATTGCCCCCACATTGCTTTGGAGTGTTTTCTTTGTATTCAGACCAAGGGAAAGCTGATGTCACTGTTATTTTTTTACTGAGAAGGACAGATGTGTCAGCTATGACAAGCTTACAATCCCCTCAATGTTTTAGATGTTCATCTCTACAATGCAGGTTGCTTAGATATGTAAAATGTTCTTTTTAAACATTCAAGTTGGAATTGATCTTATGAAAAGGCCAAGCTTAAACAGAAAATAAGCCTTTTATTGACATGCATTAATCTGTAAATGTAAGGTACTAAAGGGATTTAAAGGATATCTGTACTTTTTGTGCATGTCCTATTTATTTGACCTTGTCTCTGCAATGTGTAAACAAAGAAAATGGAATTAGGACCCTTTTTCTGTATATTTTGGTTTCATACCCCATGGTTCCACTTTCTCATTATCTCTGACTGTGATTAACAGTAAAAGTAGTTTTGAGGCTGTTTTGCAGAATGCAAATTAAGTATGCAGACAGTTTCCTAACATCCGAAATCTATTCATTGTATAAAGCATACTCCATTACAGCAGCAGTATGCAAATTACTGGAAGACTGTTCTCTGTTTCGTGTAATTATGTCAAGGTGGCTGTTCCATACCATTCACTTTTATTTCAAGCTGCAGGAACAATAACAGAGGAGCTGCATTGCACACATTGTTATCCTTTAATACCCAGGAAGAAACTCTCTCCTGCCTCCCTGATTGTGGAATAAAAAAAATGATTGCATGCCAGGAGTGAGATAAAAATGGTGCTCTAACTGACTGATTAATTTACACTACTAAATCCCACCAGCAGGAGGCACTACAGATATTATCCAAACTTGGAGCTTCTGAAGTTGAGGAGTTAGTTACTATATGAACTTCCATTCTGCACTGAACCTTTTTTAGAAGACCTGTTTTCCCCGTTGTCTGCTCACAGCTGCAAACATACATTGTGGTCTCTAATTTGCAAATGAATGATGCATATACTGTATAGCATTTTTCAACGAAGCAGCCAGTTGTATCCATTATTTAAAGGCTAACTCAAGTCTGTATTAAAATATGTTTGGAATTTTCATTGCTCTCCTAAACCAAGTATTCAGAATAATCTATGTGTGCATGTAAGGATACACCATGCAAATTTTTTTCTGTTTTAGTTTCAATTAATATTATAATTCATTGTTAATCCACTTGTTCCATAATGATCTCAGTTACGATTTTACTAATATATCTATTCAAAATTTTGAATGTAACAAGAAAAGTGATTTTGATTTCAGTACGTACAATGGTTAAACCATTGCATGATCAATTTTTGATCAACATTCTACAAAGTTGCTTGTAGTTGTTTTAACGATCCACCAACTTCAGTGAGTTGTTCAAGCTACACGCAGCACAGTTTTCATGTCACTGCAATCTTTATAAAGAAATAACTGGGTTTGGTGCACACATGGAAAATTTCTATCATTTTTGTTTAAAGAGGATTAATTTGAATAATTTCATTAGTGATCTGAAATCAGCTTTAAAGCAGAAAATTTAACTCAGTAATACAAAACAGACAATACAGGTAGTCCCCGGGTTAAGGATATCTGACATAGGGACGACTCCTAGATACTGGGCTTCCCTGCACGCTCCTGTGCAGGATGGAGGCTTGAAGGGGGGAGGGGGGCAGTTGACTGCTTGAGTTACAGAAGAAATCTTTTGCTAAACACAGCTGAGGTTGTGGGTGATCCTAGGGGGGTGAGCTCTTTCTGCAGCCTCTTGTAACTGTTTAATGACCAAGACAAACTCTGCAGTTGTTTCTGTGATGACCCTACAGAAGCCTAGAGAAGTCCAAAGATTGCCAGTTTCTGTGGCCAGTGACCAAATGCAGTCACCCTGCTCATCTCTATTCCCATTCATGGTTCGCATATTCTGCAGACATGCTGTCCATTAGTATGCAGGTAACCCCCTATCTTACCCGTTTCTTGAAATCAGAATAACCCTCTCTCCTGTGTTAACACCTAAAACTTGCTGTGAACTACCCATATGTTAACCTTGCATCCTTTATTTTTCACTTATCTTTGTTACCAGTTCTCCTTTGTCACTTTTTGTTGTTCTTTTATTAAATATGTATAGTTTATATTTATTGTTCCCAGCCAGAAAGCGGGGCTGTATTCTTTTTTCATATGTTTACCAAACTTAACTGATTTGATGAAAATTTTGTATTTATAGAGCTGAATAGTGGAATTTCAAATTACAGTTAAAACCCCAACCATTCTGATCTGTATGGCTTTATATGATTTTCTATTGAGCTTTATTAAAATATTTTAAAGTGAATGGGCCTGATTTAATAAAGTTCTCCAAGGCTGGAGAGGATACACATTCATCAGTGAATCTGGGTGATCCAGCAAACCTGGAAAGGATTTGTTCAGAATAATTTGCTATTTCCTAGCAAATGTTTTAAATCCTGGACCAGATCAACTCCAGGTTTGCTGGATCACCCAGGTTCACTGATGAAAGTGTATTCCCTCCAGCCTTGGAGAGCTTTATTAAATCAGTCCCAATGTGTAGGTTCACCTTGCCTTGGATTCATGGAACAGATACTTCTAAATGTCGTTTCACAGGTTTTTTATGTTTTGCATTACCAGAAATCCACAAAATCTGCATGCCCTTTTTCTTTTAAATGTTGATCTCCCACTCCTGCACCACCAATGGACAAGATTGGCAATAGATGTAGGGTCAGACCATTTGCAATGTGTAAAATCATGTTCTTTATGTGAAACACATAATCATATTACCAGGGATTTCTGGTGCATGAGATGAAAGTTCTTGCTGCACTGGATTACTACAAACCCTGAAAAAAGATGTAAGCATAGATTTATTTGTAACATTCAGCATGAACCTTATGGACTTTTGCCCAGGTACAGATTTCATCCAATCATTGACAGGGGGTGGAAAAATTTAACAATATGTCCCTTGGTACATTTTTGGAAATATATAATCAATAGATAGACAGAACATGGAGATAGTATGATGTACAATGTTGCAGAATGTAAACTTCGACACCTCCTCATACACTGGCAGCTGGATTTTAGGATTCACAATGATGTCACTCAACGTTATTTTTTATCTCCAATGAGGGTGAGACCTACTACCACAGGTATAGGACAAGAAAATGAAGGTAATTTGTAACAGTATATTTTTACAATTGCTTTCATATACCTGAATAAATTACCTAGGACACCTAGATACCTAGGAGACTTTGACTGTCCTTAGCGAGTTCTTATTTTATTTATAAAGTAAGGCCACTTTCCTGGCCCCAGCACATCTTTGAACAATAAAAGAGCAGCAAACTGAGGATCTCATCCGACAGACCATTTTATTCCTCCTGTTTGTTGCACAAAATTTGCAACAAACGCCATCAAAACCTTTCGGTAAGTGGTGAATTTTGGTATTCCAGTTTTGCTCTTGTGCATATTAATAAGTAATTGCCATACAAAAAGGGGACAAATGCCAATTACTAAGTTAAAAAAAAAAGTAACACTTAGTTTTCAGGTTTCTCAAATAGTTCCAACATACACTGAATATATGGCTGCAATGAACCACCCTAGGAGATCTGTTCCATAACATGATTGGAATTTCGGATTTAAATGTCTAGGGGCAAAGTCTATGCACTGTATAGCTTTTCTCCTGTAAAGTTTCATTTAAAATTTAATATATAGGCAAGTGGCACACCCAATTATCTGAATGTAGTGCCAAATTAGAAATTAAGAAAGCAAAGGAAGGGCTGTTTGGCATATGAATGTCCATAGGGTTTTATATCTTGGATACATTTGGGATATAAGATGGGCTTATGTCTTTTTTCAACCTGACTTACTATGTAACTATGAATAAAATTACTTAAAGCACACATATGTGAATGACAAGGTATCAATAGTGAAAAAATACAAAGTCAGTAAGTTTTTTTGGCCAACTTGGCTCTATACAGATCCCACACCTGTATCATTTAGAAAATTAGAGCATATTAGATAAATTAAAGAAGTATGCAAAGTACGATGGCAATCGTCTTAGTAAAGCCCGACGCGTTTCACCTCAACAGGCTTCCTCAGAGGTAGTAACAATATGAGATACAGAATTAAGTCATCCAATAAAATAACACCAATAAGAATATTATACATCAAACATATCCAAAATACAAAAACCATCCTAAAAACACAAAAACCATCCTAAAAATACAAAAACCATACTAAAACCATGCTATTTACAAGGCATAAATATAGGTTGGATAAGGTGTAGTAATATGAATAATGAAGTACAAGGTGTAATAGATGGGAACATCCATATAGACTAAAATAGTGATATACTTATTCTTTAGTATATGGTTGTTCTATTCATTATGGTAAGGTGTATTGAAAGCAGATGGGGTATTAATCAAGTAAGTGTGAGCCGGTAGATGGAGTGAATAATTTAAAGAGTTATGTACTCGTTGTAACATTAACTAGCGTGAAAAACGTGTTCATCAAATCTTACATGCTTCTTGTAGTGTACTTTCCCAGAATGAGTGTGCCTGTACGGAGGATTACAATAAGCTAAAAACAAGTTCAGGTTACTTTGTTGCATTTAAAATGCATTGTTTTTTTATAGGTGCACAGCTGCATTAGTTGTTGATGCTTTTTTATCTGCCTGGAGTTCAGTTTAGATTATTGGACTAGAAGCAGTGACATAGCAAGGACGTTTTTTGTTGTGCATCTAACATCGTCCAACACCTCCCAGATGCCACATCTCCCACACATATGCTCAATGTAGCTGTTAGCAGTTGCATATTTCCAAACTAGACTCAGCAATAATTAAAAGGCTAACAGATGTATCTCAAACAGGTTTATGTAACCTAATGCATTTTTCGGTACAGAAAATTACTTAAGGTTTAAAAATGAACAAAGTCATCATCTGGGGTTCGTCAAGGTTAAACTGCATAACAACCTATTTGTATTAAAAGATATTGCTGCTAATATTAGAATGCTAGTTTTCACACTTGTTTTCTTTTTGTAAACTATTTATTGGGCAATATGCAACCCACATGAAGTTTCACAAAGGAGATGCATCTTTAAAATTTGCCTGCAGAATGCCAAAATACAACAGCAAAATCTACAAGCGTAGCACAGAATAAACATCCTTCCAGAGATCAAAGAAGCCAATACGAACATGAAGCACACAAAGGAAATGAGTTGCGCATATCTTTGACGCTCACTGCTATTATGAGTGTGGGTTCTTTTTGGTAGTGATTTTTTTTAAACACTAAAGCTTCCTGCAGACATTTGAGGTCAATCAGACATGCAAGCGCAATCAAACCGCCAAAGGATCTTTAAGAACTATTTCTGTGAACATGTTTGCACAGGCTAAGCTTGTATGGTATTTGCCCTTGGATGAAATAGCAGGAGCAGTATTAAACACTCCTTGCACGTGCTCATGTATTTCAATGGTAGTAGCTACTTCCCCACCACGGAATGTTTCAGTGAATGTCAGATTAACTGCGATATGAATAGACCCCTAAAGCAGAACTATCACCAAAATTTTTACTTTTCATAAAAGGTTACACAACCATTTTTTGTAATGAAAAAAAGGAAAAATTATTTTTTTTCCCTGCAACACCCTTTGCATGCGCAAAGGGGCATTTTCCTACATTAAGGGGAAAAAAAGCCAATCTCAAGCATGCGCAAAAAGATCAGCATTCTTTTTCCCCCTTTAGAGCAGGCTACGTCACCCGATCATGCGACTGCGCAGTGCAAGATCGAGTGATGTAGCCAGAAGAGGGAAGAAGACGCCAAAACGGAGGAATCCAGGATGGCGTGGGAGCCAGTCAAGGACATCTCCAGCGGGATCTGCAGAATTAAAGGTAAGTGTGATTTTTTTTATTTTCAGTTTAGTTCCGCTTTAATTGTAATTTTGCTCAGTGCAGTAGTGGGACAAAAAGACAGCAAAAACATTTGACAAAATCAATGCCAGAGTATTGTTTTTCACACATGTTGAAATATACATTTTAGGACTGAAAATGTCCTAAAGGCCTAAATATCTATAATGATTAAATAAATTCCAAGATAGAAGTTGAAAATGTTTATGCCTCACAAATACTTCTTTACAAGTAAACATTTTAGAGTTAACCTACAAAAACCTAGAATGCATTGTAGGTGCACCTAACTTTATAGATGCCTTTTTCAGTTTTTGCGTTGTTATTCTGCTTTATTGTAATATGATTTGCATTTTTCTTTCATTCTTTCCCATTCCTATTGAACATTATAAAGCAAGTATAGAAATAGAAAAATTAGGTATAGAGGAAGAAAGAAGAGCAAAAGTAAAAATATGACAATTATTTTACCGTTGACCTCTCCAACATATATTCTTTTCTTTTATTCTCTTTGTGACTTTTACATTGCGCTACGAGAAAATGAAAGAAAAATGTCAATGTCAAAAAATCAATTTAGTGTAATTTTTTTAGACAAATTTAGGAAAACCTTTTTCTAATTACAGTAAAACTGATTTTTATTACAATTAAAACTAATTGAAATAGAAAAAATGCATTTTGTTCGCAATGACAAAGTTCTCACTAAATAAACTGGTACATATTGGTCCACAGAGTGTTTAAAAAAAAAAAAAAAAAAGATTTAAACTACTTTTTACTATTTCAATTCCATGAAGCGTTGTACACATCAGATGCAGCAACAAAAGCAAATTTTGCTGGGCTCAATAGAAGAATGATGCAGAAATGTCGAAGATCATTATCAGGGCTATGAAGGGATTAGCAGATATGTAGAAGAATGAACAAGAGAGAACAATAGCAACAGTTGCAAACAACTGGCATTTGGGTAAAGAAAAGGAAGTTTATGTCAGCCACTAAACTACTTGAGGTGGCTGCTGAGATAAAAAAAGACAAATGTGCCGTGCCTCTAGATGGCACGGTCTGATCACTGCTTTGTCCTGAAGAACCTACTTACCTTCTACTGCTTCCTCGTGCAGCATCTCTGCCTCTGAATTTAGGTCTACTCTACAGTAACTTACACAGACTGTAGGCACTCCCAAAACTACTCAACTTTTATAGTGAGGGAGCTGGCATATAGGAAATCCTCCATTATCCTAAATATCTATAAATACAGGAAAATATAAGCCTACTGTCAGTACTTACCTCTATGTATGATCTTGTGGCACCTCTCATCACGGCTCAGCGCCATGTTACCCTCCAGTTTCACTGGAGCATACAGCAGCAAAGGGGATCTGCACACAGCCTGGATGATACCTGTAGTATCTGTTTTTACCCTTGCTTCTGTATGTTCTGTCTTAGCCCTGGAAACTGGGAGGTATAGGTTTCAACTGATCTCAGCTGGTGATTTCTATAGCACTCACTCTGCAATCCCCCACCAAGCCACTCAATCACAGTATTTAGCCAGGTTCAGACCACATGTTTACTACCTGTGATAGTGGTCAGTACCTGTTCTACTGTAGGTGTTATTGCTGGCCCTTGCTTTACCTGACCCTCCAAATTTTTGCCATCTGGACCAATCTCGGCTTTCGGGTCCTGTGTTGTCGCAGTATCTGTCTTTGGCCTGGCGCATAGGGAGCACCAGGCACCACTATTATCTCCTCTCTGCTTCCTGGTTCTTCCTCCTACATCGCCTGATCTCGCACTGTGCAGGCACGAGATCGAGTGACCTATATTAGGAAAAAACTTGCCAATCTCACTGCGATGAGATCAGCTATATTTTCCCCATTGATTAAAGAGCCAAAAGCCTCCTAAGATGTGTGACGTAGGTATCCTGGGAGGGTCTGCACTCGAATTCATTCTTGATCGCCTAGGCCAGGGGTC
>NC_092871.1:27380112-27385889 GCF_032062135.1 Pyxicephalus adspersus
GGACTGAAAACAGTGAGGACGCGTGTCACAGGGGGGAGGGGTTTGGTGAAAAGCCAGGCTGAGAGATAGAATAGCTTCCGACAGACTGAACTAAAGAGCCGCAGCTTCACATCCAAAGAGCCGCATGTGGCTCGCCAGCCGCAGGTTGCCGACCCCTGGCCTAGGCGATTTACAGTTTAGTTCCTCTTTAATTGTAATTTATGCTCAGTGCAGTAGCGGGACAAAAAGACAGCAATAGCATTTGACAAAATCACTTAAAAAAAACACAAACAAAATATTTGCTTTAAATAAAAGGGCTTTCTACAATTAAAGTGTCCTTTTCTCTTCTTGGATAACCTCCAGATAAGTCATGGTACCAAAAATTTTGAAAATCCAAGAAAAAACTTAAGACATATTAAGTATTAGCAAGCGACAGTCACGCCAACAAACCCACACCCACAATTATCTGCATTCAAGTAAGATTTTATAAGACATAACCCTAACTTTTATTTTACTTTAATTTATTATGTACTATTTTTTTGCACTCTCTTTATATATTTTTCTTTATTGATAGAGCATCCAAACTATCTTGTTAGCACCTTAATTGGTATGCCTACCCTGGATTTATAGGAAACACTTTGTCTCCTCCTATAGCCATTATATATGACTAATTACTGAATTAACAGATGTTATTCTCAAACAGCTTGTTTATATAATTTTTTAATTTCTAATTTCTAAGGTCTCCCAATCCCCTGAGGAAGCCCATTTGGGCAAAAGGCGTCGGAAATTAGACTATATCTTTGCATTGAATAATTGACCAGCATTGTGAGGTCTGTACGAATTGGTCTTCAACAATATGTAAGAAGTCCAATACCTATACCCTTTGTACAACTTTGACCATCCCCAGTGGGGAGATAAGTGTCATCTTGCATTGCATGTATGTTTTGTATATCATTTTTCTTTCTCATATTGTCTAGAATAAAGGATTTTATATATTTTTTAACAAAACAAGTTTGCCATAAAAAACTGCTTGTCTTTCTTCTCTACTTAATTTACCTAACTGGCTTGCCAACTACTACAGTAGTAATTTAAGCACTCTCCTCTGGGATACACTCCTCTTCCTTTTACCCTTTTATGTAAAGTGAAATTTCTAAGTTTAGGTATCTGTTAACATTTTTGACTTATGTTAAAGCCCTCATTGTCATTGTGGATGTGCCTGCCTCTTGGGCTATCAAGTGATTTACCAAGCTTTGTTCCCCCAGAGGCGAATATTTTTGTACTGAAATCCTGGGGGCAACTGTGTGCTGGGACTGCACAACTAGCCTTCCGAGACTGAGCAGGGGCATGTCTAAGGTGAAGACTATGGAGATAAATTGGGGAATTATGTCTGGTAAAGGATTGACATTTACAGGGCAGACTGAATACCCACAGTAATTAATGTTCTTGTGTGAAGTTCTATTAAAAAAGTTGAGTGATTCACAAATCCATAGATGTTAAATATGGCCTCTCTCAAAATGAAGCCACCATGGCAAAGGGTGGATGGAGTGTAAAAAATTCAGGTTTGTATGAGAGCCACCAAGAGGAAATTAGAACAAATATCCACTTACTTATCCAATGACCTTTGAATTCCAAAAACATGTGGATAGGTAAATTGGCTTCCCCAAAACTGACCTTAGAATGTGGTATTGACATATAATTAAGGTGGGACTTTAGATTGTGAGCCTCTTGGAGGGACAGCTAGTGACGAGAATATAGACATTGTGAAGCGCTCCATACTATGGCAGCTTTATATAAATACTGGATAATATTATAATTAGTTATAGAGATAAATGCAGAACCTCTGATGCATTTTCCAGGTATATGAAGAATAAAAGCGATGATGTTGCAACCATACATATGTACATACTTATATTTTACTCCTGGAAGATCTCTAGCCTACCCTATCATCTGGGAATAATGAACTAGTAGAAATCCTGTGGCAAGCCATATGCAATACATACTGGTTACACTTGTAAGTAGTGCTAGATTTTCTTCTTGATAATTGTTGATAAAATGATCTCTCTTTATCATATATTAACTCATAATGCTACAATGTTCTAGAAAAGCTTAGATATTTGCAATTTCCTTCATATAACCTAGATAAGTTTCTTGATACCTCTCTACAAAGGCAGAAGCCAGATGACGGTGGGTTTCCAGACCTGACTCACACAATATAACTTACAGTTCAGCATTTTATAGTACGGTGGTTAACACCTGCCTCGTCACAGGAGAAATTGTGAAACCTAGAGTCTTAACATGTCACCCATCAAAAAGTTTTTTTTAGTTTTATAAAGGACACTGAAATGTATGTTTTATTCAGTTATAAAAAAAAGCTTGCTAATGTATTTGCATTTTACTTTCTACTTCCTACTTAGCAGATGTAGTTTGAAGTCAGTTCAAGCACAATATATATATATATATATATATATATATATATATATATATATACACACACATATACAAATATACATTGAAATTGTGGTAGAGTCAAAACCTTGTGGGGGAAGTGCTGGATGGAGTGTAAGTACCACCCAGGCAAAGGTATATTATGTTTTAAGGAGATGTATGTGTTGTCTAACGTTTATGTTTGATTTATGCAAAACTGGATTGTTAGATTCTTGGGGAAAGAGTGGGATGGTTCCTTTGTTCCATCAGACTTATGTCTGCGTTTTCACCTGTGAAGGTGAAGCACAGGTGTGCTATTTAATCCGGAAGCAAGGGAGCAGTGTGATCCCAGAATAGAGAGTAGAGCTCCACAGAACAAAACCTATATTGAATGTGAGTTTTGCATATCATTTATATCTTTCTCTAGTAAGTCAGGGACCTGAGTGAGACAGTTTGTTGCTTATGCTGGGCCACCATTTAAGAAAACTTTGCAGCTTATGAACAAGGGAGCAGTGGCACATTGACAAGATCTTCTTTTCTGCAAGACTGTTCAGTTGTAGGGTGTACTTTTAATCACTCAAAAATACAAAAACACTAATTACAAAATAATTGAACCTTAACTTGTGGCCCACTTGATTAAAACTTGGTAACTGGGCTACAGTGGCTAATTGAGATTCGTTATTTTTATATAAAAGGTTCACTTTATGGACCGTGTAAAACAACACAGCAGCTCAGACTGGTTTTACCTTGTTAAAAAATGTTGTGTGTAGGAAGAATAGATATTGATTTGCCAGAAATGTGCTTCTAATTCCCTGTTACAATGTTGCCTATCGCTGCCTCTTTCTGCCCAACTCTACAAGCATTCATTGATCATTTTCCAATTTTTCCAAGGTAATGCTGCTAATTTTACTTCCAAGAGCTTGCCTAAATATTGTGTGTAGAGAAAGGCTCTTAAGAGGTGTAGTTTTGGGTGGGAAACCTACATCAAACAGGAACTGACCTTCCAAATTAGGTGATAGAACAATGTACATACAAGATACAATGCATAGCATAATTCTATAAAATGTAATAAATTAATAAAAATAATGCACTTACAAATGTAAAAGGTTATCTGACTGTTTCTAAGATGTTTGTCACACAAAACCCACCAATCAGGCTAGGTACAGCACCATCTCTGAGGCTTACCTCTCCCCGCTGGGTACCAAGCACCTGGTTGGTGTAAGGATAGATAACCACAATGATACAACATACTTCCTCATGTTTTAACAAATGAATTTAGTGATAACTGTCTGCATTAGTTATACTTTAATTAAAGTCTTAATTTACATAATGCGACTCAACATTACACACATCTACTGTATGTAATATTTAACCCTATATTGGCCAGCAGACCAGTGACTGGCCAAATATGTGCTGGTTGTGGTGGGTCAAGATTAAAGCAGAATTGGAGTTCTAAAAAAAAAAGTGATCTAGTAGGTTCATTATTGTAGAAGAGACAGATGATGCCCCTTCTGCAATAAAACATACTTACCTTCCTATATTCTTTCAAAAAAAAAAAATGCCAAGAATGCAAGAAATTCATTCACTCCAAGGGCTTGTGCATATGCATGTGTGAGATTTACATCATCCTGGCCCAGGTAATCAAGATGGCCAAAGGCCAAAACAGGGGAGAAGAAGAACTAAGATGGCGGTGCCATGCCGGAATGTAGACAGATTAGGGTATTTAAAATTGCTATTAGGATTTATTGCAAAAGGGGGAATTACCTATGCATTCTGCAGTAAAGAACCTGCCTGGCTGAAGAAGCAGGTAAATAAAGTCTGGATTTATATATCGCCAACATTTTACACAGCGCTGTACATTAAATAGGGGTTGCAAATGACAGACAGATACAGACAGTGACACAGGAGGAGGAGAAGACCCTGGTCTGAAGAGCTTACAATCTACTAGCAAGTCATGCTTAACCGATGTATAATATATAACAGGTTGCATTGCAATTAAGGTTACGTTATTAATGTCACAAGTCCAGGAACACATCCAAGGTTATCCAAAATTATACTTATTTCCTGTAGCATGCCCAGAACCCCTGGAAGTCATTGTTTACTGTAGTATATCTATGGACTCTGGAAGTCTCATGGAGCCTGTGCGGAAACTTTTATTGGCTTCTGTAGCATGTTCAGAGCTTTAACAATCTCCTGAAGCATGATCTCTTCTGGCCGATGTCTCTCCCGTGGGCCAAATCTGTCTTGCAGCGTCCTTTTTTTTGGCCCACAAACGAAACCTAAATATGAATTGCAGCTGGCCCACCGCTGCATTGAAATAGCCCTGCTACTACAATTCCCGGCATCAATCAAATCTATAGACCAGCGGCCTCTTTACCTATGCATGGCCCCGCATTGGAATGTTTTACAGACGCAAGTAATGCCGGGAATTGTAGTAGCAGCATCATTTGCGTCTTTAGACCAGCGGCCTCTCTGCCTATGCGTGGCCCCGCATTGGACCGTTTTATAGACGCAGGGAACTGTAGTAGCGGTGCTATTTCAGTGAAGAGGGAGTTCCAACCCACTCATAACACTCATAACACATTCTCCCCATGGGACTGTTTTCTTGACGCAGGGAATTGTAGTATCGGTGCTATTTCAGTTTCAGGTTTGGCCCGCGACTTTGTCTAAGTTTTTAATTTTGGCCCACTGTGTATTTGAGTTTGACAGCCATGCCCCGTGGTATATAAAGACAAACAGAATAAAGTAAACCGTAGAATCATCTTCTTAATAATTTTACTGCTAGCTAGTGTCCAAAATCATATTGAAAATTAACCAACTGTCCTCTTTTTTAATGACCCCATATAATAAAACCCTAATGGATCAATATAGAATGTGGTTTCCACACACTAGTTGAGATTCAGAACATACAAAAGCAGATATGGAAATAATTTGGAACCTGGGACCTAGCACTGCAAAGGCAGGAGTGCTACCTCTGAGCCACCGTATATGGTACATATTACGGAAAAATGAAACACTAAACTGAAAACAAAATTAGTGTCAACTAAAATTAGGGGTATATAAGCAATTTCATTGTCTTACTAGTGGGAGATTTAACCACTTGCAAACAATCATTAGCAGTGCATTGATTGCAGCTTGTTGCAAATAATGTCGCTGCCAACCACTGAATATATTTCTCAGTAACTAGAAAAAAAAATTGCATTTTTATGCTGAGTTAAGAAGAAGAAACTAACTGAAATGGTTTGAAAGTGGATATTTGCTGTTGATAACATAGGCATTTGGCACCTGCCCATGCTATATAGGTAGTCCCCAGGTTACTTACGAGATAGGGACTGTAGGTTTGTTCTTAAGTTGAATTTGTATGTAAGTCGGAA
>NC_092871.1:27386313-27462966 GCF_032062135.1 Pyxicephalus adspersus
ATGTCCTTGTTTTATTCCTCGGATAAGACCTGAAAAGGGGGGGATAATTCACACAATCTTCAATTAACTTGGAACAAGGGAGTTTTTTTGTTGAACTAAAATCTCTTGAAAACTTTGACATAATTTGAGCACACTTTAGAACTATATGTGTAGATCTGGCTAATGGGAAACAATTCTGAATGACCTAACCTACAGGAATTTTTTTTTTCGAGGTTTTTCTTAGTATTTGAAACCTTGTATTGACTCAGTCACTTCTCTTCGATTTTTTGACATCATAGAAAGTTGAAATTGCAAGCAACAAAGATTTAGAACTTTTACACAGTCCCCTTATTGTTTTAAAAGAGTCTTCTGGATCCGTCACATTTTGAAGCGGCTGCATAGAGAAGTCAATAGTTATTTAGTGCATGATCGATACTTGGTGGGGTCACAAAGGTCACATATATGTATTAGGTCTGGAAAAATCTTTATCCGACTTGGCTAAAACACTAGTAAGTTATTAGGCACTTTAAAGTCATTTTCTGAGATGTTACAAGCCCTGGTGGATTATTAGACTCAGTTCAGAAGCTATACCTCAATCTGCACCATATGCTCCACCCTTGGGCAGCCAGAGAAAGTGCTATGTGATGTTTTTTTCAGCACCCCAGGACTTTGGTATACAGACCAAGGTATAGCAGCTGTAGCCACCTAGTTGCACACAGAACAGGGTGACAACATGAAAGGTTAAGAAGTAGGGGAATAGGTGGTGGTTCAAGTTTAAATATATTTTAAATGTGCCTTAGGACATTGGAAGGTTAGACAACGTGACTTAAAATATGGAAGGTTAGACAGTCCACAGTCAGTAAGCAGGATATGCAGATATATTGCACTACAGAAGTCCAATGGGGATCAAATCAAGGGAACAGAGGCAGTGTTCAAACAGGGGAAGTGAAACCGTCAAGCAAGGTTTTCAAGGTGTTAAGAGAGAGTCACAAACAGGCAATTACCAGATCTGTAACATGAAGAGTTATTGGTATTATTAGGCAGTTTTTTTTATAGTTCTAACATGTTATGCAGAGCTTTACAAAGTCCATAGTCATGTCACTAACTGTTCCTCAAAGGGACTCACAATTTAATGCCATATGTCATTAATGTAGTCTAAAAACAATTTTTAAGGGAAAGCCGATTAACCTAATTGCATGTTTTTTTTTGGGGGGGGAGGATATGGGAGAAAATCAATGCACACACACACAGAAAAAAATACATACTCCTTACAGAGAGATTCCAGGCTGGGATACAAACCTGTGACGTAGGTGCTGCAAAGGCAACCAACCATAACAAGTTGTCAACAGCTTCTCAAATAAAAAGTCAAACCCCAAGCAGGTAACACTACAAGTGGCAACTAGTAACTGGAACCTGGAAAAGTTTATAGGATTAGTGTTAGACTGGTATAAAACTTTATAAGAATGGTAGCCAATGACTGGACAAGGGCCAGGAACTAATCTGCTCACTGTCTACAGCACAATTAAATCCAAGTGCACCTTGTTCATATTGACATCAGCAAGGCACAGCACTACCCAAAGTGTTAATCTGGGGATGCTGAAATAGATGCTAATCTAATAGAAATGATCTCAGTGCACGCACCTAAAGGACTACCAGGTATGTTCAAGCTGGAAAACTTAATACTTGATCTTCTGCAACTGTGCTGCTGCATGCAGTGCTACAGGAGGGAATAAACAGGACACACTGCCATGTACACCTGTGTGACCACAAAGGTGCTGGGAATACAGCACAGTTGGGAATTGGCCTGGTTGCTTCCAGGAGCAGAAGACATGACTTTCTCAGCATAGCTCCCAAGCAGATTGCCGTGTGGGATTGAGTATATCCTAACAGTTACTAAACAATAAAACCAGTGAATTAGCATGAAAAGTATTTGGAAACTGGAAACTTTTGGATATTCCATGTTTTAATTACTATTTTAGGTAGACAGAAATGATGCAAAGGATGATGAAGAAGAAGATGAGACATTTTAAAGCAACCCCATTACAATGGGATGCAATGAAAATTATGGCAACGAAAAAGCTATCATTTTTTCATTATTATGTTATATATGTTCTGTTAATCCCATTACTCCCCCCCAAGAAAACCCTAAAACTTCCTGAAACAATGTGAACGTTAAAAGGATTCCCAATGACCACTTCTGTTTTTATGCTGTTCAGTACTTTTTGCCTTAAAGTAGATAAAGTTTTCAGAATGTTGGTATCTGCAGCAGTTTACTTTAAATTTTTTTCAAATATTGTTTTTGAAGTTATATTCAAGCTTCTAAAAACAGCTACATAAAACATTAAATAATTTCGCCATTACAAAAAAATTTTTTACCGACTGCTAAGCAAAAAATCTGATGATATGGACAAAAATGGAAATTCCACAGTGGAAATACCATTTTATGGATTATTTAAATCATTTCAAATTGACATCAAATTATGTATTTCCATAGAAAAATATACATGGAAAATGTTCTTTGAGAACGTGTGGAATCGAATAAAAATACTCTGAAGTCATATAACCTTAACATACGTCACACTATGAGATGCAGAACAATTATTCCAGGAAGTGTGTAGGACTTGAAGTAGTTTCTACCTGCAGTCTTAAAACATCATCACTTTTAGATTATACCTTGTTTCAGACTGCAATAAGAGGACATAAGTCCCATGTCATAGCATGATCAACACCTTCAGCCAAAGCCCTCCAATGTATCCGACACAACAAGGGTCTCTTCTCTCAGTTGTGAAAATCGTTTTATGGATTTTTACTATTTGTGTTCTTGGACACATTATTGGGACCTGTACTTTTGGTGTATATTTTCATACAAGACTTGATAAGGTAAGCCTGAAGGGACATTTATTTTCGGGTCGATTTTTAAAGCAATAGATAGAATGTTATGTTTTGTATAACTTAAAAGTAATTGTTCTGGGAAAATTCTTTATTCATGTAAGTGAAAACGTAAATACTGTATAACTTCCTAAAAGTTTCTGAAAAAGTTTTTAAAATCTATCAATAGTCTAATGAAAGAAAATGTTCTAGCCTTTGTGATACTAAATGATACATAGAAGACATATTGAATCAGTGAAATTTGAAATCAAGTTAAATGTTGGAAATACTGCAATAGATACAGGTAAATGAAATGTGACAGTGATATTTGATGAATGAAAATGATGTGTTAGTTAAATGTAAATTGTATACATTCCCATTTTCTTTTAAGATTTTGTTTTCAATAGAACAATGACATATCACACAAAATAGTTTTATTAAAATATATTTTACATGCAAAAGTTTTGCAAGGTTTAAAACATGTAAAAGGTTTGGCTCAAATGTGAAGCTTTTTATTAAAGTTTACATTCATTATTGAATGATTTGCTTAGCTATAGTTGGTATTTTTCTTTAAAAAATACTTTCTAGGCTTCAATCTTTTTCCGTTTCTAAACTGCATATGAAATATATTCTAAACATGATTTTTAAATAACTGCTGATAGGTTGCTGTCTTTTGATGGGGCACAATATTTTATTGGGTTATTGTGTTTATGTTTTTTTTTTCTTTTTAGGTTTTGTTTTACAATAATAAAATGGATATGTTCCATTCCAGCACATTTCACAGTCATTTTTAGTTTAATTGCTGTAAACTTATCAGATAGGGCTCCATGTGAGATGGTGATTTAATAATTTATGATCCCTGCATGTATTTAATAAAAGGCAGACCTTCCTTGGGTGAAGCTTATAAAAAAAATCATTTATTTAGCGCTTTTCAGACGAATATTTGGCTGTCAAATTGCCACTTTTGTAATTGAAATTGAAAAATGGTTACATTTTTTTATTTTACAGTTAAAATTCATATGAATGCCAATGTGATTGTGATAATAACGAGCGCTCAAAATGTTCATTTTAAAAAGCATACATTGGTGTCGGAGATCAGTTTGGGATGCATTTGTGATGTGATAGCATTTTCATAATGAAGCGCACAATGTCAGCTCTTATATTTCTTGTAGAAAAGGTTTACTTTAACCTAGCATGTGTTGTTTATATGGAAAATGGCTATAGATGGTCCAGTTCTGCATTGATTCCTGGCCTGCTAAAATGACTGGTAACCCGAATGAGGTCATGTGGAGCTTCACTAACTGTTTATTTCAAGTCTCTATATGTCAAGGGTGATTTAGTTTAAAAAGCAAAGACAAGGAAGTGTTTAAGCACATGTGTGTAGACAATTTATTGGTTCAGAAGGTTTGAGGACAAGAAAATGTCTCAATGTCCGTCAGTCTAGATATTTTCCTGTCTGTTGTCATCCTCACCAATATAATTAGACTGACCTAAAGCTGTCTTTACTTGCTATACAATATCATTAACTGCTATTTTTTGAGCCACGTTATTAAAGAAAAAACAATTGTCAGGGTTTAAGGACAAATTCTTGAAAATTGCCTTTTAGATGAATCAATATGCAATATGTAATAAGTAACGGCAGGTTAAAATCAACCTTTTGGACATAACACGTGTCTTGCTTCATATTTGTATGCTATTTCAAAAAAGGGGGTACATAAGGATTTACTGCATGGGTGATTTCAATCTCAGAATGATCCTTACTATAACAAGCCAAATAGAAGCACTTTAGACTTCCTGTGATATGAGGAAGGGAAATAGAGATGGCATTGGCCCAGACTTTATTCTTGATTGTTGGCAAAAATAGGGCTGTGGGGATGTCCCCCAGTACCATGTGCCTAAGTTATAGGTCTGTTGTGCTGGTAGACTTCATGAAATGTTATGGTCACCAATGTTCTGCCAATTAAGACAATGACCCTGATTTATGAAAGCTCTCCAAGGCTGGAGAGAATACACTTTCAGAAGTGAACTGGGTGATCCAGCAAACCTGGAATGGATCTGGTCCAGGATTCAAAACATTTGCTAGCAAATAGAAAATGATTTTTAAAAATCTATTCCATGTTTTCTGGATCACCCAGTTCACTTCTGAAAGTGTATTCTCTCCAGCCTTGGAGAGCTTTCATAAATCAGGGCCCATATTTGGACAACTGGCTAATGTTGAAAGCATTTGCAGGAATAGAAAACATTCCTAACAATTAATATTATCCGACATGGTCTAAACCAGTTCTGAGGCTGACTGATTGAGATAAGGTGCAGAACCCTGGAACTTACCTATCAGAGTCAACCAATCCCAGAACTTTTGTAAACCACATAGTGAGCCATATTTGCTTTATTATATTTCTGTTTTCTTCACAATTATATGCATGTTTGCTTTTGTGGTCTGGCTACTTGTTCTGCAATATTTGATGGAGCAGTGATGTTTGTGTTTTATTTGAGTCGATTAGATTGTTTTTTTGCAAAGAAATCAACTTTTTTAGGTTATGGGTTTGATCGTTGATGAGTGTTTTAGTTAGGATTCTGTGAAAAAGAAATGACTCCAACAAGATCAAACATTTCAATCAAACCTTAACCTAAAAAGCAGAGAGTTGACCATTTTTGCACTGCTCAAATCATATGTTTCCCTAATTAAAGATATCATCTGATATCTCCCCCACCAGATAATCATTAGGTATATGGGGTGATGATTTAACAACTAATGAAAAGAGGTGAAAATCAAACGTACAGTGATTTTCAGGGCAATTTGAAAAAAGGCTTTTGTTTTTTCATTGAAAGCATTTCTCTAAGTAATAAAATGCTCTATGTTAACAGCTAAAGAAATATGTAGGTATGTCACATATTTGTCAGGTAAAAACAGAGAACATTGACATCAAAAGTAAATTAGTGTAAAAATGTTATTTATGAAGATTTTTATTTCATCACCCTGCCTTTTAATAAAGGAATTTGCAGTTTTCCAGGCTCTACATGCCTACTTTATGAAAAAAGCCTATTGTTTACAGAGCTAAGTAGCCTAAGCTTAAGTTTACATACATATATGACGATAAAGAGAGAGAGGAAATACTTATTATTATGGCCTTGCAATGTTTATTTGTAGAACAAACTATAACTATATATCCAAAACTTTAACTATATATATAAAACTTATACACATAAATATATTTATATCTGCATAAAAAGTGTAATATAAAATAAAATAAATGTAAGTATTGTCATATCTAGCATTTTTTAATTACAATGTACTTTCAAAATTGAAGAATTTGAAATCTAGCTTTACATGCATGCAAATACATTGTTTATGAGCTTGATGGGTTACCATGGATGATTGTTGAGTACCATTAAAGTGAATATACTATTTGAAATGTATTAGAGGGTCTGGACATTTATCATGGGTCGATCTATTACCCAAGGACCAACAATATTAGCAGTTTAGGAGGAAAACGTTTTCATTAGTTTCCTCTTTTTGAACTGCAATTATTGGCACTTTAGAAATTAATACCAGGTAGGTGTTTTGCTGGTAACTGAAGCAGTCGCAAGCTTTATAGTCACAAATTGTGGCCCAAGCAAAGCTCTGACACTACATAGTGGTATTTAAATTTGTCTGTCCGCTACTGCCTTCCGCACAATTCCATTAGCTAGTGAAGAAGCCTGACATAGAGATGAGCCAAAGATTGAAGTTGCAGCAAACTTCAACACTAATGTTGAAGCTTTGTCAGAGCTTGTCAGAGCTTTGCCCATTGGAACACCCCAGCATGGGGGTATATTTAAGGATATTGAAGGTATATGCATGTGTACTTTAGGTTGCCTACACTTTATACCTGACAGCAGTTTTTTTTTTTTTTGTGGAGAGACTCTTTAAAGTGGAACTGAAGTTACCAATGATAAAAAACTGCGAGCAGGCAGGTTCTTCATTGCAGAAGGGACAGGCGATGTCCCTTCTGCAGTAAAATAAGTGTATCCCACTAATCAAGTTTTTAACTAAACACCCCTCTCCTTGCTCTATTGCTGGCATCTTCACCCTGGTTCTTTTTTGGGTTGACAATTCTAGGCCAGCTTGATTGGCTACGCTATCCCACAACATTGCCCGTTCCTTCTTCATTTAAGGGCCTGTCTACTCGCAATTAATTTTTCTTTTTTTACCTTACCTTTTTTAGTTCCCATTAAGCCCAACTACAGTTTATATATTTTAACATATATAAATCTGTTGCAGACATAGATATTTGTATGTTAGTTGCCTGTCCAACCATACATAATTGCAGCTGCAATATATGTTCCACTTTATAGTGTGATGGCTGTGTGGCTGATGGGGAATTTTGCTCCTATCAAACAGAAGATACATTTTAATTCTTATTACAAATAATAAATTGTTCTAAGTACAGTATGGCTCGAAAACCTAATAACCAAAATCATAACCTTTCAAACCCTGCCCTAATTTGTTTGTGTTTTTGTGTCTTTATTTCACTGCCAGTGCTAGGGACCATTGAGGTTTTAAACACCAAAGACTTTTAAGTAGTTTAAAAAGTTATAGGTGAAAATCTAACGGAATGCTATATATGACAAAAACACTTTCCCGAGACATGTTTACAGCTCTCCCAATGCCTCTACACCACTCTTCCCTTCATTAAATTGTAGAAGAAAATGGAAGACTATGACTGTGCTATGCTTACTAAAAACAGGCTGGATCCAGCTACTCGGAAGGTTAATATTTACATACATTGAACAATTAAAGTTGTATATTTTTTTATTCCAGATTCAAGAAATAGTGGAATTTAATGACGATTATGTGTTCCTGAGAAAAATACAGAAATGTCTGAAGAGAGAAAGTGTGGATCCCACGTTACTGAACTGCAAGGAAGTTATAGCAAGGTTCCGCAGCCTAATCTCTGAGGTATATTTTGTGTTGGCGTATAGACTTTGACTGCCGCTACCGTGCTTCTGTGATGTGTGTTTAGAATGATTTGTGTTTTTTTGATCTTTCCATTGTAAGGTGGAATATATGCCTTGCACTCTCACTTAAAAGGTTGATATATCTGAAAATAACTCTGACAGTACTGTTTCTCACACTTAGCATTATATTTGAAAATTTTGCAAATTCAGTTTATAAAAGGCAAAGGAACATACAGGTGGAAAGTAGATAAATTGGTTGCCCGGATATAGAGGTTTCCAGTACTATGACTGAACGTTTTAGAAGGGATGAATATATATAGGAAAAGAAAAAATACGGGGGTTCAATTGGCTGATGAATTTATGTATTTATCAAAATAATTCATAGATAATTACAAAGAAGACATATTTTATATCTCCAACTTGGTAGTATAGTCACAAAGTTGAGAAATTCATGCTATACAATGTACCGCTAACAAACATGGAATGTACCGTTTCAGTAAAACTTTTTATCCCAAAGCGTTTTGCCATGAAGGCTTGTTTAGGGGTATATTGAGACTATGACGGTTATTATTTAGAAATTGGAATGAATGATTAGTCCAGCAGTAGTATAGATGATAGTCCAGGCAGGCTGTGAATGCATCAATGGATGATTTTCAGTAAAAATTGGAAGGAAAGTCTTCAGGTAAGTGGGTGTATTTTTCATGTACTTTTATCATTGAGGATGCTCAATGTATAGATAAACTGATTTGGTGCTTAGGTGATATATTCTATCCTGAATTGGAAGAAGTTTTCTCCAGTATTTAGTAGTGATGTTCTATTTTCATGAGGATCACTTTTAGTTTGCCTGGTCACAGGTAATATACAGGTGACAGCTAGCATGGATGGAATCCTTGGAGAAAAGACAGCCTCTGGCCTCAGATTTCACCCTTAAATGACACCCCTACAAAATCATGTTATTGGTTGTATTATGTCAGTTGGGTACTTCAGACCTACAGCAAGTCACGAGTCTATGAAACGCAAGATACATTTATCAGATCTAGCTAGACTAGTTGGCTGAGAGACTACTGTTCATATTAAACAAGTATGATACTAGCTGTTAACCTTGCATACAGACATACTTACAAATCTTGATTGACTATGGACAATTTTAGACTTTAAAAGCGCTGAACATTAAAGAGATGTGTTAAGCTGCAATTTGGAAGGTTTTCCATTAAATATATGCTTCCATGATTTCCTAATAATATAAGTTCCTTATATCAATCTTGTACAATTCACTCAATCTATGTCCTATTTTTATTGCTGGAAGTTATGTGTAGTCTTTTAAGCAGGTAATAGTTTTTTTTTTACATTGGTGGATTAAATTTGACTGACCTCAAATAAAGTAGAAATTACCTGGCTTGTATTATCAGATTTTTCATGTGATTTTGAGATTCCATTTTTCCAAAGCCAGTCAATATGAGCACCACTACCAGGTATTCAATGAATTTTCACAGGCATACAATTGGGCTACTATAAAATCACCTTACCTTTTCTTCCCCATCTGTTCTGGTACACAACATGTAATAATGCTCTTTCCAAAAAATGCCTTTGTGTGATAAATGTTGGGGGTGTGAATTTTCTGCAAAAAGGGCCAGGTCTACCGTAGAAAGATTTAAAAAAGAAATGATTCTCTAAAGTTAACCACAAGCAGTATTTTTAGATACATGCTTTATTTGCGAATTTCCAATTTTTTTTAATAAATGAATTTACTTATTCTGCATTATTAATCTTTGGGATATTCTAAGTTATACATTATTACATTATTAATATTTTTTGTGTGTGATATATATATATATTTATTTATTTATATATAACCAATCTGTGCATTGATTGTTCTGATGACAAACAGCATAACATTTTTTTGAATCCTAAAATATCAGGCAACTTAATAAATTGATGAAAATTGCCCCTGTAAAGGCCTGTAAACTTCTAATTATTTTAAGTTTTTAATGAAAAACTCTTAGAGTGGATGCCATATTATGCATTCTATTCTCTTAATTGTCAAGAAACCCGGTGTTCCTTACAATTTGGGTTTCTTAAAATGCCATTCTATTCTCTATGCAAAAAATGCCACCCCTGTCTCATTGTCATTTTGCATTATCCTTGGATGGCAGTTGGTGGACATTAGCCATCAAAGCCTTCAGAGAAAGCCATGCACCATAAACATATTTACATTTATATAAACCCTAAAAATTCTTTTACTTATTTCGACCTTTTGGCCAGGTATCATTTAATTTTTTATATCTGTGGATTTAGTGCAAAAAAATGCCTGGTAATCTTGTGCTATCTCAAAGAGTCCAATTAGCCCTTTCATTTCATATCTAGGTCCACAGAACAATTTGGGATTCCGACAGTGGTTATGGGAGATTATCAAAAGAGCAGGACTGTCCACATGCTTAACCCAGGAATTTGAGATACTCATTTCTGGCAAATCAATACTCACTTTTGTGGCCTTTTAAAGGATAAATGTGCAAGATGTGTGTAATGCAGAGATGCACTGCAAATTCTAAAAGGAAACAACGAGGGGTACAAAAGAGGGCTTGTGGCTTTCTGTAAACCATATCTGTCATAGAACAAGTAAAACTGTGTCAGATTCTGGCCCCAAGGTCTAGAGTTGGACACATCTATACTTAACCAACTTTCAATTTTCATTTTTGTTGTCAGTTTGAAAGTTATGATTCTATGCAAATTCAATAGATTTGTGGTTATATGAAATCACATACTGTGGTTTTCTATGCACGTGTTTAATGCACTGTACTTATTTCCCAGAAGCAATCCACTCTTGGTATATATTCATCAGGATCTGATGCTGCTTTGTCTGTGGATGGTGTACTAGTAGTTCATACCTATGCAGACACGTGATAATTCATAATAAAGAGTTTCTGTGAGAAGAGTAACAGCTGCTTTTAACATAGAGCTTATTCTGGCCATGCAGAAAAAAACCCTTGACCCAAGCTATACCTTCAGATAACAAAAGTGATAATAAAAGTAGATATACAGCATTATTGGGACACAATTTGACACCCCACTATGTGATAATTAGCAAATGAAATGTATTAAAACAAGAAGTTTTATCTCATACAGTTTTAGGTCAAAGGTGACTTATTCTGCTTCTCCATGTGACTTGACGTGAGAATAATCATTACTCATTAGGATTAATATTACATACCCATATTTAATCAGTAGTGATACATGAGTTTGAATGATTGTGTGACTTTTTCAATTGTGAGAATTGTAATTAGGTAGGTCTGTATTCAAAGGTCGTAATTTTCTCATAACTAGTGAGTAAAGTATAAAGAACAATGTAAGTGACCTCTGACTTATGGTTTATAATCAGTTGCATTGCTAATAGGTCATAAACCTCATAAGAAGGAAACTATAGAACAGCGGTCGCCAACCAGTGGTCCGCAAGAAAATGTTGGCAGTCTGCGGCTTTGGCTGGTGCGGCCCCAGTGGGGTACTTCTCCTGGCCAGAGCCGACGACCATGCCTCCTGTACAGATTGCAGGCTCAGGGTGGTGGGCAGGTTGTGTCTTTGGACACAATGTGCCCAATCTCATTTAGCAGGCTTAGACCTGCGATGAGAGAGTGGGTGGGTTCTGGCATTATGACGTCACTATGGGGGAGGTTTCTTCCCCTTTGAGTGACACACGGCTCCCTGCGCATGTGCGGTCCGGAGTCTGTGCATTTAGTGGTACGTAGGTCTGAAAAGGTTGGCGACTACTTGTATAGAAGCTACTTTTAAGATAAAAAAGGGGCTCCATTTGGTTAATACTTTTTTAGACCAGTACATATTACTCTTAAAGAATAGTGAAACCTATGTATTAAGTGGCTATGTACATCAGTGGCTACAAATGTGATTTTCAATAAATATTTACTGGTGATCAATCATGTGTCATATAGATCATATAAATCACCAGAAAATGTACCTACAGGAAATGTTAGATAGGCTGCTTTATAAATATGTCCTTTGGAGATATGTATAATTATTAAGAAAATGTATTAATAAAGAGGTCTTCAAATATTATCAAGTTACTTTGCATAGGTAATGCAAACAATAACACTAAAGTTTCAGCTGTTTGAAGTTGGAAAGGACCACATAGGTGGCAAAAAAAAACACAACTGCAGTAGCTTGGTGTTGCCTGTAGGAGGTTTCCTGCCTACTAATAGTGATAATTTTATGTAAATTAACAAGTTCCTTTAAATTAATAACAAAATAAATGAATGCAGTTAAACTTAGTTTATAATGTATACTGAATAAATAACCAATGTGTTTGTTTTCTTAGGTGACCCAGTATGACCAACCTGGTGAAATCCATGAAAAACCAACAGGTATGTTGATAAAATTTGTGAGTTTATTTTTTACCAGTTGTGAGCCATTTACAATAAGATCCCAATGCTATGCCAAGCAGCATCCCAAAAAGCGTATTAAAAGTGAATCAGTCACAAAGTAAAATACCTGTTTAGAGGCCTCTAATAGAAGAACCTATTCCATGACTCAAAGTCATTATACTATCTGTAAAGATGGAAATGTTCTGCTTATTTCCACCAAACAATTGTGTGACTGGGAATTGTGGACATGGCTGCTTCCAGCTATGGATTCCCTGACATTTACGGTAATTGGTAGCAAATTCTTTTTATGCAAACTGCAACAAAGAAAGTAAAGACTTTCAAGAAAACTAATAAAATGTAAGAAATAATTTAGATTGCAGCTTCAGGTCCTTAGGGTTTAAGTTCAACAAACTATGTTACTTTTAGCAGTTACTAGCTAAATACGAATGTTCCTTTAAAAGTTCTTAGCTAAAATTTGTAGTTTAAAATATATTTATATTTTAAAGGATAACTTTGAGCTATCCTTTTTTAGAGGAACTGTTCAAATCAACACATAGTTTGGAAGACCAATACAATTTCTAATGAACATGAATGTTACATTAAAGTGTTTCTAATGAACGCTGTATTTTAAACCATACAACCTTTTTTTATTAGTTGCTACACTTGCATTTATAACAAACATCACAGTTTTATTTAGATAATAAAAAGTAATCATTAGCTAGGCATCCAAGGAAGAAACATAAGAGAGAAAAAATATACTGGCGAGGTCAACAGTAAAAAAATCGTTAGGTTTTTACATTTGCAGTTCTTTCTATTATTTAATTTTTATTTTTTTTTATAATTGCTTTATAATGGAAATACCTTAACAATTGACCTTTAGATTTTAAACAAAATGAATTTCATTGTAATATTGTTTGTCAAGAAACTTCTACATTACAATATTGTTTCTCTCTGTCACTGAGCATGTTATGTATTACAGACAGGACAGCAAGAGAAGTGGAAAAAACTTTCACTTATTTTCAATGAGTTACAAGAAACTGGCACAGCTCATGCCATATCTGTAAATCACATTACAATGCGTTTTATATATGCAGCCATACCACTGCTTTATAAACTAGAGACCTTAGTATGGATTTAAAAGCAACTCTTTTTTTTACCTAGTCTGGTGCAATAAAATTATTTAACTTCAGTAAAACTAGGGTCATTGGCCAAGCACTTGTACAATCAAACCACGTAATTGTGTTTGGTGAAAAATAAGAAAATGTGATTTTTTTCCAGCTCCTTTTTTCTTATCTTCTGATTAGAACCACAAATGTAATAATTGTGTTACAGTGACTAAACTTTAAACAGTAATCTATATGCAATTTTTCTTATAGATGAAAAAGAAATTTCAGTTCTTGCACCTCGAATTGGAGAGGAACCCAACACTTCAAAGAAAGGTAACAAATACACCATAACATGGAAATTATTTTAATATTTTTTTTAATTTCCTGCTTCTGTTTCCTTTTTTAAAAGTGTTTGATTAAATATGGGAATGATAAAACACAGAAAATGTAATGCACAGTTCTACAAGAATCACAGTGTTACTGTTGTGCCCCATACCCATCAATCAGCTTTATATCTTCATCAGAAAATGACTGGTTCATAATACTGAAGGTTTGATACGTATGGCCTAATCCAGGGGTCAGCAAACTTTTTGGACTACTAGGCTATTTCAGGAAGTTCAAGAAGGCACATCAGGCCAGAAGAAACAAGGTGTACAAGGAAAGTTTTTTTCCAACCGTGACTGCAAGCGAGCAGCCTCAGTCTTCCGCTCAATTTGCCAGTCCATTCGGGGGTTGAAGACACAACGTTAGAGGTCAACCTTCCGGAGACTGGTAGCTGCGCGTTGCATCTTCTCTTTAGGCATATTAATTGGGGGTACTGTGCGGGAACTCGATTTCGATTATATCGCAGGAACTCGCGATAACAGGACAATTCAATTAGGCCAGATCCAACAATAAATAACTAGGATGGGGGGCGTTAGGCTGGACTGGAATACTGGCTGCCTACCTCTGGTCTAGACCATACACTGATTGTAATTAAAAGATATGTGTCTGTAAAGCAGAGAAAAGACCTAACGCATTTATAGGTAAGAACTGGAACCCCTCTCAGGTTTATATTAGTGTACCTGTTCAGTTGATTCACAGGCCCTGATTTACTAAAGCTCTCCAAGCCTGGAGAGAATACATTTTGATCAGTGAAGCTGGGTGATCCAGAAAACCTGGAATGGATTCCTTAAAATCATTTGCTATTTGCTAGCAAATGTTTTGAATCATTGACCAGATCCAATCCAGGATTTCTGTATCACCCAGCTTCACTGATCAAAGTGTATTCTCTCCAGCCATGCAGAGCTTTAATAAATCAGGGCCACAATCTTTATTTGTTCTGATGACCTTTGTCATTCAGACGTAAAATGATGGGAAATGTAAAGTGAGAGCAAGTTTTTCTATGGGAACGCCTTTTCTGCTGACAGTTATATAAGAAGGGGTTTTGCCCACACTTTGTAGAGATTTTCTCTAACTTTCTGTTCCATCTCTGAAAAGGGAAATGAAGGGAAATCCCCCAATGAAATATACAGATATGATGAATACACTAACGGGTTTTATTCCTACTCTGTCCAAAAGTTTTTTTTTTACCTATATTTTAACAGTTGTGTTTTACTTGCAAGAATATTTTAGTTTTTTTCTAAGACAGGTTAGTAATGTAATGTAGTAGTAACATATTTATTATTCATATTCTTACCTCGCCATAGGTGATATTAAAAGATTACTAAAAATGTTAGTAATTGACTACACTCCCGCTTGTTTTGCTTCAATTCATTATATTTATTGTAACATTAAGATTAAGGCTTTATTGGAATAGTAATAATAGCCAGAGCAGGGAAGAAAAAGCATTGTAACAGAAGACTTAATAGTCATCTTCATTTAAAACAGAAGTAAACCCAAAACTAACCCAAAACAAAAAAAACATACTTTAATTCAATCCCGCAGATAAGTCTGTCCATTGGGAGGTTTCTTCCATTGAGTCCCGCGTCGTCCCGGTATTAGTCTTTGGCCCGGCACAGAGGAAGCCCCAGGTGCCGCCATCTTTTCCTCTCTTCTTTCTGGTTCTTCTTTCTACGTCACCCGATCTCGCACTGTTCAGGCGCAGAGATCGTGACGTAGATTGGGAAAAGCTTGCCCATCTCACTGCACATGCAAAAGATAGTCAGTTTTTTTCCTGTTGAAGAAAGGCAGCTAACAGTCTCCCGGAATGTGTGACGTAGGCATCCCAGAGGTTCTGCGCTCCCATTCATTCTTGTATGTAACCCTTATTTAACCCTAACAACTTAACTAAACTAAGATAACTTTCCATTTAACCCAGTCTCTAGAACTACATTTTATAATCTTTTTGTATCATGGTTACCATCTCCAAAAGCCCTGATGCTGAAAGATTATGATCTGTGAAATCACCACCTGAATGTAAATGATTATTATGTTCACACAGCCGCAGAATACATATAGTAAACTTTAAAAAAAAGTTTTGGGTTTGTCCTTCCCATATTTTATTAACTTGCTTCTTGTATTGTTATTAGCCAGTGTTTATAAAGCGCTGACTTATTACACAGCACTTTACAAAGTCCATAGTCATGTCACTAGCTGTCCCTCAAAGGGGCTCACAATCTAATGTCCCTACCAAAGTCATATGTCATTATTACAGTCGAAGGCCAATTATTCCTGATTAGCCAATCACAGCTAGTTATATATAAAGTGTTTTTATGGCTAAAATACTACTTTGCTAGATTTAATTATCTGTGACAATCTGTTCGTAGCAACTGTGAAAAAGACTTTTTTGCTGTAACAAACACTTTTGACTCATTTTCATAGTGAAAACTAAATGTGTCAAAGCTAAACATCCTGTTTGCAACTAATAACAAGCAGACGGATAGATGGAAAGTTGGCTTACAAAATAGCAAAAATAATTTGTGTGATTATAAAACTAATGATTTGCATTTTGTAAGATATAAATAGCCTTAACAAATAATCTAATCCCCTTATCGATGTATAGTTCACAATCAAACCACTTCACTTAGGAAAGCAAAAGTGTGGATGATTCAGGGTGACTCTGCAAAAGGACAAGAATATACATCATCCTAACTTTTTGGGTTATAAGAAAGATCACAGAAAATGTTTAGCTAGCAAATTACATTGAAAAGCCCCTGCAACTGCCAAATGTATTATTAATATACTGCATAAAACACTGCTGTGTAATAAAGTGCTAAGAAATACAAACTAGGAAACTAGGAATTAGGTTCTTAAGAAATATGTCCTGATTTGCTAAAATGTTTGGTACTAGAATATATTTGGTCTATTCACTGGATTTATTTGAAAAACTAAACGTTATCAGTTCTGAATTTGATTCTTTGCAGTACCTGCGGTTGCCATACACTTAGTGGGAGACAAAGTCAACAGCAACAAAGAAGGTAAGCGCACTAATATGATAGACATTTTATTGTAAAGGTAATCAGACCTTAATCTGAATACGTATAAGAGTTGAATGCATAATTATATACATAAAATGCATGTTAAAAGTCAGTTGCATGGCGAAGGCCCCATGATGTAAATGAAAATGCAGCCACACCTTGACTACTACATGAACTCTTACTATTGTCTACAGAATTCTTCTGTACTAATAACATTTATGTACATTTTAGTCCATTACAAAGAACATAGAATACTTGTCTGGAATATCTTTTTGTTAGGATTGTTTATTGGGTAGATTTGAGACTGAATACGTAGACGGCTTTTCTATTAAATAATTCCACTGTGTTTGAAAGTTATGACTCTTAACATGCATAATTACGCCCACAACCTCTACCTTGTGCGTATGTGGTAGATGTTCTGGTAAACTAGAACTCTGGCCCTAGTTTAGTCCTATTGATCTTAAGGATATGCTGCTTGACATATCTTGGGGCTTCAACATTTGTTTTCGTAACTGTCTTAATACTAGTTGTTTTGTTGGACTAGTAATATACCTGAGCATAATTTTTTATGGTTCACTAGGTACCAGCTCCGTTATTTGCTGTTATCAGTATTTTGTTCCTCATTTTTTTATATATTGTTTGGATACCAAAAAAACTTTTCTGTGTTGTCATTGTTGGAATGTGCAATTTACCCTGGTCAGGGTTTTCTGCTTGGGCAACCTACATATCAAGATCCCAAAGATTGTGTTACTATGCACCTGTAAATGCTCACTGCAGGGCAAAGAGGAATATTTGCATGGTTCAGCTGTCCAAAAAAATCAACCGTCTTCTAGTATTGTCTTACACCCCCTGTATTTGCATACCATGCTCTTTTTGGGTCTATTACTGCTATCCACTCCTATTAAAGCAACCTCCAGGCTGGTTTTACTGTGACACAGACTCCTCATTGTATTTTATGTTTATTCTCAGTGGTTCCTTGTGTTATGTCACTGGGTACCTGGGTACTCGGGAATCTGTCCTTTATTGTGATACCTTCCTGGCACTGGATTACCTTGTAACAGGGCAATCAGCCGGTCATTGTAGCACTTGCTCGTCGCTGGGTGCTTATTTATTGGGCCATTTGCCTTTCTGAGCCTTACTTCCTATTACTGGGGTAGCTATTACTGCTTGTTAATGAAGTATTAATCTATAAATGGATCTTTCTCTTGACATTGATATCCACCTGTTGTTGGTTATATCTGCTTGTCATTTTTAATGGTGTCAAGGAAAAATGTATCTATTTTCTAAAGAAACGTCAGCTGTTATTTTATGATCATAAGAGAACAGCAACTCTAGATGAACTTCAACTTGGTAGATCCCATTCAGCATAGTCACTTCTAAAATCTCCTAAAACCAGAATACGCATAGAAAACTCATGCACATAAACAATTGAGGGTTGGAACTTGGCCTGGTATTTTGGGGAAACACAATGTTTGTTTTTAACTCATACACATCGATACACACAACTACATATATAATTCTAAAAAAAACAATTTCCGAAAGTAGAAGTTGATACCACACAATGGTCAACCCACACCTCAAAATCAAAAGGTTAGAGTTTTATTTAAAGCTCTACACCCATTTTTTTTAATGGCAGATTAGTGGGTGGTCTTCTTGTACATACATATCATTGTGGTTTTGCTGGTTTCCTTTATGTTTTATCCTAGCAAAATGCAATACTAGTACATCTTGCTGATGAAATGAAAGGTATCTATGTCCGTCATAGAATAATCAGAAAAAGCACATGGCTGGACTAATTTGCTGTTCAGTGGTTTTAGATTGCAGGAAACAACACAGAGTATCTTACAGCTCTTTTTTTTACTAAATAAATTAATAAAATAATAATAATAAAATAATAAATAATCTACAAAAATGTTAATACAAAAAAAGGAAGTTTGCTTGTTTCCTTGTTTCATGGCAGATTTCTTTATATGTTCAATGAAACCTGTGCAGAATTACACCTATGCTTTCTTAAGTTTATGTTACATATAATTATTAGATCATAAAGTACTGTTATTTTACCAAAATAGTGTGTAACATGCAGTGACACAAACTTAAAATTCAGTCTAATAATAAAGTTAGATCTCATATGGAGGGGACAGGTTATGGATAGCTTTGCAAGTAAGGGTGAGAAGTTTGAACAAGATTCTCTGGGTGATTTGCAGCCAGTAAAGGAATTGGCAAACAGAGGCAGCATTAGGAGAGGTGGATTATGCAAGTGGAAAAATTTAGTAGAGATTGGAGAGGTGTCGGTCCATTAGTTAGTAGACTACTATATGAGGGCATGCACAGACATTTTAGCGTGTATAAAAAAGGGGCTGATCCTAGAATAATTTATAGTTTTTATTTGTATTTTATTTAAACAAAGAGAAACATTTTATATACAAAGAAGAAACAAATACAAAGACATATATAAACAATAATTAGAAAAGCGGGCACATGGTAAGCAACATGTAATAACAACTAGTACAACTGTGGTGTCGTACGAAAACAGTACATATAATACAGTATAGAAAGAAATAACCATTTCAAGCCATAATCTAAGTTTAACTAAAACACAATCTAACTTGGTAACCAAAAAAAATTAAATAAAGAAAAAAGTACAAAAGGGAAGGGGGGGGGGGCTTCATTTAACAAATTCCGAAACCCTAATTGGATATATTGGAGAAATAGGAATCCCAATCCTCCCATATTTGATTAAATCTGTCTATCCTATCCAGTAGTATCACAGTAAAGTATTCCATTGGATGGAAATCTTTACATTTAAAAAGGTCATTCATGGAAGGGGGAAGGGTCAATTTGCATTTAGAGGCGACAAGAATATGTGCTGACATGAATATAAAAGGATACCAATTTATAGGTAATGTACAGCGCTGCGTAATATGTTGGCGCTATATAAATCCTGTTTAATAATAATAATAATAATAGGTAAATATAGGTAGACTAGAGATTAGAAGACTTAAGGTGGTTAAGAACTGCAGAAATGTGGTACCAGCAAAATATTAATTTATATAAATATAGAACATGTAGAGCTCTTACGTGTCATTCCCTGAATTGCCAATCATTCCACTGGGTCCAATACTTACCCGAAAATACTCTCCTAGATACTCACCTGAAATATTCTCCTAGATAAGTGTATATGGGTGGGAGATGAACTGCTACTCGGCAATGGCTTGAGGAAATAGGGCCCAAAGAGTATGGATCTTCCTCGCAAATTCTTTCAAATGGTGCTAAGAATTTTTTTTTTCAAGATGTAATTAGCAAGAGGTTGTTAATGTTAACCCTTGAATGCGGTAAGACCTTGAGTGATTGCTGAGACAGTGTGAGGGGAAGAGGGTTAAATAGTTTATATAACCACAGATTGATCAATGTTAACACAACCAAATAAAAAATTGGTGAACCTTCCAAAAGTTTTATTAGATTTTTTTAGGCAAAACAAACATGTAAGCAATTCTCTTATTAACGATCTCATAGTGATATTTAAAATACAATTACTACTAATTGTCATTAGCTATGCTGCACGTTCTTTTTAGTAGCCTCCTTGATAACTCTTTTTGTCACAGTGATTTTAATATGCTGCAAATTAGAAAACTGTGAACAAATTATTCAGTTCTTGCTGCCTAAATAATGTAAAGTGTAGTTGAGCTCTTACAAAGAATTTAAAGTTTAGTGGTACTGTTCGGAGAAAATGTTTCTTGAGAAGTGATTTAAGCAGTTTGCTTCATATCAAGCCCCTTAATCATTTACCAAATATCCTTTGATCTAATTCATCTGTAAAATAGAAATGTATTTATAGATACTTTTTTGTATGCTGCGTATAAAGATGTTTAGAACAGGAAGTCATTTTGGTATGTGGTGAATACCTCAAATGTTCCTGTTAGATCTAGACAATAAAGAAATAAAATTTGTAGATTAACAAATAATAAGACAATGACATTTTTGACATACACATAATGGAGAAAGCCCAAATGGTCAAAGACTTTTAGATATTTTATTTTAAACAAATCGTATCATTGTTTTTTATCTGAACAATTTTGTATTTAGTAGAGTAGACATTTTGGTGAATATGTTGTGTTTTTGTGCATGGAAGACAAGTGCAGTAGATATTTTTTATTATAATAAACACTGTTGTGATGGGAAATGGGCACAAATTGTAAGGTTCAAAAACAGGTAAAATAATAGAAGGCTTCTCTGTGCTTGCCCCTCTTTTCAGTGAAGTGATAAAGAGCTCCTTTCACCACTACTAACATCCTAACCCATTCTCCATGTTTGGCATCGTTGGTCAACTTGACTGGCCAACCCTTGTACATGTGCAAAGGGATTTGTCTTGGCACCAAGGCATGCTGCGAATATACAATGAGCTGCACATGTACAGCAGTACTGGCAGTGACAAACAGAAGTAGAATCAGCCACCTTTGTTTCATTGCCTGGCTATAGTTTTACTGTTTTTTAAGTCCTCATATCCTTCGTTAAAAACAAAAAAGATCTAGATGGTTTGGAGAGGGGGTGTGTTAAGAAAAGTTTCATATCATGTGGATGTGAAAAAATGGAAAACATAGCTTGGCCAGATGACAAATGCAAAACAATAGGCAGCCTAGGCATGTAAAAGGTCAAAAAAGTAAGAAAGGAAAATGTTTTATAGATAATAAAATTTTATACATATATTAGTTAATTCAGAAAGTGAAAAACAAATCAAAGTGACAACTGGAAAGATTCATAAGTAGGTCACTGTGCCTCATCATGACTCAGATGTAAATATTAGTTTTGTGGTCATATGTTGCGACTTAATCATTTATTCCACCCTATTTTATGAGTTATTTATCTGGGAATGATGTATATGTAACAACTCAGTAGCTGGCTTGTTAATCATATGCCCGTTACGGCCAAAGACTCAAACTTCAAAACACAAAGCAAATGTTAAACAATAAAGTAGGCCAAGTCATATTAATCCACACAAATATACTTCCACATGTATAAAGGATTTCATTGGGTCATCCATAGTATTCTTAAAATGGGCAGGTTATTCATTTTTTAGTATTAGAAGAAAATCTCAACCAACTTCATGGCATTGGGATTGTATAGATAATCTCTGAAGGCTAGAGTTTTTTGCCTGGATGAAAGATATAGCCAAAAATGGAGCCCTTTTTCCAAAGGGCCATCTCATTGTTATCCAGTGGATTTTCAATGTCTACTTCCCTTTCTATATAAAATGGGGATTTGGCAAGAATAGGCTAATTCACACATTCGGAAACCGGCAACTTTGCAGTAAATCTTGCTTGTAAAACAGGGGACGGCAAACTCTGGCTTTTAGGCCAGATATGCCTAGCCGGTAGTTCGTTCCGGCCTAACACCCCCTGGCCGATCTGGCCTAATGCCGGCAACCCGTGGCTCCGGAGCCGCAGGTTGCCGACCAGATCTGCCAGGGGGCGTTAAAAACTGCAGGAGCCACTGGAGCTCCGGTGCTGCCTCCTTGCTGTTACTCCCCTATTTACTGCGGCCAGTGTTGATACTTATGCCACCGCGGTAAATAGGAAAAGCTCCCTGAAGTGAAATCTCTCTCAACCACAATGCATACAGAGGAGAGGGATTTCACTTCAGGGGGCGTTCCCTGGTGGTGGGCGGAACTCAGAGTCTGGCCTAGTGTGCTCCTGGCAACCCTTGAAATGGCCTAGTGGCCATAAAAGTTTGCCGACCCCTGATGTAAAATAAGAGAGTTTTTTAAGTCATTTAAACTTGGTAAGATATATGCAGTCTAAGTACAACAATTATCCTGAAGCTGAATGCTGTAGATAATGATGAATATATGTTGCTTTGGAACTCGGGGGAAGACAGTCCTGGGCTTGTGTGTAAAAACTTCAGTGACCCTTTAAAATTGCACTGTATTTAAATCAGATTTGCATCTGTATTTAAGGATACTTTAACAGAGACCTGAGCAGTTTACCTTGACTGCCTGTATGTTATCTTTAGAAGCAAAAGCAAACCCACAGCTTTTATAGGTGGTTTTATTTACATGACCATTATTATCTGATTTTTTTCTTATTTGTATTGGTCACAGATCACTGTGGTTGAAAGACTGATGTTAACACGTTTCTTTTTGTGTCTTCACAGTTCTCCAGTGGCAGGAAAAAGGTTACTTATCAACTCGAAATGAAATTACGTATACAAGTGGCAAACTCAGAATTGAAACATCCGGAGTTTATTACATTTACTCTCAAGTCAGTTTTTGTGTTAATTTAACACAATTTCAGAAAGCACCATTTGTACAGTACATTTATCTGAAGCGTCCATATGAAACCGACAAGCCTTTACTGAAAGGCGCAAACACATTCGTCTCTTCATCAGCAAACTGTGCACTGCACACAACCCAACTAGGAGCCGTTTTTACTTTCAGAAAAAATGATTTTGTGTTTGTCAATGTGACAGATCCGTCCTGTGTCAACTACAGCCCGGAATATACGTACTTTGGTATGTTTAAGCTGGGAGACACATCCTGACCTCTAGACCAAAGCTATCAGTGATGTAAATTTATTTTATGATACAAAACACATTCATTATAATTTTGAAATGTGTTGCCAGTGATGAATGAGCTGGTGCACAGAACGTATGCCATTTTTGGCTAAATAGCTCCATTTGCAAAAAAATCAATCCACAAAATCTAATTGATTATGGAAAAAAGTTGAAACGCACACAAATTATTAGATATATTAAGGATATGTCACTTGGTTATAAAAGCAGGAAGCAGTTTCATCTGCCATTGGAATGTAAATGTGTTTGAAATTTTGATCAATACTAAAATTCTATACAAAATGCTTGTTAGAGAATTGTTTGGATAGCTCAGCTCATCTGTAACAATTAATAGGATATTATCACTTTTGTTTTATTTTAGCAAAGTCTTATTCTGTAGTGTTAAAAAGTTTAATCCCTTAACCAAGTTGCCTGACACTCCTATTAGCTGTGGAAGCTACTTAATGTTACAGAACAAGACTGAAAAAATGTAGTTAATACTAGGCCCGTCTTTTTATGCTTTAAATATTTAAGGCAAAAAGAGTTACAGGTGCAGCTGATTACAAAGTGAAGGAAACACTCAAAATGTGTAAAGTGCTACCTAAAATCATGGTAAAAAAAAATACGGCTTTATCAAAACTTTTTTCAATGGTTTGTCCTCCCTGCTGCCCAGTATGGAAACACAGATGAGCTGTATTGATACAAATACTATAATATAATAATTGATATTGTTGTGATCAAAAGCATATAAATGTTAATGTTCTCTGTGAAGATAAATGGGTAATATCTAAAGCAATAACCATCTGAAAAAAGATTGATTTTTGGTGTCTAAAAATATGTTTTTTTGGTGATCTGATACTTTTTCAAGTTATAGCAGTTTTGTTCTAAACTGAAATGCATAAAAACAATACAGAATATACAATTTTTCCTACAGCGAGCATCCAATGTGATAATTTGTAGGCAATGACAGTTATTTTTTATTTGGCTATTAGGATTTTAGCATATTGTATCATGTTTTAGAGGCAAACAGAAAAAAGCATGCCAGTGGGAATTCAAACAAGAAAAAGCCTGTACCTTCATCCTCTAGCTGTTTTATCTATCTTTGTTTTCAATACATAATATATTCCTAATATATCACTAATTAATCTTCCTTTATAGGGATAGTAGATTCTAAGATTTGAATATATACCCTCTTCATTGGCTAACTTAAGTATTTAAAGATGCAAACTCTTAGAACCCTTTAGATCCCTTCTACCAGATTTATTTTGTTCTGCAAATGGTTCAATCATTTTCAAGAACTACTAATTCTTCTGGAAACTTTCTAAAGATCTGAGCGACACTGAAATTTTGAATCTTTAACAACATAAAACATTTTATTGGTTTGCCTTTATTGTCTTTTATTGGTTAACTTTGAGTTAGCCAATAAAATGCCTTACCTAAACTTCAAACTTTTAGCACTAATAAATTTATTTATTTGGCAAAATGACGTATTCTTATTAAAATGCTTAAAATTTTATATTCAAATTTCTGCACAACGAAGATTGTGTTTTACATTTGATATCCATTGAAAAAAAGGTTTCAAAAAGTTTTTGTGATTTACCATTAAAAGTTCTTTGATACTTTTAATATTTTTAAAAACAAATTTATCCCACTTGCTTTATACTACTCTTTTTTTCTGACCTTTCCATTTAAACGTTATCGCCGTTTTTATGATGGTTATCATACTACAGCTGAAACTATTCTTGTCAACATCTATAAAAAGAAAGATAATTCACCGACCACAGTTAAAAACTAGTGGGCAGCGATTTGACTAAAATGGGTGCAAACACAGCTTAGATACTGCCTTGTTCTAGTTAAATGACCTTACATGTGAAGATGTTTTGGAAATATTAGGGTGATTGTAAAATAGTGTATTTTGCTAATCTAGCAAGTGTTTCCTAGTTAAAAAGTTATTCAGATACATTGCAGAAACTGTCAACTAGCCATTTCAACCCCACTACCTCCTAATTTAAACAGATGCAAAGACTTCTGAAATATGTATCTGTTAGCAGATTGTCCAGGATCTGACACACTAGAATTTCTAAACAGACCCCTTAGGGGTGAAAGAAGAGTCTGCACAATCATTGAGATACTGGGCCTGATTTATTAAAGCTCTCCAAGGCTGGAGAAGATACTTTCATCAGTAAAGCTGGGTAAGCCAGCAAACCTGGAATGGATCTGATTCAGCATTAAAACGATTGATAACAAATAGCAAATTATTTTCAAGAAATCCATTTATCAAACATCTTTTTATTCAAAGACTCTGTTTTAAAATGCAGTTTGGTCCCAAATACCATGATCATTGGTAGCTTGGGGAAACACAAAGCTGCAGATAAACTGATGATTGAATTGGGGGCTGCAGATTTGGGTATTCTTTTTATTTAACCTTAAGTTTTTTAATGTAATTTTTAGCTAGAATTAGTGGTTTATTTAAAGTGCTTCTGTAAAAGCCTCCAGTACCTAGCCACATGATTCTGTATCGCACAAGAGAGTGTAAGATACGGAACCCTTCCTGGGCAATCCACCATTCTCAGATTCCGGGAATAAAAAAACAAACAAAGAATAAATTCCATGGGGACTATTAGAGCCACATTTTTTATGTGCATCATGTATTTGAGCAATCTTAAAGGCAAAGGTTTGTGTTTGTAATGTATAGCACCCACAACCAGGTACTAGAATTTCAATTCTTTTGGTTGATTAGAGCAGTGCATTAGGTATGACTGGCTATAAAAATGACCTTAAGTCAGACAATACCTTAAATATTTCCAACTGCTACTACCCAACATTTTATGAGAATTATAATATATGCACTGAATTTATAAATTTAATTCTAAAGGATGTCTGCATGACTTATGCTCTCTTTTCTTGGTTGTTGCAATCTGATACAAAGAGCCCTGCCTACAATTCACAATTCCTAGAATTAAGAGATTTCTTAATCGCTTAGTCACTTAAAAAGTGTTCTCATTTCTGTTCATTATCAGTATCACTTTCCAAATGTATCATAAATTTCTTTTTACACATCTAGACCACCTCACATCAAACCCTTGTTTTGATATGAATTGTTTCTTCTTACCACATGTAATTGTCTGTCACATCTGGAGAAGCATTGTGGTCTTAGTAAAAGGATTTCAAACCTAACATACATCTATAAAGTGTAGTCACATTCACAGTTTCTGTATCGTTGCTTGGAATTACTATTTAATTGCAGCACTACATTACCCTAAGAGGGAAATTCAGCTCACATTGGACAGAAAGGGTTGTAAAACCTCCACAGGAGAATACAATGGCTTTAATTTTTTAAAGTTCTCCAGGGCTGGAAAGGATACACTTTTATCAGTGAACCTGGGTGATCCAGCAAACCTGAAATGGATCTGGTCCAGGATTGAAAACATTTGCTAACAAATAGCAAATGACTTTTAGGAAAAACTATTTCAGGTTTGCTGAATCACCCAGGTTCAATGATGAAAGTGTATCCTCTATAGCCGTGGGGAGCTTTAATAAATCAGGCCAAATTTCCCTGGGGTTTCCAGCATTCCTTAAGCCCTCTAAAAAATTTGTTTCAGCTTTTCACATGTTTTAAATTAGTCTATTTGGTATATCTATAGTGCCAAGACCCTAAGCTACTGAATCCTGCTTTGCTCCCACTTATCCTGTCTTTCTGTCTGCTCCATTCCATTCTCCATAATATAAAACTCTTTTACATAAGAAATAGTTCGAGACATAAGACACAAAACACAGCAAACCACACACAAAACAGAAAATCCAGCAGCTACCAAAAACTTGATCTTTTTTGGGATGGACCAACACATAAAAAATGGAGCAAATTAAAATTTTATGGATTAATAAAACATGTAAATATAATTGTTCAGTGTTGTGTACTGTATAAATATATATAGATATATTTATAACAAAATGGTGTTGTGTTTTTATATATGGAACAATCAAAAATCTGTACAGTATTTAAGTTATTAAAATTTATGTGCATAATGTTTATCAAGTCTCTGTTTTATTCCTATTTGAGTAAGATGCTACATATTTTTCAAATTATTTTTTTCCAAAGGGCAAAACTAATGGTAAGTTATTGTATTACTAAGTTCCTGAAATGCAATCTAGTTCCTCTGGTATTAGAGAAAGGGCATGTCTAATTTTATTTTGTAGGCTAGTACACTCATGACCATTTTTATGATCACCACAATTAAGCAAGCACATTGGAATGGGAACTCCTATTCATCAAAGCTTTCTCCGTCCTGCGTTTCACATAGGTTGCTGTTTTAGCCAATGTGTGGCATTGGAAAAGAATATGAAGTAAAGAGATTGGGATTGGACTGGACATTTAGCCTTACCTATGGCAAACCATAGATATAAGATTATCATCGCTTATTTAAAAATCAGATGTCAGTTAGGCCATCCATTGCACAGATATGATGGAGACTTCCTTGGACACTATGTGGCTGATTTATTAAACCCCCTTAGCGGTATACCCCGCACTCGGGGTACCTAAAAACAAGGATAAAACCCACTTACCCGGTCCCATCGGCGTGCTCCGGTGTCCTGCTCATCCGTGCCAGTCTTGTGCCTTCATCTTCTGCCGGCTAGGGCACAGACGTTCCCGGGAAATTTAAGGTATTTTGTATTGGATTCAATACAAAATAACTGTATTGAATCCAATACAAAGTAATCATTATATTATATTTAATTTCATTATATATCATATATATGCTACGGTATGCACCCTTGTTTTAACAGATTTTTGTGTTTCTTTTATTTAAAGTTTATTAATAAATTCATTAAATAATGGACATATTTTGATGAGTTATGGCTAAGAATTATAGGCCTACAATGTAAAATAAATTTCCATGCAAAACAAATGTATCACTATTTGCATAAAAATAAGGACAGAATTAGAACTCCAGGGGGGGGGTTAAAGCTCTCCAAGGCTGGAGAGGATACACTTTCATCAGTGAAGCTGGGTGATCCAGTAAACCTGAAATGTATATGGCCCAGGATTGAAAACATTTGCTAAATAGCACATGACTAGAAATCCATTCCAGGTTTGCTGGATAATCCAGATTCACTTTAGAAACCATATCCTCTCCAGCCTTAGAGAGCTTTAATAAATCAGTTTAAAGAACAGTAGTGTGCCAATCCATTGGTAATAAACAAAACCGTAGGTTTAATCCTATTCTGCTCATGATGCTAAATATTCCTTATTGTTCAGTTAATGGTTTAGAAAAGTTTTTTATACATGTTCAGTAAAATAATTGAATACTAATAAGCAAAAAAAAAAAAAACTTCATACACAAGTCTTCTTTAAAAAAATGATTTATTGAAAATGTCAAGTAGCAATAAAAAAGTAACAGAAAACAACACAGCAACACAATATATAGGATAAAACTGCGTGTTTTTTTTTCTTTTTAGCACAACAGAAACATATACTATGTACACTGTATGTAAAAAGCACTACAACAAAACATAAAATATCCCTGTTAACCTCATGGCTTACTTTCCACTTTATAACAGTATCTTTGGATTTATAACGCTTGCATAATTGTTTCTGTGGGAAAGCCACAGGGTGACTTTCTAACATTCTTTAAGGACCACAGTTTCACTGTAGTCTTTGTAAATGATTTAAAGGACGGTTATACTAAAAAATGAATAAAATATTTAATGTGCAGAACTAAATTTATTTCAATCATATGTTTAGTTTTTTTTGTTTTTGTTTTTTAAAAACAAAACCTGCTGCAGTTATTTCATACTTCCAAACCTCTAGTTACTAAAATGCCTTAATATAAGCAGAAATATATAACATCAGATTTCGTCAATACAAATAATAAATAATACAATTCTGCATCGCACTTCCAGAGGAGGAAACGTAAACAGTTTAGTTTGCTTTTTGAGCAAAAGTTTGGGGCGATTTATTTGTTCATTGTTTTTTTTTTTACTCGTAGCTAGAAACCAGCAACCCTTTCTGCTTTCATAGTACATAGGCCAAGTGTTATGATTCTTCGACCTTCATCAAATTGTGAAACTGTGAAAAAGCGAAAGTAAATTTGCAATAACACTTAAAAGTTTTACATTCCCTAATTCCCTATTAAGATAAATAAGGTGGAGCAGGCAGGATGATTCCAGAAATTGCATCTCCTGACAAAGCCTCTGGGATATGAATCATATTACACCAATCACATGCTACTGATTCAACAGCTGTTTGTCAGGCAAAATGTAAAAACTACTTTAAACATACTACTCAGATAGAAGATAGGAATGGGCACAGGTAAGTACGCATGGGGTGCTTCTCTCCTAAGGCTCTCCCTATAGGCTTGACATAGAAGATGATCAGATGTGCAGGCAAATTGTGGTAACTTACAAACACAAGGAGATGGGTCAAGAAGAAGAAAAGGCCATGGAATGACTCCATTGCCAGTTTATCTGTGGGGGAATATTAGTAAGTAGATTTGACTTTCTAACCTGGTTAGTCTTAAGACAGCTAATCACATCCAGGTCAGGAGATACTCATGTCTGTGATAACCCATAAGGTTTTGGATTTAAAATCTTGAAAGAACTTATTAAACAAATACCTTCATTCAGTTTTGAAAGAGAAGGGTTAGGGCTTAAGTTAAAGCGTACCTAAACTTAAAATTTTCACTTTACATAAAAGGGTAGACAACCCTTTTATGTAACATAAAAATTCTGTTCAGTTTTTTTTTGGTGCAACACTTTTTTTTTTTTTTAAAAAACAAAAAGGATGCAGCACTACCCTCTAATTCTCGATTGCCTAGGCGAATGAAGAGAATGAATGGGAGCTCAAAGCCTCCTGGGATACATACGCCACGCATCCCAGGAGGCCCTTGGGTGCTCCTTCTGTGCATGCTGTGCAGAAGGAGCCCTTTCGTCAAAAGGGAAAAACTTTGCTGATCTCACACATGCGCAGTGAGATCGGCAAGTTTTTTTCCCCATCTACGTCACCCGATCTCACGCCTGTTTGGGATGACAGAAGAAGAAGAACCTGGAAGAAGAGGAGAAGATGGCGGCGCGCTGGCCCGAAGACGGATGCCGGGACAGCGCAGGACCTGATGGAAGAGACCTCCCGACGGATCGACTGCTCTACGGCATTGAAGGTAAGTGTATTTTTTTTGTTTTGGGCGAGGTTTGAGTTTACTTCCTCTTTAAATTTTATTTCTGTCTTTAACCCTACTTGCTGTCTAAAGTCTTCCCAGATAGCAATAGAACCCTTACATGATCTTATATAGAAAAAGGCAGTGAAGGCAGTAAAGATGGCTACACCAATAAAAATATGAGTACCTTCTTTTCTAAGTAACCCTATTATGAGGATTGCCTTTGGTGTTCAATCTCATCAACTGCCATACAATGCCGCTATGCCTTGTCACCCCTCCAATGTTATATTACATTATTTTTACCAGGACAAGCTGTCATGTAACAATATCATTCTCCAATGTCTAGCTATGGGTTCTAACCATTTAGGACCCTGGCCCTGTAAACACTGAGGTGTACAGCAAATGGTCATTTTACCACTGAAAAAAAGTTTCCTAACTACTTTAAATGTGAATTATGATTAACAATCAATGTTTTTTTGCTGGTGACATCAGGTGACTATGTGGACAACAATAAACAGTTCACTAGTTTCTTAGCCTTATTCCCCCTCCCACCAAAAAAATCATTATTATTAAATATATGATAAACACATAATAAAATACTGCACTAATGAGTTTAGTAACACATGATATAGATTGTAAATACATTTATATTTCAGAATAAAAATAAAATAAGCTGCATCACAATTGAATTTTAGACTTTATTTGAAATTTGAATATAATGCATATATTACTGTGCAACTAAATGATGTCTATCCTGGAAAATAAAACCTGAAGATTTTATAGCTCCTGAAAGAAATATTTCAACTTTAGAAGGATCCATGTTGAATAACCAACCAGCATGCAATAGATGTTTGGTCTTCCATTTGTCAGATAAGATTAACTTCTTTAAGGTAACTGCAAGATGTACCCCAAAAAATCGACGGGAGTAAATGAATTCCGGTAATTCGAACTATCCCAAGATGGAAGATTTGTAACGAGATTCTTTCCCGCCTTTTTGCACGCAATTGATTGCAAATTTTTTTAGCAAGTTTACTACAACCTAAATGGCAGAAATCATAGCCAACGCCGTTTAGGCTGCAACGTGCAAGGTACTGTAATGTTATTACAAATATGGATTTCCAATAAAATATGCTATGGAGTATTTGTTGGCACAATTTATTGACTCATTTACTTCTTTCTTTCCCAATGTGGTCTCCATTTCCTGAATGTCTTCCACCCTGTTTGCACCCCTGCTTGTTTTTTGAGAATAAGCTTACACTAATTTAATACTGACAATAGGGAACTGAGGCTACTGATTACAGAAGAGTGTACCACACCAGTCCATTTCCTTGCCTGAATTTAAATGTAGTATAAAGTATTTGAGGCAGAACTATTATTTATTACTATGTGGTTAGTCCACATCTCTGTATTGCAGCTCGGTGTATTTTTTTAAGGCATTATTGCATTTTAAGCAGGTCAAATGAAGTCAACAGCAAAACTCCAAACACATGCATGGTGCATTTTAGAACTTTTGCACAAAGGAAGTATTTATTCTTTAAAACTTCTCCCTTACTCTGTAACACAATACCAAAACTGCATTTAAACCTGCATTATAAACGCACAAAAACTTATAGCTGTATAGCTTTTAAAATGTGCAGGAACATATGTCATAAATGTGTGTTACTGCATGTGTATAAGTAAAGTTCACCCTGTTCTTGCCCCTTCCTCCCAGAGGGTGTTGGGGGGTATGTATTTTACCGTACAGACAATATGCTGTCTCACATTTACTGTGAATTCTCTATTGCTTCTAGCATGCTTCACACACCCATAGGGTTATTGTGTAAGTGCATTCAAATGCATGCAGCAGTTCAATTGTTATTAATATTATTAAACAGGATTTATATAGCGCCAACATATAACGCAGCGCTGTACATTAAATAGGGACAGTTCAATGTGTTTCTGTCTGAAGGGTTTGAACAGTAAAAGCCTCATTTCCAAAGAAAAACAGAAAATACAATTTAGTTACATGAAAAAAAAAGGGGGCTGTGGTCATTGCTGCCAGCCCTAAGAATTGTGGTCACTGCATGTACTGGGTTTACATTGGCAGAACCTTTCAACATAATCCATGAGTAAAACTTTAAATTCACAACTCTGTTGTGTACAGCTATATAATCAAGATATGATGTTAGAGGGTAAAATCTAATCAGGCAAAACAATTGTGTTGTCACATTTTTTTGTTTTCTTTTTGTTTTTTATAAAATCCATCTTTATATTTACAGCAAAATAATTAAACTGTCAAATGTATATGATAGGGAAGCACATACTGATATTGCATTAATTTTTCATTTCGGGTAAGGCAAGTAGTTTAAAAAAATAATAATTATTGTATTGGTATTGCAGAATCCCCACTAACAGCACAGTCTTTTGTTAGTCAATGTATATAGTAGCAATATATAGACATAAAGCAAGCATACTATCAGTACTTGCATTGTATAGCCATTGACTGCACAGGACAACATACTGCAGGTGACTGGAGTTTAGGAAGTTATTATGGGGACCCTTAGACATCTAGTCCTGATTTCTGAAATTGTAAAAATGCTGCAGAACTTACAATCCTAAATTAAAATAGCTTGTTACATCCGAAGCACAAAAAAAACTTAACATAATAAACCAAAGGCAATGTATACTTGTATCTGACCTTGTAGACATCAGCACATGCTTTTTTGCTAAGTGCTGAACTGACCAGGAAAGTAAAGTAAAACAGCTGCAAAGTTAAACACCAGATTTAACATAGTGGTTTTAGGTCAATTTCTGTAACACACTGCGCAAAAATAAAAGAACATAAACAGATTATAAAACAAATTTCCAATATGACTTCCATAATACAATTAAAACATTTACAGTAAAAATGTACCAAGCTCATATATTTCCTGATCTCTATTGAAATTTATTTGTACTTAAAAGGTCACTTTGTTGTAGGTCCGGCCTATCAATCAAAGGCTGCAAATCCGAAATGCCAAAATATTGCAATAAAATTGGTCTACCTTTGCGAAGTAGAATCCATTTATCTTTTATTGTCATATTGTAGGGGGATTCTTTGCGCGTACCATTCACAATAATAATTACATTGGATTGCAGCATAATATTGCACTTGTTAGTTAAAATAAAATTGGCTTTTCTGATATGATATATTTACCAAATATGCTATAATAACATACCTAAAACTTTCCTAGATATCTAGAGTTACAGCTTCCTACTTAATATTTTTTTTTCAATATTTACAGTGAAGAAATGCTTTGATTACCCAGTCCCATACTTTATCCTTTACTGGTACACTAATACTTTGCTCCAAATATTGGACTACTTTTTTTTAGCCAGAAAATGATTTGCTTAGAAATAATTGTCCCGTGCCATCTTTCCAGGAGTGAAAAAAATGGGTTATTGTTTTGATTGAAAAGTCATTGAAAGTTATTTTCATTGAAGTTATTTTCATTGTAGAGGATGACCTCAAATATATATTAAACTATGGGAACCTTGGTAGTCCACTACAGGGCTCGTCCCAGTGTTATAGATTTTTTCAATAAGCTTTAGTTATATGTTGCAGCAAATCTCACGTTATGTAATTTGGAGTCAATCTCTTTATTATACTATGTTATCTGCTGACTATTGCTATTCTGGTCAATTTGTATAATGTTAATACATGCTAATGTACATATTCTGGGTCCTTCAGGCTTTATGTTAATGTTTCTTTTCTTTTAAACTTTAAAACTCAATCAAAAATTATTGGATACCAAAAATGAGCTTTTCTTTATAACTGTAATAAATCTTGACACAGAATGCAGAGTTCATAATAACGATACAGACCAAACCAAAAGCCAAATGAATAGCCTATAGATAAATCCCACCTGACTAAACTAGTAATCATAGAGAACAGCCTTCATTTCCAAAACTGTAGGTAAGTTCTTGAGATTTCATTACTAACACTTTAAAGGAAAGTTAACCTAAAACCCAAGCTGGTTTGCTGTTTTTAAGCTTTATGTAGACTGACTTTTGTGCCTTTTGGATTGCTGAATTAGAAATCAACACAATACTTCTCAAAGCTTCATAATTAAACTATTCTTTTAGAAGTTAGAATGTGTTTTAGGTTGTTCAAGAGCCCAGGCAGACAGATAAAAAGACAAAATGCCAAAGAAATAACATTTTATCATTATGTACAGTACAGTAATATATGGCCTGCAGGCCCTTGGGGTGTGAAACATGAATATGTTATTATGACGCTCAATCCATAAAATGAAAAAAAAAAAATACAACTATCCATGTTCAAATGCACTTTTATGGAAAAGCAACCAAATGTGTCTCTTCTAAAGAAAAAAAATATAACTTTTAGACAAGTTATTTATTGCAGAACTCCAACCAAAACCTTTCTTATGTTTGGATAGAGCAGGTAAGGTAAAAACCTCAGTTAGGTTTTACTGCTTTACGTATGCCAAGTCTGAACATTCACAGCATTAAATTTATTTCTTTTAAAGATTGAAGTAAGGTCACATTATCTCCAAGGATTTTGCTGTTCTTTCCTTCATTTGGAAAGGTTCCTTCCTTGCTTCCCAAATAATCAAGACAGGAAAGAATGGAACAGTCATACAGATAGGACAACCGAAGGAAGCATTTAGCCTTTCCTCACTCTATCCAGAACTAAAATACATATTTTGTCTCCTATTGCCACTTTTCTATGGCTTTTACTCTGAGCATCCATTTCGGTCAATGAACACTGCTGTCCCAATATTTACCAAATATCCTTTTCTACTTTGCATGGAGTCGGCCTATTTGTACCTAGCAATCCAGTGAGTTAAGTCAAATCAATATTATACCATGTGCAATTGGAGACTGCAATAAATCAACAAATTGTAAGGTACAGATTGTTTTCTATTGTTAAAACTGTTATATAATATGTGCTATAGTGCCTCTGTTCAGAGTTAGACATAAGTGCCTATCAAAAAATAGTAAGGGCTCATCACCAAAATGCTAAAAAGTTCTGATACAGCTGTATATTATACCTCTGGGTTCTGCAAAGTTCTGTACATGTAATCTTTACAACATGTGTCTGTGATACCCATCTTGACACTTCAAGATTAAATGTAGAATAATGAGATGGATCATCACGTGCAGTTTCACTGGTTTGCTTCAAAATCTTCCGAACCAATTTTTCTAACTCCTTTCTAGACTTTTGCTCTTCATCCAAACTTTGCTTCATTCTTTTGTTCTCCTATAGAATAAAAAATAGAATATGAACACTATAACAATATGAAAAAAACGTACACAGATGGTGGCCATAACATCTTAGAAGGCAAATAAACGCTAAACAACCAAGCTATCGTCGTGCAAAAGTTAACCCTAAAAACCACATTTATAGAACTAAGTTAAGCCATACATAGATTTAGTAGAACAACTAGATTTAGTAGAAAAAAAGGATATCATCTCATTACAAATCCACATAAAAACAATAATTTATGCACCAGAAACAAAAGCTATCCACAAAGTCCTAATTCTTGGTATGTATCAGTATTACTGAATGCATAAAAGACAATTAATCAAAATATAGAGGACAAAATCAAAGTAAGAACAGATTTGATTCCCTGGTGGGCAGGCTTCTAAAAGGTAGTATAACACCTCTAAATCAGAAACTCCATTCACTTTGATTATTTAAAGTTATTATGACATTTTAAAGGTGTGGATAAGTGGCTAAAAAGTGTTTAAAACAAGCACCACAAAATGCTGTTGTAGTATGTGACATTCTCCACTTTCAGTGGAGAATAAAAAAGGACCAAATATATTTACTAGTAAAGTTTGCAAAAAAGGGGGAGATGGAAAATGCTCAAACCACAAATGTTGATGAAACCACATGTTGATGAACAATTGTGATAATTATTGCAAACTAGTACTGATTATCTTAATTGACATTTGATAAAGGTGCCCCATAGATTACAATATAAGGACAGCTGAAGAGCAAAACCTTTATTAGCTAATCTTACCTGCTTTAGTTCCTTGACCTCATCTCGCAATGCATAAACTGTGTCTACAAGACTCCTATAACAAAAGGCAAGAACAGTAAATTACTAAGTACATTGCACTTGAAATCATTTAGAAATGTATCCACAGGAAATGTAGAAAACTGATAACAGCACTTAACATTGTCTCTCCCTGTTTTGCTTGCTTTGATTCAACATCTTTTGATAAAAAGAGTAAGACTGTTTCCATAACTGACTTTTATTTTACAATTTTCTTCCCTTTAATTTTAGTTTACATCAATTTAATTTAGAATATTTCCTTTAAAAAAAGTGTCATCTTACTTAAAGTGAACCTAACCTGATCTTTTGGGTTTTAATATTACTAAGAGGAGTGGATTTTGATGCATAAAATGAGTCTCTGTGATGCCACCTGGATCCTAAATTAGACTTAGGATGGAGCCCAAATTTCTTCCCAGGTTAAGCTTCACTCTTTAATGACACTAAGCGCACCCTCTGTAATTGAATTTGAACTGATATAGGTTCTGACATATAGGGGCTGATTAAATAAAGCTCTCCAAGGCTGGAGAGGATACACTTTCATCAGTGAAGCTGGGTGATCCAGCAAACCTGCAATGGATTTCTTAAGTCATTTGCTATGCTTGTTAGCAAATGTTTTCAATCCTGGACCAGATCCATTCCATGTTTGCTGAATCACCCAGCTTTACTGATGAAAGAGAGCCTTGATCAGCTTTAATAAATCAGGCCCACTGAGTGGAATTACAGGGGGCAGAACTTTGCACCTGGGAAGGTAGGGATTTATTCTTGACATTGGTATTGTCCCATGTACAGCAGTGGCCTAGGATCCAATGTGTGGTGCAGGTTAGAAGTATTAAAAGCTTAGTGAGGCTTTTTTTATGACTATAAAACTAAAAAGGCCTTATAATACAATTTATGAAGGAAAACTGTTCTTGTTTGTCAAAGAAACCTTAACTTTTAAGGTTATAAATGTGTACTTTCCCTATAACATGAAATAATGAAAGACATGTTTATTAGTTGATATGGTTAACTTGGTAAGATATATTTTTTTTTTACAAAACAAAACAACTAGCCCGAAAGCTCTTCTGCAATAGTTTTCTGCATGTTGTACTTTGTCATTACGGTGGTCAATATCAGTTCACCATTCCAGTAATAAGTCATAACCTTTGTTATAAGCTACCTTGCAAGATCACGTCAATATCTTCTCTGTATGCAGAATGAAGAGCAGGTTTATATAGACTATACATGATCAAACTTCCTTCTTACAGGAAGAGGAGCTTGACACAGCTAAAAGCAACACCTAGAACCCCTGAATAAAGCAAATTTTTAATAAACTTATCAGTACGTTGCACAAAATCCTACTTTTCTTCTGGTGCAGTTTGACCGTTGCTCCTCATATCATCAATAATGAGACTTTCTTCCTCAAGCAGCAAGACCTGTGGAACAGAATCTTTCCGGGGACCTAAATGCAAAGAACAGAAAAAACTAATTACAAAACATACTTGAGGAAAAATACAAATATAATAAAATATTGTTTACCCTTTGCATATAACAGCAACTAACAAAAATGTAAACTTGCAACATATATACAACAGTGATAATTTAGGACAGGTATCCACAACTCCAGCCTTTGATAGTCCACACACTTGGATGTACATAGGCCATTTATAGCAAAATCCAAACTGTATATGGCCCTTGGGTACTGGAGTTGAGGATATTTAGTATACAAAATTAAGGCTTTATCTATTTAAACATACTTCTACTATGGGACTAATACAAAAAAGAATAATATATATATATATATATATATATATATATATATATATATATATAGTCCACAATTTTTTTCATCATTTATTCTAAAAAAAAACAAATGGTAGCTTCTCAGAATGTCCATACATCTCTTGGATTTGCTATCTGTAGCTCTAAAGCAAGTTACATAAAAACAGCAGAGCTAAAACAAAATTTAACAAAATATGGCACAAAAAGTTTTTGGTCAGTTTAATAAATCTGCACCAAAGTATTTTTTTCTATATCTATAGGCAGCATTTGTGATGAATGCAACTCAAGTTGTATAAACAACAAGAGTTTCTGTATTGGCGGTTCTACCGCTTCAGAGAGATTTTTGTTTTGTAGCAGACACAGGATATAAGAAGATACAATCTATTTGATTTTTGCAGACTTGGAAACTTTCTCTCTTTTAACCCTTCCTTCTACAGCACTGTGAAGACACATCAGCAAATTAAACCACCCATCGCCATCAGTTTGCTGATGTCTAAACTGGTGAAATACTTGTTTTACAGTTTAAATTACACGTACAAAGCTCTAACATTATATTATTTTTTGCACAACCCATGGATGTGTCAATACAACATAAAATAGAATAGAGAAAAAAAACACACACATATTACAATTAAACACTGTAAAGCACATCATTGTAATATTTCCTAATTACAAATGGTATGGAAAAGATTGAGTTGTAAATGCCAATTTACAGAACCATAGATCTTTGCAATACACTACTGCTAGATGCTGAGACTACACTGCAGCCAAGTAATACAGACTACACCTCCCTCTGTCTGCACAATGAAGCAGTGGATGATGTGGTCCCTATGCTTTCTGCTTCTGCAAACATGTGCAAAGTAAGATATACCTGACTGGCTTCCCCTCCAAGTCTGAAATGCTACTGTAAAGAGGAATATAAAAGTTTAATACCAAAACCAAACTAAATGGGAAATTAAAACACAGACAGAAGAACATAAAGATGAGGGGGGATTTTTTACTCCATTGGCACATCAAACATTCTGTGGTTTTGAAATTCTACTAAAACTACTAAGCAACTCAGAAAAAGAGAATTGAAGCCATTTTTTTTCCTACCAGAGCCAAGGTTTTGCTGGAAGCCAGCTCCTGTGCAATAAGCCTCGATCACTTTCAGAATCTGTGCATCTTCTTCCAACGCTACAGTGCCTGAAAAAAGCAGGTTTAACAATATAAAATACATTTTTGATTTATTATAAAAAATTAGTGTGCAGGTCTGAACCTGCTATGGGAGAGTGGGCGGGTTGTGTGACGGGATACAACCTGCCCACCTCCTTCAGCCTGTGACAGCTCTGAAAGACATGGTCCGCTGCTCTGGCTGGTGCACCCCCCAAGCAGGGTCCTTCTCCTGACCCTGCTGGGGGATGCACCGGCCAGAGCTGCGGTTCAACTGTCAGACAGCTGCGGCCCACTACCAGAGTTGTGGACCTCTGACCGAGGCGATTAAGAAAAAATGGGAGCACAGAGCCTCCCGGGATATCTACGTCATGCATTCTGGGAGGCTCTTGGCCGCTCAGGCATGCAAAGAAGGAGCCTTCTCATCATAAACTTGCAGTGTGATCTCCAAGTTTTTTCCCAATCTACGTCACCCCATCTTGCGCCTGCGCAGTGCGAGATTGGGTGACGTAGGAAGAAGAATGCGGAAGACGAGAGGAGAAGATCTCGGCACCTGGCGCTCTCTCTGCGCTGGGCAAAAGACAGATATCGGGATGACGCGGGACCCAATGGAAGAAACCTCCCAATGGATAGACTGATCTGTGGGGTTAAAGGTAAGTGTGACTTTATTGTTTTGGGTTTACTTCCACTTTAGGTAGTAGCATCGGTCTGATATCCTATACAAAGTCTGTATGAACTAAAGGCTTGAGGATGTAGATTTTGTTCTCTGTTACATCTCAAAGATCATTCTTTAAAAAAAAAAAAAACGAAAACACAGAGAACACTAGAACTATATAAATAACAGCTGGGTCTTAATGCAAACTGATATTGTGTCCCTACTAAGCCTGCGTACACAAACTACAAAAATTTGGGTGAATAATGATACTTGGTGTGCTTTACTGTGTGTTTGATCACACTCACAATGAGGACAATCAGTAATTTTTTTGCAAAGTTGGGTTATGTACATCAAGCCTAAAATCATTTTCAGAAAAAAAAAAATTGCAAAATCTACAACAGAGAATAGCAGCTCATAATAGATTAATAAACATGCACAAAATACAGTAAAGGTGGCATACTTTTCCTGAGAGCAGATTCATCATCGGAAGCTTTTCGCTCTGGTTTTCTTTTTGGAAGAAACTTCTTGACATTTTTGGGGCTTTTGCTAGAATCCTGTGGAAAGAATTATGAGTTTACGTACATATATATTTTTTTTTAATTTTCCACAATGTCCTTGAACATAGATTTGATAATCTACTTCTTTTTCTGTTTTTTTTAATACACTGCCTGTACTCATTAATCTAACCATTTATTAGGGGGGAGCCTCCTGCTCACATCCATGATCCTGAACTATTAAGCCTGCAGCTACTTTATTTATTGGTAAATAGAATTGAGAACAATTAGAAAAAGTCAGGTTTAATGCTGTCTCCCTATTGGGAAATGTTACGTGATACAAAGAGTTTCTTTCTCCCTTGTAGAGCTTGGGGAGCCACCTCCTTGGATAATCAAAGATATATGTGGAAAAAGAGACAAAAGAAAGAGGTTTGAGGCCCAAGAAGTTTTGTTGAAAAGCTAATTATGTATTGATACATTTTAGATTCATACATAAATATGATACATGCATTATTTACACATAATATCCCGAGTCTAGTTATAATGTCACCAGACTGGGATATTTCAATTAGACAAAGGTATTTTAACCCAATAGGTTGTTTGACCGTGTTAGTCCTAAAAAGTCCCATCGCGTTTTGCCACTGTTTGGCTTCTTCAGGGGTATAGTAATATGCGAACTGTACAGTGTGAGAGCACATTTCTCGTTCAGTTTAAATTTTTTTTTTTTTTATAAAAAACAAGGAACATTTTTTTTTTAAAGACATAGCCACTAAACAACGTTTGTCTAGAGTTTTTAATATTATTCCTGTTGAACTACTATTGTTCCCTCATGGACTACTAAAGGCAAAGATTAGCAATTTGAAAAAAAAATAAAATAAAATTAAAAACAAGGTCACTAATTATTATTTTATATCGATATAAAATGTAATTATACAACTGTCACTAATATAAATTTGAGTCAATGTACTTAGGGATAGGGGGCTGAAAGACAATTGAAAGTTCCTATTGGCTGGAAAAACGTGTCAGCTCTTGGCAAATGAGACAAAAAAATTCTAAAAAGTTATTTGAGAGAGATAATCCTTCCAATATGTTGAAGGTCTGCATCAGAACTCCATCCCAGAAGATGTATATGGAACAGCTTGAATGACAGTATGTGTGATATGCCCCAACATATTTCATTTTAAAGGAATAGCAGCTTTACTCTAGTGTGCCCCTAACTACCAAAATGTTCACCAGTGTTTTTGTAAATTAGTATTTTAGAAAAATACTAAAAAGGAAAAGAGAGGATGAGGGTAAAACGTAAGGGGCAGCTCCATAAATATTCACTGGTTCCCAAGACAAAGGGGAAATATCTTTTTCAATAGTCAACCACATCTTTTGAGTTGTGGTGCCAGTCGATCACTCTGATTAAAAATATGGCTTTGTTGTAAATGATCAGTCAATATCAAGTTCCCCTGATATATTGTAAGAGTGTGATAAGCCAAGTAAGGTTCCCTGGAGCCCCAAATGAATTTGCAGAAGGGTTTTTGTGTTAGATTTTAGGAACGAAGTTGGGAGGGAAATAGTGATAATCTGATGACGGTGAAGAAATTATTGGAGAAGATCAGTTTTAAGGATTGTCAATCTGCCAAACCATGATAGTGTGCTCCTAATATATGCCTAAAATAGATCTGTTCTTTTTACACCACCACATGTGATTTTATTTTTAACCCAAGGACTAAAATGAGAGGCAATAGGCTCACGCTTTCCTTGATGCAGACCACTTTCTAAAAGAAACTGCTCAATCAACACTTCTTAAGGTTTATGCAATTCACACTAAATAGTTTACGGTAATGCACCAGGACGTGTTTTAGGTCAACTAATATGAGATGCATGAACAAAACATAGTACATTATCCTGTAACATATTTTGAAAAAGTAATATACTACATACTATAAAAGATTACTGTACAATTAAATTAGATGAATTAGGTATGCAGAAAAAAAGAGATAGCTAGTGGTGACAGCATTATCAATGGTTCATCTTAAAGTTTTTCTTTACCTATTCACCCTTTTGCTCTTGTGGTTTCTAAACAATCATATGACACTAATATTGCATCAGTTTCTTGGAACTCACCAAGACCAAGTTCAAGCTCTGGGAAAACAAATTTTTTTTTCTTTTCATTCTTACTTCGGTTACAACTTTTTCCACATTAAAATCTCTATAATCATCTTTTCTGAAAGTTTCTGATGCTCCTGTGTACTTTGTGGAATATGTAAAGCAATCTTGTGAAGATTAACCTTCTGCTAATGTGTGAAAGTACTTTACTTATACACATTTTCCCCAAAGAAGTTTCCAGTCAACATTGCAGCACCTTCGTGGTAAAATAAATTAGAGCATGACTCATGGGATATCTGGGGCTTAAACCCATTTTTTGTGCATTATAACAGACTCGGACAGAAACCCCTTTAATTTAATTCTCTGTATAGAAATTGAAGACCATTTGAAGCCCTGACCAAGCTTTAAATCCATTTGCACCAAGATGGACTGATGGTGATGATTCTAATAAGGTACAGATCTATTGATACAAATTATTGGCTTTAGACTTTGTTATGAGTATCTCTATCCACCTGTCTGTCTTGGTCCAACTGTGTGCAGAGCTTAATATGAGTTTTACATCATCTAACATATTTCATTAATACAGGATGGATACATAACTTGTGTTGGGTGGTACTTTAATACTTTAATCCAAGTATCCATTAAAGAGATTTTTGAACTTCTTGTTTAGTAAAAAAAAGTTGTATCCTGGACAGGAAAATTAGGAAAAATCTTGCTAACAGCATTACACACAGTCATTAATATGTTAAGTAGAAAAATGTTAAAATCTTTGTAAGATGTTTCCCTGCTGCCTGATAAAAGGTTGTCCAAAGAAAATTATTGACTTAAATAGATCCCTGGACAGCAGTAAACCGACAGGGGTTCTATCCTTTCCCTATTCTATCCAAAACAAAAAAACAAATAAAGGTTTGGGTATAACTACATTTTAGGGAAACAAAATCAATCCAAGTTACTATATATAGAGTCTGAGGTTGATGTCCTCCTTTTTCAGGTAGAAAGTAAGCATTTAGTTTTGCTCACATCAGGCTAACTTTAGGGAAGGGACCATAAAAAACATATACTTACTCCACCTTCCCTTTTTTCAAACATCAGGTGCTAAAATGTCAGAGATTAATATGTATATTTTGGTGCATTTAAGTTAAAACTTACAAGGGACTATAGACATTACTCCTGTACTCATGTGACAATACTTAGGCCTGGCAGTTACCTGCTCAGGCACGAAGAGCAGTATTGTGAAGAGGTTGAGGAGTGTCATGTATTCCCCCATACACAGAAGCAGATCTTGTACAGCCTGAGGGTAGATTAAAGCAGTTGAAGATGAAAATGTGAAGTGAGCATCTTGGCTCGTACCGGCACAGTACCATGATTACCATAAAGGGGCACACGACAGAATGCATTCTTTATACATTTGTTTGTGAACCTAGGAGATAAAAGAAGCAGTAGAGACAAAACTGAGTTTTGTGTGGATTGACACTTTAAAGCAGCAGGGATGGAAAGCATGCACCAAAAATGCCATGTGTTCACACGATGGAGAAATCAAAGATAATAATTAATTTGTGCTGCAGAATTGAGTAAAAAGAAAAAGAGCATTAAATAGCGCAGTATTGATAAGAAGTGGTATTTATTGAATGGATATGTGGTACATTAGGTTGTGTCTGGGCAACCACTGAAAAGACAGGTAAAGGAGGATTTTGGTTCCTATGTAGGTATAAGCGAGAAAAAGTTCTCAAAATCCAATGAAAACCGAGTTAGTACAAAACAGAAATACTCCAAAGATTTAGGAAGAATAGAAAAAAGTGAAATAACACTGGCTAAGTGATGTGTAGGATGATGATATACACCAGGACCCTTGGGGAAGGAACCTAATTTTGTGACAACTGTTGGCCTATGAGACAACCCATCATAACATAGGGATAAATACCAGCAAAGACCCAAGCTCTGGACTACAGGTAATAAAGATTTGAATAACAATCCAAACAAGTTCTCAATGTTCCCAAGGTGTTGTTCAAACTATTTGACTAGGAATATGAATAAATTTAGGTTTCCACTCTCCCAAATAGGTTTGTATTAAAATGTAAGTTAATTTCTTAAAATCTACATTTTTAACGTCAAGGTCAAATTGCATTGCACCAGAGCAGTAAAAGTAAAAAAAAGTTACCATAAATGTAATTAAAAAGTAAATTAGGTTTGCAATGTTTTAATAAAAGGCTTCAAAACTGGACCAAGTAACAGCAACACTGACAGGAACATTCGGACACAAATATGTTATCATGCTAATTCTATCGTAACCCCAAATTAAAATTCAGCAATACAAAATATATTCATTTGAAGGAGGAAAGGCAATATATTAGAAATTGATGTTCTCATCTCGGTACAATTGGAATACATTTAATTTTCCCATCTTAGCTTAAGGATAAATTATCTTTTCCAAAATAAAAATTTATGCAAAGCTTGTACTGACAGCATTTTATTATGCATTAAAAGCAAAGAAAAGGATTTTTACACTGACAAAAAGCAGTGTTAATGCAACATAATGCACACATAAAAAGCAGTCTTATTTTTAGAAGCCCGCAGACAAAGAAATACAAAAGGTGCGTTTTTTTTTTTTGTTTTTTTTAATAAAAGTGATGTATATATTATCCAGAACAAATCATCCATGGGAAATATTTGCACAATAATAGAAAGTGGACTCATCAGTCAATGAAAGAAGATGTTTTTGGGGACTTCTAAGGAAAATGCTATCCTCTCACTCCAATGCTGCATATCTGTTCTATGGGAAATAAACTACTGACTGAGAGTGATGCTACAGACTTACAACTAACACAGTTTCCATCTAAAGCTTCTGACAAAAGAATTCCAAAATGAATTGCGTTTGTATGGACTGCACAAGAAAACCTTAAAAAAAAACTCCCTAAAATGTTATATTTTAAATTAAACAAAGCCTGCATAAAGTATAAGACCCGCCATTAAACACTTCTAAAAATGTTCCTTGGATGCCATTCTGTCCCAATGGCATTTCCATTGCCGACGTCTGTAAGCAAAAAACAACTCTTGGTGCAATAAGTTCGCCTCGCTCCAAGATCACTTTCTTTTTTTCTAAACCAGCCTTAAAAAACTGTGGCAATGCGTAAATAAGCATATATAAGATGAATGTGTACCTGATATAAGACTGGAAAATGCTCCCGTAATCTTTTTGTCACTGATAGACAAAGGCCAACTACTTCCAACAGTAAATCCTGTCTTCATTACTCCCTAATTTGGAGCGGATAGGCAGATTAGTTCGGATTAGCTTCTACTTACTCGACTTCCTTTGGAAAGTATTTTATCCCAGCAAGTAGCAGTTCCAGAAAGGTCAGGAATTGCTGCCTACTTAGTTCTATTTGTTGCGGTTTAGTTTAATCTAATTTACCAGACTCCCAGTCTAGTATCGTATACCTCTGTGGCTTCTCTAAATGCTCAGTATGCAAATTTTGACTGAAATCTGGCATGGCCTATTTATTCAGAAACCCAGACCTTGGGGATGAGGTTCATAACAGAACTCAAAGTTCCAGTGTAACACAAAATGTACATACTAACCCTGTCCAGATTCAAAGTATTCATAAAGAACTTTAAAATGACAAAGAGTCATTGTGCCTAAAATATGTTAGATTACGGAGTTCAGCTTAGTAAACCTTAGCTTTAGATTTCTTCTTTGTTTTAAGTTTTTTCTTAACTAACACAACTAAAATCTATTTTTTGTGAAAAAAAATACAAATAAACAGATTGTGGAGGAGTGTAATCCAAAAACTACAGATTATAATGGACAAAACGACACAAAAACAAAAGGAAAACCAGTTAAAGAGCAAATCTCCGAAGATCTCAGTTTTAAATGACAAAAGTAGAAATTTTTATGTTTGTAATTTCAATCATTTAAGATTACATATGCTTTCGGAAGCCAGGATGCTTATGCAAAAAAAAAAATTGTTGTACTTAATTTGGAAAATTATGTTTTCTATCATTTCACCTCCAAAAACACGGTACTTCCTAAGTCGGTCTCCTCAGGTAAAATACATACTTACATATAAAGTAGATAAAAGCAGATCAGATAAAACCTTTCTAAATTCAAAATTCTTATGGGGTTGATTTATTTAAACGGGAGAAAAAAACAAAACAAAAGTGGAGTTTCTATTAGGAGCAACTAGTCAGGTTTTATTTTTAAACATAAAGTTTAAAAAACATGAAACTAAATGTAAAAATTAAAATCAAACTGCGCGCCGTTCGGCAATAATATAGTTCAATTTAATAAGACCTTATAATGTAGCAAAGTAAATAAAATACCTTTATAAATAAAGGTATTTTAATTGATTTCATCACCACGGCCCTGGAGCTGTACAGGATTAACCTTCCACTATGTTTATGTAAAGCCTTGATTAAAGCCAATCTGCAAAGGGGCAACATGCTAACATGGAGACATGTTAAAGTTTTTTATTAATACTTTAAATATATAACAGAAAAATATATATATACACTATTGAACATGTTAGCACTGTTGAGTGAAAATGGTGTGCTGGGAGATGAAACCTGAATACTTTCTGTATTCCAGCACCTGACACTGAGAAATGACTTCACTAATAAGCAGGTGATTTTTTGGGATCTTTTTGGGAGAGATGGAGCAATTTTGGAGGGTGAAATCAGGTAAAAAAGCACTGACACCCAAAGCTGCAGGTTTATATTTAAATTGCCATTACCACCAATGCTGCAGATTTAAATTTATTTGCCACCAACCATCAATGCAGTGAATTTAAAACGTAGGGGTTAGTATTGAGGCCAGTATTGCTAGTGGTTATTTTAGGATGCTTGGGCTGATTGAAGCCTCATTTGAGGGCCTTTTATAATCTTCAAAGTTAACCCCCACTGCTCTATAGCATTACCATTCGCTGGTGGGTCAATTAGACACTTTCAGTATATAGGATGGCAATGCTGTACAGGAGGGGAAAACAACCCCAATTTTGTGCATATTTTTATTCCTTTAAATTGTCTTTTTTTCCCATTTTCTTTGCTTTTAAAAAATTATCTCCAGCTTACCTTTCCAACCTGTTACATTTTCAGCTTAGTTTAGGGTTACTGTAAGTGAGCTAATATTTTAACTTGATTGTATTAGAAGGAAGCACTAGTTACATCAGTCATTAAATGACCTCTGCTTATCCTTTTCTTCTGAAATAAACACATTAATAAATATATTTGTTTTAGACAAGCATAAGATTTCTTTCAGAGGTAATAATATTTTTTAAAAATACAAGACAAAGGACAATTGTGTTCTGCCTCCAGTTAGTGCAGTATTGTGGCTTTTTCTACCACATTTTTAGGAAAATACTATGAGTTTTATGTTATATAGTTTAGCCCCTCATATTATCTTGTAGATTTTAATATATTTTTAATTCTATTTTTATATTTAATTTACAATTTTTTAATATATTTCTCAATTCTATAAATACATTTAGGGAGACGCAGTAATTGCAAGTATTGGACAGACACAAGCAGGGATGCTACAGGCGCAGGGATGAAGCTTCCATATTGCAACGTAACAATAGGTTCTACCCTTACCTTCAAGATATAAGACATCCTCTACAATAAATAGGTAGAAAAAGAAAAGAATATATGTAAGATAGAGCAGGCAAAATTACAATTTACAACTCATTACCTTACCACTCAACTAAATAACTGCTATTAATACAGATATGTATTGTGTGGTTGCAAAAAACATTATCCTAATTAAAGTAAAGTTAACAGAGAAAGTTGTCCAAAAGCTTGTCAGGTTTTTACCTTTCATTCATTTATAACCTCTGTTGGTAAAACAGATATAAATTTCCAGTAATCATAAATCACTTGGCAGAACACATACATTGGCAAAAGTAGTGCAATAACTTTGTGCTGAGCTTTGTTGACATACATTCAAAATGATTGGACCACCATCGAAAATGTGTGTTAATGCATCATATTAGTGTAAATGGAGATTCCTCTAATGAATACTGTTTCATACAATGTCTATGGAAACCAGAAGCCCTCAGGTGTTAAACTTGGATTCTTACAACTCACCTAATTTGGAGTAAAGACAGGAAAAAACTGTACACTAAGTTCATGTCAACTCTACTGGGCTGCGCCATGGCAGCCCCATGATGGAGCCATGTGCTACTGGACAATACTAATTTTGCTATACAGAGCTATGCATTCACAAATGATGGGGCACATTCTCCAACAAGAGATGAAGTATCCAATGTAGTAAAACCTTTCATGTAGGAAAATGAAATTATTTTTCACATACAAAATATTTGAGGATCCCTCCAGAACAGGAAGTGGAAAAGAAACTGTAGTGCATGGGGTAACATACCTTTACATTATATCAGATATCACATTGAAATTGGGAAAATATGGAGGGTGCCAATGTTTCCATACTACTGAAAGTGGTAGCTAAATGGCTATCATTCGAATTTAGTGGCTCCAATATTTTCCGAGTCACCAAGTCAGATTTCGTAGACTCAGGATTATAGCTCCACATTGGCTTCCTAATCTGTAGCTTCCTAATCCTTGTTCTGGTTCTGTAACTTTTAAATGGACGTAAGACAGAAACAGCCAGTCAAAGACTTTCCTAAAAGGGCCAGTAAGGGCTCAATACGGGTTTACTTTAGTAAAAAAAAACAGAGAACTCAATAGCAAAACCTTTTAGTATCTACTGATAGAAGGCTGAGAGCTGGTTTTATAGCTGCCACATCTGAAGAGTAAAGGACTGATATAAGATACATCATTCAATGTGGGCTGCCTTTAGTGTAAAATGCTGAGGGCTGCTGGCTTACCACATTACGAGGCAAGACCCCTCAACCAATACGTTTGGCACCCACTCACACCTCAAGGATGCTTCTTGTATTCACAGACAGGAAGTCTAAAGCTTGCCATTTAGACAGGTTTGATGTTGAATGTTTTTTTATATGAGAAGCAGAAACAATATGCATGCTTGTTTTTCTTAGTTGTATATAGCCAGTGACATATTTATCCTTTACTTTATTTTAAATGATTTCCAAGTATAAAAAATGAAGGCCTTTTAAACATCTTTGGCTTTATGAAACACATGTTCATATTAAACTTAAATTAGATCATTAGGGCAATTGCTGTTGATATGGTCAACAAGCCAACTGCTTTCATTCTCCACTGGAATTTCTAGCCATCTTTTGTCTGTAGGCCAAATAAAATTGTTACCTTTCTCTAGGGAAATTCTGCATTGTACAAGAAAGAGGCTGACTAAAGCCAATGTTTATCAAGTTTGGAAACCTATAATAGTAGAGGCACATGGCAAATTTTATATATTGTAACATGTGTGGTTCCACCTGTGGCTCTATTGTCTGTTTTTTGTCGGGTGATAAACATGGTAGCTGCTACTGCTGGCCTTTTCTTTCTGAACATTCCATTTACCTGTTGATCATGCTATCTTTCTTAAATACATAGTGTTCCTAATGTAAAGTCAGCATTCAGTTAAGAACCGTGGACTTTACTCTGACTTTTTTAGCAATTAGTAAACTTGGAAAAAGTAAGAGTGATGGTAGGGATGAGTGAAAGAGGAAAAGGGACAGAATTCCAGTAGATAATTCTAACTAACGGCCATGTTTCACCTAAAATGTATCAGTTTTAAATGGCTTGTACCTAAAAAATTATTAGAAGTGTCTATTCCTGTGGAAATTTCTTATTATGTAGCAGCCTCTGAAAAAAGACTAGTCATGTATCATCAGATAGATAAATGTTCGTACAGTTACAGAATAAAGAGCAGAGAAAATATCACAAGCTAACAAAAAGAGAACAAGACAAATTGTTCCAATAGTGACATCTACTGTATACAATATAAATAATATACCAATACTTGACTATAACAACATTAAGATAGAAAGGCTACCTCTTTATAGCTGAGGGCGGCTGATGGTCGAAGAGGTGGAGCCGGCCGCAGGCAACTCAAGGTCCAGGCTTTGTAAATTTTGGCAGGTTCCAGAGGTCCACGAGGAAGTAATGAATAGGAGTGGTGGGACGGAGGTGGGTTTCTTCTGTCTGAAGCCTGACAATTTGTATCATATTAAAAAAAATGTTAACTAAGTCTTGAATGCCCACAAATTACTTTTTAATAAACAAAAGCTAAAAAATGTATCTTGATGTTTTGGGTGCTACATTTTATATGTAAGATAGTATCAAGCCATATTACGCAGCGCAGTACAAAGTTGATAGTCGTGTCACTAGCTTTCCCTCAAAGGAGCTCACAATCTAATGTCCCTACCATAGTCATATGTCTATATTGTAGTCTATGGTCAATTTTGAGGGGAAGCCAATTAACTTTACTGCATGTTTTTGGGATGTGGGAGTAAACCGAAGTACCCGGAGGAAACCGACGCAGACAACCTGCAAACTCCATGCAGATAGGGTCCTGGACGAGATTCGAACCTGGGACATAGAGCTGCAAAGACAAGAGTGCTACCTCTGAGCCACCGTACTGCCCAAAATTTTGAAAAGGTGTGAAAAATTAATGCTTATACTATAATCACACCAACTTAATGAGAATATAAAAATTGTGTTGGCAATTTATATTTTAGTATTTCAGCATTCCAGTGGTCAGTGCTAACCAACATTGGTGCTGTTGGTATGTACAGCAAGAAAGTAAAACTGTTTATTTATTCTACATAGATAAAGCAAAAGTTTACTTAAATATTTTTTATGCACAAATATTACTAACAAGGAAAGAATAATTAACTTACAGACTGGGAACCCCATGATGGTGTTTTACATAAAGAGGCATGTGAAGCAGGACTTTTAGTTAGACGGCACAGATGATCTAACCACTCTTGACAGTCCTGACTGCTGCTACAATGGACCACAATACGATCTATCATATGACCTGCATTGCAAGAAAAAAATCATTCTAGGACACACATACAAAAAGTGAAATTGAAAGCTTGAAATTCTTTGATTTTCCTGAATTTCAGGAAAATAAAAAGGACAATTTACCAATTTATAACCTGGATATGAATGAATATGAATTATATGTATTTTTACATTCACATAATACTAGTTGCTTGCGGGTCACATTGAAACAATAAATATCAGTTGCTGACCTGAAATTAAGCATGCATAATAAAGAGGTATGACTTTATGCTGCTTTCATAAGCTTCCTTCTCATTTTGGATCGGTTCTATCCTTCAATGTAAACAACTAAAAATTAGTATGTTTGTAAGGATATATAAGTTTTAGATACATCATGAAAAAGAAAGTAAACCCTCTAATTGTAAGTTTTTACATAATAATACATACAATACATACATACATCAGCCCATAATAAAAATCATGAAGTCCTTAGCAGGTTCTAAAATAAATTAATATCTAAATAATTAAAATAAATGAAAATCTAAATTAATAAAATAAATTAAGGCTCAGAAAAAGAACAACACACAGTAGATGTGCCATTTTTTATTAAAAAAAATGAAGCCAAAATGAAGAAGTTGAGTAAAAAGCAAGCACACCCAATGATTTAATATCTTGTACATCCACCTTTAGAAGCAATATCTTTAGGTAATCATTTTCTGTAAGAATTTATCATTGTGGAGGATTCTTGGCTTCAAATAACATGATTCCAGTCCTATGCTTGCGCTATAAAACTCTATTCATAAAGGGAGTTCCCAGCCCGAGTGAAACTTAAAACATGTCTGCCATTGTACAATTTTATTACATAGGGACTGAGAGAATAAAGAAGTTCACAGAAGAAAGATAACATTGCATAATTTTTTTAGTTCAGCTTGTTACATTCTTCTAAAATCCTTGCACTTCTGAAAAGCATTCTTCATGAAATTAGAGTTTGATTAAAAAGATATTCATGATCTGGAAAACTGAAAAAAAAAAAAAAAAGACAACTTACCTGAAATCTCAAAGGGGTGACTGATGCCATCACTCTCCTCTAACCTAACTACGGACATTCCAGTTAGTGGTAATTTCCCCTTACAAAAAGAAAGAAAAACACAAATATAAATTATACATTGATTTTTTTGACTGTAATTGAAGGTTAAGGTTTTGCAAGCTTTCATATTTACTTTCCTATGTTCTTTGTAAATGATGTGTTACGTGCGTGGTCATCACCATCATTTATGAGTCATACATAGCTCTATGTGCATAATGTATATGTGTTTGAGAAGTGTACCAATGATACAAAGCAATTTTAAAGTTATAACTAGGTCTCAAAGGCTGAATGAGTTGAAAAATTTCATTTAAAATGGTATTTACCCTCGAACAACTGAGACAGGGGCATACTAAGATTTTAAAGTCCGTAACAGATGTTAAACTCATAGTGTATACAGCAGCTTTTACCAACCATTTACCATGGAAGAAATCTTGAAATTAAACCCTACAGCTCATCCTGGTGATTGGAAAGTTAAATATTAGATGAATAAAAGAGAAATAAATACAATAAACCTGACACCCAGGGTTACTTTATACAACTTTTTTTTAGTTATATTTAAAATGATTAATATTAATGGTTAAGGACAAATTTTAATACTGCCAATGGTGCCTAAGGCGGCCCTATGACCACATTTTACCATCATATAAAGCAGTGTTTTTCAACCTTTTTTGAGCCACAGCACATTTTTTACATTGAAAAAATCCTGCGGCACGCCACAAATCAAAGATGTTACAAAACCACACTCTGTAGCTGATTCTCTTGTCTCTAAGAATAAACAAGGCAATTAAACTACCTACTGCCACCCACTGACAGGGAAGAGTAATACATTACTCTGCCAGTCACTACACCAAAGACACTCGACAATGGTAATTAGATAATTTCCCACGGTACACCTGAAGATCTCCCACGGCACAGTGGTTGAAAATCACTGATAAAAGGGTTGGCTTCCACCCTGAAAAAATTATTTTTTGGGGGGGTTAACCCTCCCGTTTCATCTATACTGCCACAGGAAGACATTTTCAAGAAGACACATCATCCAGTCTCGTGCCTGTCCAGTGCAAAATCGGGTGACATGAGAAGACTTCAGAAGAAAAAGGAAGGAGATGGTGGCGCTCACTGTCCCCTTCGTGCTGGAAAGAAGAAGGAAGTTGGGACAGCTTGGGACCTACTGGATTTGGATTGCGGAGAGATCATAGACTTAAAAAAGTAAAGGTAAGTGTTCTACTTTAAGTGGCTACAGAAAAATATAAAAAACAATTTTACTATAGGAATATTATAACATGATTGTTAGCCACTCCTTTCACACAAAAAGTTGCATATTTCACAAAGCTATATATAAAAGCTGATATAGCTTGCACAAAATAGTAGTGTGTAAAAAAACTGTTGTTTCCAAAAACTTATATTCATTTTTTGAACATAAAGCTGACATACTCGTGCTACTGTGTTAGAGCTACTCAGGGAAGATAAGATCCAGACATTCTGTCTTTGGGGATCTGGAATATTGAGATTTATCCTAGTATACCTGTTTAGTGAATGCAATCCAAAATGCATACCTGATAAATGAAGCCACTCATTCGAGGACTAGCAGACAGCATTAAAAGTGCACTTGGAAACAGCATGAAATACCTCTCTTCTTTTTCCTGTTAGAATAGAAAAGGGGAAAATTAAGTCTGGCAAAAAAAGAAGTCCTACACAATCTTTTTTTTTTTTTTTTTAAAGTAGCAAAACCAAATGCAGCTAAGATAAATTCAGAGCACTCTATTTAAAAAAAAAAACTTACTTTTTGTAATACGAAGTATCTGACTATCCACTGGGCTTTGTATGTACCCACCATTAGAGAAAGCAGTTTTGTGCCTTTTCTGATTATCATATATGATAGATCTTTTTCCCTGACCTATGTGTGTATGTTTAAAAAAAAGGACCCTATACCACGCACCACTCACAGCAAAGCCATACGTGACTTAGTAAAGTGGCAGAGAACAAATTTATTGCACTGCCTGCAAGCTGCAAGTGGAAAACATGAATATTCATGTGCAATATTTTATGCTACCTGGATAAAAAATAATAATTACAAAATATTCTTTAGTCCTAAACAAATGCTTTGTATTCTTTTAATGTATTACATATTATTTATAAGAAACTACACTTTAGATGTCTGAAAAACAGAAATATCAGTGTAATGTCCCCTGTGGTATATCATTTTAGGGGTCCAAAGGACAAATCTCGAAACGATAACTGATGTTTTTCAATTCAGGAATCAGAGCCCAGTCACACAGTATATGTTGCACTGTAGGACCAAGCAAGACACATAGATATCCCTATTGAGATGGCAGGTTGGTCTTGTGCAAGGCAAAGGATGAGGTCACATCCACACATCATATATTAAACACGTGAAGCAGATATCAATTGACTAAAGGTAAGTGAGAATAGTAGTTTAGTATCACCTACCTCATTTGCAGCACACTGTACTATAACTTGAGACATAAATACAACGTTTCCAAGAGTTTTAATATCTTCTCCTTCCCAACCTTGGATGGATTCTGAAAGTATCTGTAACTCCAGCTGCTTCCTCTTGCGCAGGTCCTGACATTGTGCCTAGAATACACATGCAGACAAATGCATCATTTATCAACTAGTATAAATGAAATGGTGATCACCACGATCTTATATTTACTATAACGGATCTGCTTTAGATATATTCCATGACCCAGAAGACATACTAAATAAATGCCCAAGGATTAAAAATGTAGTACCAGGAACCACAGTGGAGGAGCAACTCCAAAACCCAAGCTAGTGCTATTTTGTAATTCCTAATGTATTTGTAGATACATATACTATACCTTATGAAACAACCACAAACTAAGATGATACTTTGATTACATTTTTGGTTTAGTCATCTTAATAATAATATATAATAATAATAATAATAATAGCTACACAGGTCTCCAGATTTCTAAAGTCTGGCAAGACTTCCGAGGTTGAAATGGCACAGTCAAGGCAGTAAATACTGACAATTATATGTAGCTACTCCATCATTTACACAGAAGACATCAGTGGCATCAAGAACACCTATGTAAAAACTAGATATTAATTACGGAGAGTGTTTCTTTTAATGCTATCATACTGTAAAGTACCACTTTAGGTGGCTATTAAGGGGATAATTGTATTCTCAGAAAAAAAGACATGTTGATCACAAATGGTAATTGCTGGAGGAAATGCACTAGAACACTAGGCAATGAGGGCTAATTTTCAAAAGATAATGGCTTTAAATCATCAATCACTATATGTCATGCTCTCTAGAAATCATCACTACCCCTGGCAATGCTACTGAATGTAGGACATTTCATGTATATCTCCAGTAAGACAATTATACCAACTTTATTACAAGCATATGAACCCATTACTCAATAAGTAAGCCTATTTAATAAGTTGCTTGAAGTCTTTCAAAAATCATACCTTTGGATGGTTTATTTATTAGGCAGCACTGTGGATCACAGGTTAGATCACAGGTGCGAATCAGGACACTTTGTATATGGAGTTTGCATGGGTTTCCTCTGGGTACTCCGGTTTCCTTCCACATTCCAAAAACATGCAGTTAGGTTAATTGGCTTCCCCCAAAATTCACCTTAGACTATGCTAATTACATATAATTGTGGTAGGGACATTGTATTGTGAATGCCTTTGAGGGACAGTAATTGTTTTATTATCCATGCCTACTGTAGGGTACAAAATCTGCTGAAGAATCGTTAGATTATGGGTAAAACAAAAATATATGGATTACTAAATAAAGATTGCAGATTTTCCACATTGCATGGTTGCCACATCTAAATGTTGTGTTGTATGGGTTTTCTCTGTCAATTTAACTCATCTTTATACCTGTCAGTTGGCTTCTTTCTGCTAACTTTTGTCCTAAGCAGTGATACAATGGAAAAGAAGGGCAGGAGAAGATAGAGGGAGTGTCACAGTCCCTTCCGTGACTGAAGTTAGAAGATCTGTGAGACAAGCTGCATGTGAGCTTATCTGACAGTCTCTTTTTACTTGTGTCTGTGTTGTTGTTTGTAATGACCACTCCCCTTGTATCAGCTGCAGCTGGTGGTCATTACTGCTCCTCCATTTAGTCTGGCCTCACACTTCATGAGATGCGGTTGATATTCACTGCTTGGATGTGAAGAGTTGGTGTGTTGTCCTATCCAGAGTTCCTGCTTCTTTATCTGCTATTAAGACAAGTTGAATTCCTTTTGGTGTTTTGTTTTTTTTTTGGTTTCGTTGTTCTTTTGTTGTTTACTAGGCCTCAGGGAGACACTGGTTTGTTCATAAGGGAAGGAACCAGTAGTCTCAAGCCAGTCACTACTCCTAGGGCTATGCAGGGCCATTAGGGCCTAGGTTCCTGTGTATGAGTATTCCCACCATCAGGGGATATTCATACTATTAGGAGATAGGGCTAGGTTAGGGTGTCTGCAAGTGGTGACCATTCCCCTTCCCTAGCCATTGGAGGCCTAGTCCTGAGTATAAACTTTCTGTTTCCCTCCCCTCCCTGTTATTCGTGACAGGGAGCTCCACAAAGAAAATATGATCTATGCAAATAAATGTGTGCCATAAAGCGTGGGCAGCATGGTTGGTTCAGATTTTAACACTCTGGCCCTTGTGGTACTAGGTTCGAAGGTGTTGGCATGAGTTTTCTCTCACATTCCAAAAACATGCAGTTAGGGTTATTGGCTTCCCCCCAAAATTGACCTTACACAGTATTAAAGACATATGACTGTGGTAGGGACATTTGATTGCGAGCTCCTGTAATACTGTATAATAATAAAAATAATATTAATGATAATAATAATAAAGGCAAGTGAATGGAGTACAAGTAGCAGTCAAATGCTTCAGGCTCAGGTAGCATGCTGCTCATTCATTGTACCCTGAGTAATAATCTTTTTCCAGTGGCAGATCAAATCTTAATGAGTAATGCAAATATATCATGCTTGATTACTGGTACTAATTCATTTTGTTTTGCCTATAGAAAAACCTACACCAACAACACTTCCAACAGAAAGGGGAAGATCTTGAAAATGCAACCGTTTGTTGCTAAACTGCTTATGTTCAGCATCACATTTTCCAGTGTTTTGTGTTCTGAGAAATAATCATTCCTCCGAATGTGATCATAGGCGGCAACCGAAGAGCTGCTGTGGTTTCTTTGTAACACTAGAAAACCCAACCTCAGGGGGAAATTGAAGCTTTTAGAAAGAAGGGGCAACCCCATTCAGTGCCAGTCTGGCTGTTAAATGAATACATCCAACGTGAATATAGTTTATTTTAAGAATTCAAGAAATGCCTCTTGTTTCACTAAAAAAAAGAGGGGGATAAATGAAAGTTTTTTTTTCAGTTTTATGTGCATGCAGACTGCAGTCTTTAAACACTCAATCACCCAAAGTTAGATTGAACTATGGTATACACATATAAAAGCTTCACTAAAATAATTGCAAGGGTTAGCACTTCTTTAAATAGCACTAGCATCTAGTTATCATACATTTTTGGGTATAATGAGGTGTCTATATTGAAAAGAGCAGTCAAATGTTGGGACAATTTTGATGGAGAAGTAAAAAATGCAGATTTATGCATTAAATAAATAAAAAATGCAGATAAAATACTCCCTACATCTTGGTGAATTGACGATATTCCAATGAAAGTCTAGTTATGTTCTGCTGTGCCTGGGCTTACGTTACCTAAAATTTATTGTAGAGTATCTATGAAAGCTACGCTATACGTGCCGATAACTGGAGTGATTTCTTAACAATTGCTTAGAAGGTTTATGTCGGACACTTCAGAAAAGATGCAATTTATGTTTAAAAAAGCAACAAATGACACGGTTCAGAGATCAAAAAGCTTCTTTCTGCTTGTACTTTTAAACAGTATTTCTGAATGAAGTGAAATTCCTTTTATAAATTATTTGGTACATTTTTATTTGATATTAGAACATTACTTAGTAAAATACTCTTCAAGTTTACATCGAAAAAATAGTAATATAAAAGAAACTTTGGATTACAAATTTGTAATTGTTTACATTTTACTTAATTGCTTGAATATTATTACGCTTTATTGTCCCAAGAACTGTATAAAATGGGTATGTCAGAACTGTTACATATGCATACATATTGTGTGTTTAAGGATAAGTCCACTCAACGCTTATATGCATTTGTAGGTGGAAAATGTGTAGAATAGACCACCGTCATAAAATATTAGTCAGACCATAGCTGAAATATCCCCTTTTCAGGAATTTCAAATGTGTACTACAAAACCATCAACTATGCTTGATGTTTGTAAAAGATTTTATTAAGGTCTGGATTTAAAAGATACCCAAGGCTGAATATAGGAAGCCAGAAACTTTATTATGCAATACTAACATAATTATATACCACAACACCTTAATAAATAAAAAAAAAGGTTTCTGTAAAGACACTAAAAAAGCAAACAAAAATCAATCTCATAAATCTACAGATGTTACATCTTTCCACAATGACTTAACCTTCAGAAGCATACATAAAAGTACTTTGATTTTAAGGGTTAATCGTACATTGAAGTCTTAGGGTATGGGGTAGAGGAAGGAAACTCCTCCCACACAAGTTGCATATGTAACTAGAAACATAGTAGAACGTCATGCACAATGCAACTTCCATGCTGGATTATCTATTTTCCAGCCCGCAATGTATATGAGTATATATAAAAATATACCAAATAAATCAACCAGTAATGTCAGCTCCATTATCGAATGAGTCAAACAGCCCAAGATTATTTTCTACAGTTGGTGATTTTTTTTAAGTCACGTGAGTTTTGTTCCATTTCACCATTCTAGAAGCCAACTATTACACAACAGCTAAAATCAACTGATTTGGTTTAAAATTATACAAAAAAAGAAAACCAAAGACTTATAATATTGGCTGTACAGTTAATAAAAACTAAGTAATGAAGAGGTGTACAATTGGGTCCTTTAGGTTTGAAAGAACTTGGCAATGGGGTGGAGAGCCACTCTTCTCATGGCTTCAGATATAAGCTATGTTGGGTTGAAAACCATGAGTAGATCATAAATCAATAGGAAGTTGGTCAATTACACATAGTGTTCCTTATATAGCCACCTGCACCCCATTCAGACCTGTGATGACCCTGTTTATAACATGGGGGAACCCATGAAAAAACTTTCAGTTCTTCATGGAACCCCTTATGTCCAAAGCTGGTTTGGTGGCCATTGGAAAGAATTCTTCGTACATTAGTGCAAAAGGGAAGAATGTCACCCTTATGGAAGATCATAGTGTCAATTAAACTGACCTGGGAGTCACAAATTGCTCATTGCTGAAAGAACCCCTAACAACCTCTGGAGGAACCCGGGTTGAGAAACACTGTTCTAAATGGGTACTATCTTTACACATTCTACATCCAGAGTTCACCTACATTTAAAACATAAAAAATGTTTAAAACATAATGTTAACTATCTGGATTCTCAATAAAAACCATTCATGAAAAGCATAATGACGGTTCAGTCAAAGTAGTTATGGTGAAGGCCTAAAATAAAACCAAAAATCCCTCCAATAAAATTACAAAACTTTCTTAACGTTACTATTCAAAAGTATTCAAAAGGTATTCAAGTACATCCAACCAAGCAACCTACCACAAGAGTCTTGAAGGATCCTGTGACTCTGAGTACTTCTTTATGATCTGGATGAGCTTCCTAAAAAGGAAAGCAATATTATAATGTTATCAAATTGTTTCAAAATGTTAAAAAATGAAACACATTTGTAATGTCGTAGAACCAATACTCAGTTACTATGATAAACAACATTTGCCTTTGAGTGACTTACTTGGGGTATGTCCAGCAGCATCATTGTGTAAATGTTGTGTGAATAGGAGTTGCCTTGTAGGTCTTTTTTTATTCTATTTAGAATTCTGTATTGTATTGAATAACTTTTCTTACTTATATTAATGATTCTAAAGATCAAATCTCTTTTTCCTTTTGGCATATTTCTTATCTCTGCTCCCAGCCACCTTGAATTTTGAGTGCTTGCATTTTTTCATTTGCATTCTACTAAATATAGGCTAACTCTCTTGTTACAACTAGTGGTGGTGTTAGAATTCGGGTTGTCCCTATATTTGACCCGAATATGGCTGTTTGAATTCGGATAGACCTGACCCGAAAAACACGGTATTCGACGGTAAAAATTGCTGTTGCAGCGCTGTACTATGGGTTTTTGGATGGAGAAACTCTATCCAAGAACACATACAACTAGTAAAGGGCTGCAAGAGCAATTAGATTGCAAGAGCCCTTAAAAGACCCTAAAAAAACCCTGAATTCTTGCACCATTGACTTCAATGGTGTTCGAATTTGGCATTTGATCACCCGGACAATTTCTCACTATTCGATCAAATAGTTGTCTAAACGCATATTGAGATATTCAACCAACACTAGTTACAACATCTGCTTTTCAAAAACTCAAATTCAGGCATTAATTTGAGGATGAGCAGAAAGTGATTCTGAAAAGATTTTTAATTCACTTCTTGTCCCCGTGTCCCCCTGGGGGGGGGCCAGCGCCGCGGACAATGTCTCCCGTATTCATCACAGGCTCGGGGCGGTGGGCGGGTTGTCAGACCCTTGATGGGAGAGTTGGCAGGTTCTGCCATCATGACGTCACTCTGGAGGAAGTTTCTTCCCCTTTGAGTGACACACAGCTCCTTGCACATGTGTGGTCCGGAGCATGTGCATTTAGTGGTCCGCGAGCTCCAAAAGGTTGGGGACCACTGCTGTAGAATACCATGGAGTTTGAAGAAATTCCTGGGTTAAATAAGTTGCCCAGGTAGTTAAAAGTTGTTAAAGTTAAGTTGTCATTGTTTCTATTAAAAGATTTCCTGCTTCTTCTTCTTTGTTGTAATATGCTGCAACTTCAGCCCCTGGTCACCAGAAATACAGAGACTGAACCTCTCCATTGGAGAAGGAACAGGTAACTAACCACTCTAATCTAAATTCATAAAATCTGGCTTTAGATGAACAGCAACAATATAAACCACAAATGACAGTCTTAGCTTGGGTGACCCTTCGGAAAAACTAATTTACAATATTCAAAGCATGTAATATAGTGGCAGTCTGGTATAGGAGGATTAGAAATACTTGTATAGTGTACAAATACACATATCATTTTATTCTGCCTTCCTGATGACATCTTATTTACAGACTTATTTTCTGCAAGAATGCCTTATTCGTAATGTTTCATCTGCTATACTAAGTTGTACCTACTCCATCTACTGGTATCTAAATACCAATTTTACACAGTGGCAATCAGGTTTCCAGGGGTAGAACCCTTCATTAGCGGATGTGTGTCAAGCCCACACTGCACTGCAGAGATAGAGAAAGCTTAAAAAGGCGTCACACTAATGTGTTTATTACTATGCAAATTATCTAGGGAACTTTGCATAAAATGACAGATAAAAAAGTGGCAGACCGGCCAGGTTTCTACAAACAGTTAATTTATGATTTAATTATGTGATAGAGAATTTTGGGAACAAACTATTCTTCCATTGAATAAATAGCAGAAAACCTAAAAGTGCACAAATGATTTCAAGTGCTTTTGCACATGTATACCTGTGAAACTTTTACATACAACTTGGAGATATGCAAGCAAAGTGTTACATCGTGCCAGGGTTTTATTGAAGTAGGAAAACAAAAATACACTCCAGATTTATCATTCTTGTTACCAATTAGGTTGGGACAGTGAAAAAACTACTATCAATAGGAAAGCAGGCAGCAGTGGGACCAAGACAGAAATTCTAAGATTTTTATACTCTACTTTTTTAACAGGACATAAGAAGAAATCTCCCCAACATTGGTGATGATTTTCATTTATCTATGCCAGGTAGGCTAGTAGGAGGTCGGATCATAGGATCTATTGAGAAAGAACTGGACTTATTCTATAACGCTGAAACATTCCAAAACAAGTCCAGTTTAATGTGAATATTATTATCTTCTCAACAATAATATAGATAATGATAAGAACAAAATTTAACATTTTGGCTGGAGTTCTACTTTTAATTCTCTTTGTACCCTAACACATTCTTACATCAACTGCCATTTTCCATTGCAGGTTTGAATCTAAGTGGCCTGAAAACATCAGAAAAGGCTAACTTTGGCACAGTGGTTCCAATTCCCACCTAAAAAACTGCAGTGGCATCCTAGATATTTATTACCTTGTATGCCACATTTTAGAATTCTTCATTTGGTTCCTGACCTTTGCGGCTTTTGCATTGCCTTACAATGTTGGGAATTAAAAAAAAAATCTGCTCAATACTGTTTAAAAAAAGAAATGGCGCCGAGTAGGGAGAACCAAAATCCCCAAAAATACTAAAATGTGCCATGGATCACAACCTTACACCGATGCTTTTTTTTATCATTCACGAATACTTTTTGTAAGTAAATAGGAAGTGGCAACTTGTGTGCAATTAGTAAATAAATATATTTAAAATACATTAAACCCTTATTCTTACATGATTATAGGTGTATTTGTTTTGTACTTTTTCCTACTTAATGCAGTAATACAATGCAAATCCTTGCCTGCATAGAGGAGTTTTCTTTATTAAAGATTAGTCACGGATTTTCTCCCTTCTTGTGAAAGGGGACTGGTCTTGTATCCCCCCCAATGTCGATTTTCTGTAGTGGATTAGCCTCCTGAATCCCCCACACTGCACAGGCTATGAGCAGCTCAGTAACGATATCACTGATACAGTTAAAAGGTAATGACTAGATTTGCAAATACATCTGTTACATACAAAGTTGATTTATATAAGCTTACTAAGCAATATATTCAAATTGAAATATTGTGAAATTCCAGTTTGAAAGTATTGGGATTTAAATATTTTTTAAATATTTAATACATTTGTAACTTAAGTGAGAGTAACACAGAAGAACATACAATACCCAGGCACAGTATGTCACATGTATTAGAAGCACGCAGGTACACAGACCACTGCCTATCTGATTGCATTAAAAGTGAAGCACAGTAGTCTTGAGGGTCCACTGTATTTTCAGATTATTGCTTTCCAAGCTGCTAATGCACAGCACAGTACAATAGATGGGCTTACCCTGTCCTTTCCCAGGTACTCACCCGGGGAGTGTGCAGTACAGGGCCTTGTACTCTGCTGTACATTACAAGTCGATATAGCAGCTACATAAATGGGCTAATGGGATAGCTTCAGAGAGCAGAAGAGTTCAAGGACTGATACTTTGACTTCATTATTTATTTATCCCATAAAACTATATATAGATATTATGTGTGCTGCAATACCATCGTTTTGTGTTTATAAGGGGAAACCAAACTTTTTACACATTTTTTTAAGTCTGTGCTTCTTTCTATACCTGTCAAACGATTCCAAAAGAAATCTGTGCGTTGCTTTTTAAAGAGATCACAGCAAACTTTTTCCTGAAGACCAGGATCTGGAGGGTGCTGTACATGGCTTCATGAAAACAGTAAGCTGTGCCAACACCCACGAGTATGCCTGACCCTCCATAATTGGACTGAAATCCTATTCAAAAAAAGGGATGGGCAGGGGACAGTAGGGCTGGGGAGGAAAAAGCTACATGATGGTTTATGTCCTCCCACCAGGAAATGAAGTGGGATCTATCTGACTTGCTAATACTTCTAATGCACACTGGGCTTGATTTAATAAAGCTCTCCAAGGCTGGAGAGGATACACTTTCATCAGTGAAGCTGGGTGATCCAGCAAACCTGAAACGGATCTGGTCCAGGATTGAAAACATTTGCTAACAAATATCTAATGACTTTTAGGAAATCTATTCCAGGTTTGTTGGATCACCCAGCTTCACTGATGAAAGTGTATTCTCTCCAGCCTTGGAGAACTTTAATAAATCAGGCCCATTGTTATACGCTGCCTTTGTGTATAGAAAACATATTAACAGCTGTTAGTGATTTAACAGCTAACAGTATAGCATCTCACAACATTAAAGGGTGTCTCTCTTTGAGATACCCTTTAATATTGTGAGATGCTATACTGTTAGCTGGTAAATCATTTGATATACTATGGTCCGAATGGTCCAATCTATAAGCAATATTTATTTTCAGATTGTGCCGTCTTGGAAGTTAAGACAAATGGCATAATCTTTTATTGGTGTTGTAATATTTTCTAATAAAAAGTTTTTGTTACTTGATTTATATATATGTGCCAAATAAGTCTTATATGATCACCTAGTATGCAATCTATGCACAAACTACGCTTGCTTTGAAGGCAACAAAAAACAATCTATATCCATTTCTGCATCAACTATGATTAAAGTTTAAACAGCTTCTATTATGACTTCTCCAACTCCCCCTTTATCAACATGCCAAAGAAAATGTGCCTGCCGGCAGCCAACCTGCAATCGCTGAACAAATATCTCTCTGGACTTCTTTGCATGATATTTCCTGTAGCAAATCTTATGTAGAGATTGTCTTTAATATTTTCCTAATTTCTAATTTACTAGGAGCTAATAAATATACTTAAGAAGTCAAATGAATGTGACCACAAAGGTTTCAGGCCACTGACAAAAACAAAACAGACTCGGATACCCCCAAGGTATATTGAAATATATTTAAGGACCAGGGAACCCCTACTGAAAACAATTCATTGGGGGTTTGCAGGAATACCTTGTGCTTTACATAGTGGTTAGTGGAAAGAATACCTCCTTACAAACAGCTAAAATGGTGTCATGCCACTGATTCCTTAATGTGATTTGGGCTCCAAACCTACGCAGACATCATCAAACAGGAGGTCAATCAGCCACAGCTCAGGGAAACTGAGCAACCCTCCTATTGTGTCCTACTTCCACCACCTCTTACATTGTAAGGAATTTCCCGAAGGATCTTTTTCTCTTCTTGTGCCATGGTTTGTTTCTGTCTTGTAATTTGTCACCCCTATTTAAAGTGTAGTGCTCCATAATATCTTGGTGCTTTATAAATGAAGTTAATTAACGATAACAATAATGCAATCTTTGGCGGAACCCTAGGGTCCTAGTGATCTTTCAAAAGGCATCGCACTATTTGAAAATGCCAACAGAGTAAATTGAGATCTGTACAGTCATAATTGTTTTTAAAATGTTTCATTGCTCTCCAATGTCAGTAAAGTGATAATCTGCTGTTCTTGAACTTTAATTTCCCTGTAACTTTAACAGACCCTTAAGAATGTATCCAGTTAGTCTACATTAATCTGCATCTAACATAATGTATAGATATTAAATAGAGCTCATCAATCAACAGATGACCTCTATTTAATATCTATACATTATGTTAGACAAAGGATATTACTGCCAGGACATGCTGAGCAGATCAACAAATTTAGAAGAAAACTTCACTCACCTCCATGTGTCTTTCCAGTTCCTGAAGGAGAGTGACATATTTTTCCAGTCTCATGAAGGGTTTGCTGAGGCTTGTGGTCAGCAGCAGAATTCCTGGGCTGGCGGCTCCCTGAGCCTCCATAAACTTCTCCAGTTCATCACTATAAAAAGAACAAGGCAATTCTCAGTTGAAATAAAAAGCATGCAAATATACTGTATATAAAACAATTCAGATATTCAGTTTCTAGATATCATTTATTAATAAGCAGGTGAATAAAAAGCTCACATTTTTTTGAAACACGGGGTGATATACAAATAGAATTAGGAGAAGATTACCTTCTTTTACTTGTCCTGGTGGCCATTGTAAGGGGAAATCCAAAATCTGTCCCCAGAACAGACAGTGAATAAAAAAACTGGACATCTGTTTTGGTGACAACAGTGAGATCTTCAAAGAGACTTCCTCTCACTTCTATATTATGGATGAAATAACCCCAATGGGACGAAGATATAAAATAAAGGGATAAGGGGCCTTCTATACTCTGCTCAAAATGACACGTGGCAGTTTATTCTAAGAACAGATTGCCACCTAATGCCCACTGCTGATATCCAAGATCTGCTGCCGCTTTGCCATTATGGAACTACATCTCAGAATTATTATTATTATTATTATTATTAAACAGGATTTATATAGCGCCAACATATTACGCAGCGCTGTACATTAAATAGAGATTGCAAATGACAGACTAATATAGACAGTGATACAGGAGGAGAGGACCCTGCCCGGAAGAGCTTACAATCTAGTAGGTGGGGATGTTATAACTCATTAACATGTTAAGTTTTTAACAACCCTCCAATGAAGACGTTAAATAAAGTCAGATGAAAATGTCCGAACACCCAAAAGTAATATTTAGCTTTTGAAAGAATAATTTAGTATTTAACCACCTTTAGTACAAGATTTTCTGTACAGCATTTTTCTTTCATATAATGCACAATGTATGCATCCATGTACATGAGGAAATGAAATCCATGATGCATGCATAAAAGTCTCAATTATAAAGTCCTATAGCTATAATCAGCAGATGGGTGACTAGCTTATTAGACTCCAAATATAGCTGAATCACTTTGAGGAGTGCTAACTCCATTAAAAGTCAGATGACTTTATATCTTGGAGGAGTTAGACAGATTCTTTTCCTGAATTCATATTTGAATAACTTTGAATAACAGAATAGGAACACAAAGTAACAGCTTCATGCCAAATAAAATAAAAAAACAAATATATATATATATATATATATATATATATATACACATCCAAATGCATTAAGTCTTTAGTGAGTATTTCATTTGTGACAGGTTCACTTTAGGCCCACTTGCCTGTGCTGAGTGAGGACATTCACAGCTGAGGGATGATTCGCACAGTACGTCAAGTATAAACACTTAAATTGATTAAAAAGAGACAGAAAACAGCCTCCAACTTTCTGGTGATTTTCCGGCAACCTGCAACCATAAAACAAACGTTTATTACCACAAGAGGAAGAATGAGAGTAACATAATTATATATATAATATAATAATATATATATATATTAAATCCCCAGTCAATACACAGTTGATTCTTTAATATTGTTGTTTTGTAATTGATCACTTTATTTTCAATCCCTCAATTTATGATGATCAGAGTATGTGGGCATGATCCGAAATTTATTCAAAGTGGCAGATTTCTGGAGTTGCATATACCAGAGGGTGCAATTTTTGAATTGTGTCCCATGGGGTCTGGATGGTATTTGATTCCATACAAATAATGATTTTCAGTTACTAGCTCTTTTTGTTAGTAACTTGCTTGAGAAGTACCTATTTTATATACATACAAGTGGATTCCTAGCATGTTTACACATATGCTCCTGGTGAGGCATTTATCAAAATAGTGCAATCTTTTTGGGAATATTTTAATTGTGATCATTTGGTATATATTTTATAATAATAAGTATATACATGTAAATGTACTTATGTGGAAAAGGCTGTTGATTGTCATTGTTGCAAATGTTCTTCGATTGTAAGCTCCTCTGGGCAGGGTCCTCTCCTCCTGTGTCACTGTCTGTCATTTGCAACCCCTATTTAATGTACAGCGGTGTGTTATATGTTGGTGCTATAAAAAATCTGTTTATTATTAATATAATAATGAAGATACATATATTAAATTATTAGCAGTGGTACATCAATCTTCTTTATTAACTACCTGTTATATAAACACAGTATGTACCATATGACTTGACTATTAGTCCAATCGGAACATTTTGAGAAAATCCAGAACATACCGTACATTCCTGAGTATTCACCATTCCAAGACGTTCAAAATGCAGAGGATACATCATCCTGCCAACAAGATCCTACATAATTCTGTGTAGCCCAAATAGAACAAGAAGATGCTGCAGCACAGTGCAGGACCATGCGTTCACAATATTTGGGCTGCTCATTATTCTCTGAGATTTTGCTGGAAGGACTGTGAGACCATACTTGCTTAGATACTGCTGGAGGATCCTGGGGAATGGTGAGTATACTAACTTTTGCACCCATAGTTTTTAACTTTTTTTTAACCTTCCATACAATACTTTAGGAAAACTAAAGCAGAGGGTTACAATGAATAAGCGAACCTTGTTACTGAGGTGGAATTTCCCCTTAAATAAAATGTTCTTGTACAAAATATGAATCTGAATCTTTTAAAGAGTAGGACAAGAAGCTGATAAATATAACTAATGGGCTTTTAAATACTTTTCATTGAATAGGAGAGCAGCTTTCAGATGACACAACAATGTACTTCTCTTCCATTACCTTGCTGGCTGAATACATAAGGTGTGTATGGAAAGATGATTTCCAAGATGAACTTGCTGGCAGCAAGGATGTTAAGTGAGTATTTTGTACTTGTTCTGCTAATAGAATTTTTTTTAAATAGTGTTTTTATTTCAAACAAGGACATTTCACGGATAAGGGGGCCTGTATTATGATGCAATAAAATGCAATGAAAAAGTTGGTAATAGAAGTCACACAATTTATATGTCAACCATTCATGTCTTGTGAGCTTCTAAAAAGAACAAAATAGTGACATCTGGTGGTTGAAAACAAAAACTGCTTCAATGGATTCTGAACACAACAATTAGGGCCCTTTCATATTTGTGGTGGAAAACAACATTGTGGATGCTCCTGGCATAGAAAACTGTGGCTGCAGTGAGGTTTCTCCTCCAGAGGAGAAAAAAACAAATGTGTGGCCAGAAGCAACGTGGTAATGTCTGGAACCACGCCATGATCCATCAAAGCTGCCTACACATAATAGTTCCGGGCTGCTCCCATTCACTTGGATAGGAGTGGTTGGGACCACAGCTGAGCCTGCAGTAGCAAACTGCTCTTAACAACGGGTGTGAAATGGCCCTAAAGTCCCATGCCCAGACTATGCATAATAAATGATTTTCATATCCTTGCACTCAATGCAGTTATTCCTTCCTAGTCCACATGGGTGTTTTCCCCAGCGTTTAACCTAAGGCTTTAAAAGCCCATGTTTGAAATTCCTATGCATTCCAATGGGCTAATCTACACCAGGACGTTTCCTTGAGGCACGTTTATGAGCGGTATAGAGAACGTTCCTTGCAACGTTTTAAAAATTTAAACGCAGGGTAAACACAAGGAAAATGCTCCTATCGAATTTAATGGAGGCATTTACAAGCGTTTTTAGGCTTTTTTTGAAAGCTTCCATTGAAAACAATGGGGGCTTTATAAGTGTTTTAAGCAGGACTTTGCAATCTGGAACCCCCTTTATTAAGGAGACTCCCAGATCTCCGCCACCTCACCCTAGGGAATGAGTACAGGGGTACACAAAACCCCTTACTCATTCCCTGAATGGGCTAAAGTATGTGTAAAAATAAGAGGAGGCTATAAAGTATTGTAGTAGTAGTATATGTTAAAGTATTTTGTTAATTGTGTGTGTTTTGTGTAACCTAAACTTTTTTTTTTTTACAGGTTATCCCACAATGACAGGATGATTCCCATGGCTGCATTCATGATATGAGCACAGCCGTGGGACTGCTGACAGTGTGGGATCCCTGGCCACTAGAGGGAAAATGAGGACAAGTCTCCCCATTCACCTCTAGTGCTTTGTGATTGGCTGCAGAAAGGGTTTTCCTTTTCTCAGCCATTCAGCACTAGACTTGAATGGAGAGACTTATCCCCATTCAGCTCTAGTGCTGAATGGCTGAGGAAAGGTAAACACTGATGACGCTTGAGCCATTATCAGGATTTCTCTTTCCTTAGTCAATCATGGAGAGGAGCAATTAGCGGAGCTCTTCTGATTGCTCCCGCAGCCCTTGCGGAACTCAGGCATGTGTTTTTGGATACAGAACACATGTCACAGTTCCTCTAGGGCTGCAGGAACACATCAAGAAAACAAAGCTGTCAAGCGGAGCTCTCCCTATTGCATCAGGGTTTCCCTTTTCTCAACCAATCAGCACTAGACTTGAATGGGGAGACTTGGCTGAGGAAAGGGAAACCCTGATAACAGCTCAAGCATTATCAGGGATTCCCTTTCCTCAGCCAATCACGGAGCACTAGAGGTGAATGAGGAGACTTGTCCTCATTTGCTCCTAGAACATGGGGATGCCACACTGTCAGGAGTCCCACAGCTGTGCTCATGACATGAATGCAGCCGTGGGAATCATCATTTCATTGTGCAAAAAAAAAAAAGTTACGCAAAACAGACAGATTCAATAAAATACTTTAACAATAAAGCCTCGTTCTATTTTTTATTTTTTATATTTTTAACCCTTTCAGGGAATGATTAAGGGTTTTTTTGTAGCCCTGTACTCATTTTCTGAAAGGGTTATTTTTTATAAACGCTTACGTAAAATAGCGTCAAAACGCAGTACAACATGTCAGTGGCGTTTATAAGAATTTTTTTAGCGTTTTAAAGACAAGCTTTAAAATTCTTGTAAAAGTGCATAAAAAAGAACATTAACGTGGTAGGAACGTTTTACATGCCTTTTTAAAAATGACCGTGTAGACCGAGCCTAAGGAGCACAAAGATCATAACAAACACTCTAGAGCCAGGTTTTACGTTGTCATTTAGTTTCTAACAGCTTAAAATTCCTGCTGGATGTTCACATTAGAGGCCTTGCCAAGATTCTTTTGCAACAGAAACTTGTAAGGAAGGAGCTAAGCTCAATATATCAATATCTGTGTGATATAACTTGAATTATTCTTCAAAATCTTTTAAATAGAGATGATTGTATTAAAGAACTTTTAGTTTCTGATCAGAATATGTAAATCCTTTTTCTGATGGAAATAGTGTTTTCATGTCAGCCTTCATATATGACATACCCATAGTATATAGATAGCAAAGAGATCACAATAAAATATGTTGGGACTGCCATTGCTCAGATTTCCTGAAAATGCTGGTTGCCTGGCTGTCATGCTTAACTTTTTGTATTATCTTAGCCACTGAAATGGCTTCATTCTAAATTTCATAGTTAGTATGCTTTTTCCAGATAATTAATTTGGATTTGAATGAGGCAACTAGCAATCTTGAAAAGAATGTCAGAAGTGATGGCCTACATTATTTCCTATGACAGGTTCACTTCGTCCATACTAGCCTCAGGGTCGATTCTAAGACATACTGGTTTAGAAAATAGCAGCAATAAAAGTCATTTTATGTCTGTATACTGATATCAGCCAGTTTAGGTATAATTACAGTCTGCATTATTGTTTGTGGATGTTGTTAGGTTGGATTCTCAAGAGATGAGTCTGCCATCAATAATTCCCATCATCAGTGTTTTGCAAATGATTTGTGTCTGGAGTTACGGGGGAAGTGTGCAAATCACATTGCCAATTTTGGTAAATCGATATTTTAAACTGCACACATGCAATAGACAGAATGAAGGACCACTGGGTAGTTAAGCTACTATATAGATGATTTTTACATGTAATCGAACTTACGATAAAGTGTCAGGAAACAAAACCCAATCGTAAAATCTTCTCTAACATCTTACTTTGCACATTCTTCAAGCGTCTGACAAAGCGTCTGCTGAAAAGTGTAGATCTCCTCAAAGTTTCCCAGCAACAATGTGATATCGGCAGCACTTAACCTGAAAAAACAAAAAGCAAAATGACACCTTAAGGCGTTTTTACACTAAGACTGAAGTATGCCTGGTTCCTGCTTGCTGCACACTACCCATGGGATCAAAATATATTAAAAAGACAGTAAAACTTCCCCATTATCATTTCTCATGTCATGGATAGAGCAAGTTAAGATTGATGCCTTGGTCAGGTGTTTAAAGCTTTCTGTTTACTTGTTAGGAACTTTCATCTTATTTATTGTCAGGATTTGATTAGGTAAATCTCTGCAATGTAGATACAGACAAAACAAAACTTTTTAGCACAGTGAGGTGGGGTTAAAAAAAAAAAAACATATAGAAAAATATCTGTGACCTTTGTTGGGGTTATTAAACTTCTTAACAATAGTAGTACAAACCGTCAAAAAAAGTTTGTTTTAGCACGTCAAGAACTGGAAATCTGGGGAAAGGGACCCCAGGACCCTAGGAAGGGATGAAAAGTAGGGGAAGTGGTGATAGGAGGCTTACCCGAAAGGTTGTAGAGGGCTGAAAGGTGTTAAGGGGAAAAATAGTACCTAAAAACCGAACATTTATTTTGATGTTTTGACTTTTCTGACAACCACAACCCCCAGTTCATTAACTGGTGTCACAGAGACATAAAGCAAGAACATTTCTCCAAAAGGGTCAAAATATACCTTTCCCCTGCTTCATCTAAATATAAAATATTTTGCTCTAAATCCAGCTTTCATCAAAAAATATATAATAGTTTAATAGCATGGGACGTCCATTGCTGATCTAGAATTTCCAGTTGCCTGGCTTTTCTGCTGACCCGCGCTCTCTATCATGCTTTTTGATTCTTTGATCCAAAAGTTTTCTTATGAAGAACGTCAAAAAAAAAAAAAAAGGTCTAATTTAGAGACTAAAAGCATTAAAACAGAAGGGTCACTATAAACAATAGGCGAGGAATTAGAAATCTCATGACAAATCTGAATGAATGTTTCATTTTTTAAAAAGTTTAAGTTAACTTACTTGTCATATGATTGAAGAGGTCTGAGGTAAGTTGATATAAGTAACTGTAGTTCTTTAGCAAAGCTTCGCTCTGTTTCCAGAATATTCTGTAATACCTTTCATTAAAAAAAAAAAAAAATATTTTATTATAAAACGTACAAAGGCAAAGCTGAGCTATAAATGTCTAGCAAATATTACCTAAACCCAAAAAAGCACAGCTGCAAAAGTGGATAACAAAGCATACAAACAGTAATATTGCTTTGAAAGCCTAAATGAATGGAATCACAACATTATAACTTATCTATAAACATTCAGACAAATTACCAGTAAAAGCTTTCATTTTTTTATCTTATGTTAACAAACATTAATAAACACGACTACCTTTTGCATGCAGTTGGGAAACCCAGATCCCATGTGCACACTATTTAAATCATTCCTGCAAATATTTTATTATATAGCACCTACTAACAAAAAAAAAAAAAAAGAGCCGATTCAATTCCAAAGGAAAGGCGTGTTTAAAAGTGTGATATAAGATTTTATGTAAGAATTTTTGTATTCTGCTGAGACAGATAATGATCTGAATATGTATCTATCTTACAATATCCCTTAACATACAAAAGCTGAGATTTCAAACACTCGGCTAACTTGTAGTAGATGGCTTATATCAAGCAGGCATTTCTCTGCTCTGTTTTGTTGCTAATAAATGGTATGTAAAGCGGATGTGGATGACTGACAACTGTCGAATTTGTTGTTTGGAGCAAAAAGGAGAACAGAAACCAACATCTTTACATGGATGTCACTACCTTTTGCATTCTTTCAATCTGAAATGTTTAGTTACTAGTTATGTGACCAGTTGGCACACTGTCACATACACAGGCACTACAAATCTCTACTACACCTCTTAAGATTGTAAGCTCTTCGGGCAGGGTCCTCTCCTCCTCCTGTGTCACTGTCTATATCTGTCTGTCATTTGCAACTCCTATTTAATGTACAGCACTGCGTAATATGTTGGCACTGTATAAATCCTGATTAATAATAATAAAAGCATGCTTGCAGATATCAATAGGTTAACATACAAAATATTCTTACAATGTAAGCTTGATATGGTAGGGACATCTTCACACCGTGTCAGGTTGGTCATATGCAGCCCCTATCGTTTACACTGAGCTACACTGAGCTTTATAAATAAGAGATAATAATGTTTCTGAGAAATGCGGAGCTTTAAATTTAGGTCATAACCTATGTGGTCCTGACACAGACAGTAAACGCTCCCATTCATCTCTATATGACAGGCAACCTCTAAAGTTTTACAGTCTTCAGACCTGCCCTTTAGAAGCCAGTCTGATGGCACGATCTGTCTACCCTGGATAAAAAACATTCTTAATGAGCAGCAGAAGACTCCACAAACCTGTAAGCTCAGCTGTGCCAGGTTTATGTAACTAGTGTGGAGAATACAGCGCTGTGTAATATGTTGGTGCTATATAAATCCTGTTTATTAATTAATAATAATAATAGGAGGAGAACATTGCCAGCACTGCCTTTTAAGGGCCAACAAAGAGTACATATTGATTCATGTATATTAAGTCACAAGTTTGTAGAATATGCAAGGTATTTGAAGGAATCTTTACTTTGGATCCTCCCAAATAGTAACCAGGGAGGCCTTGTGTTTTTAATTACATTTTCTTCGGTTCTACTTTTCCTAACAGTTGCATTGTTATTACTGGAGGCAAACAGAATAGACCTGGTGGTTAGAACCAAACAACATAATACATTTATGGTAACAGAAGTAGACTTTCTCAAATGTTTGCAGCCCATCAACATTTCATTTGTAATTGAAGACGGTGCAATGCTAAAACCTAACCAGAAAGTGCACTGCAGGCAAAAATAAAATCACAACCACCCACAAATACAGTTAGGTCCATAAATAACTTAGAACTTTTTTCTAATTTTAGTTCTTAACATTACCACAATTATTTTAAATGAAACAACTCAGAAGCAGTTGAACTGCAGACTTTCAGCTTTAATTCAGTGGGTTGAACAAAAAGATTGCCTAAAAACGTGAGGAACTAAAGCATCCCAGGAGTTTATTAAAGCGAAGAAGTGGAATATTCTTGAATGGCCAAGTCAGTCACCTGATCTGAACCCAATTGAGCATGCATTTCACTTGTTGAAGACTAAACTTCGGACAGAAAGGCCCACAAACAATCAGCAACTGAAAGCCGCTGCAGTAAAGGCCTGGCACAGCATTAAAAAGGAGGAAACCCAGCATCTGGTGATGTCCATGAGTTCAAGACTACAGGCTGTCATTGCCAGCAAAGGGTTTTCAACCAAAGTCTTAGAAATGAACATTTTATTTTTAGCTCTTTAATTTGTCCAATTACTTTTCAGCCTCTGAAATGAAGTGATTGTGTAAAAAAAGGCTTTAGTTCTTCACATTTTCATGGAATCTTTTTGTTCAGCTCACTGAATTAAAGCTGAAAGTCTGCAGTTCAACTTCAAGTTCAGATGTTTCATTTAAAATTAATTGTGGTAATGTACAGAACCAAAATCAGAAAGAAGTTGTCTCTGTGCAAATATTCATGGACCTAACTGCAAATCAGAGGTAATGGAAACTTAGGGCTCTTCCACATCTACAGCAGTCAGCATATTTTTCAAAATGTTGTGGAATCTTTCATTACAAACATATTTGTGGTAGAGAAATTATATCATATGATTTATCAAAACTAAAATTATTAACATATTGCTGTAATGTGTTCTCTACCAGCCGGACAGTTCCCATAACAGACAATAAGGACTATGGAAGGTGATTTTAAAGGCAAGCATCGAAAAATAAAATAAATTAGAAGAATGACATCTTAAAACATAAGCATAAAACTAGCAAATACCAGAAATTTGGATACTGCTAAAATATTATTCATTCCTGTCTAATAAGCATAATTACAGTTCAAAGTTGTATGGAATGTATTTGCTTACCACAGTGTAATAGTTTTTGGTTAGCTGTGTGCCCTCACTCCCTTTCAGTGCTTTTGGTGAAAGTGGTTTATCTGCAAGGAAAAATCATATTGTCACTAGGGCTAAGTACACCTATGCAATAATTGTTGTTGGAAAGGATCTTTCACAATCCTTTCCAACGACAAACAACTGCACAATACATAAACGAGTTTTGTACATACAGCAGTATTCTGCTCTATGGAGAGGGGAGGGGGAGAACGACGAAGCAGCACACCGCTGTGCTCTCTCCCCTTTCCTTTGTATTACAATGGCTCGTCGTCCATAACCTGTGAATCCACCAGGACGGTCATTCAAATGATGGATGACAAGCACCGTAGGATTCTCATCCAATTTCAGCCTGAGCCGATTATCGAATGAGAACCATTGCACATGTGTACCTAGCCTAAGAAAAAGACAACGGCTTTATAATTCTAAAAATTTTATGCATCACTTTCTCCCTATATATTTATATATATATATATATATATATATATATATATATATAATATAAATATATCTATATAATAAAAACACAAATACATATGTTACAGCAACAAGAGGTAAATGACAATTCATTCTTACAATATGTAATATAATGTCATTATAAAAAAAAAACATATATTGATAGTGGAGTGCTAGCTGCATGTTCTTCAAGGAATGTGAAATGAATAGTTGTATTTTCCTTGTGACCCTCACCTGGG
>NC_092871.1:27463138-27467778 GCF_032062135.1 Pyxicephalus adspersus
AACATACATGTATTTTAGATGCATATGGAGCTGTTCGCATGGAATTCAGGCATAGTAACACCCTAAGACAAACACATCAGAGTTTCTGCAAAAAGGGTGAAAGTTTAAGCGGTGAGTGCCACATGTCACTGGTACAAAACTGTTCTTTGACTAAAGTTACTGATTAATTTTCCGAGGGGTGCTAGGTACAAGAATGATGGCAAGCACCAAGCATAATAGAATTAGTTGTGGAACCACTGAAAAAAAAAACACTGAAATGATCAGGATTCATCAATATTGAACAACTCTTACTGGGATTGGATATTTTACAGAAAAGCAGATACATTTTATACAAATGAAGAATTGACATATAAATACAGTTGATAAATTTGTTATATTCATCTCTAGAGCAATGGCACATGTTTGGTCCCATTTTTATGGTAAATCGGTAGATTCTGGGTTTTGTGCTTTGCAGTATTTCATGATCTGTATAACAGGATTAACTAGACTACCACTGATGGAAAGGTAACAATTACCAAACCTCATAAGGCAATAATGACTTGCCACAAAATAGATATCTCACCTGAGCCTGACACTTAAATGCTTACATTTGCTGAAATCAGTAGAGTAGAAAATACATGAACAACACTTGATATGTCTTTGTTTAGTTTGGGTCTGTTTTGTAATAATGAGTCCTTGACAATTTATTGGTAGGGACCTGGGTCCATCCTGCTTGGCTCTTGGTTTCTGAACCTCAGAAGGGATTGTTACTTTATATTAAACATTATCACATTATAATTTAAATATATTAAGGGGGTATTAATTACATGGTTATAGATTTTTTTGGGGGGGTTAGAATAGTGTTGCTTACTGATTTTCCAATCTACTGATTTTCACAATAGTGAGCAAGCTCTTCAGTGTTACAGAGGGAAACATGTGGGTTGCCCTATGACCTTTCACTTTGAAAATGCTAGCTGCCTGACTGTCATGCTGCTCTATTATCTTTATTATATTCTAAAGCACTAAATATGAACAAATGTAAGGGTAAAAAAAATGTTGAAAACACATCTTCAAATGAGAATGTTTCAAAGCAATTCTGGGATCTTACCATTCGCTTTAAATTCTTTCACATAGTTACTGGGGAACCAGCCCATCTTGCCATTTAACGATCCTTCCCACCAGCCTCCTTCTTCCACTCTGGTGACACAGATGGTGTCACCTTTACTAAAGGATAGCTCATCTTCATTCTGTTGCTTGAAATTAAACTTTGCTTTCACAATTAGTTGAGTGCCGCCATTACCGGTCATGTCCTTTTATAAAAAAAGAAAAAGATACTGTATGCAACATGAATAACAGGGTTTTGAACATGTACACAAATTCTTATTGTAATGCTTAGGGATTCCTAATGGTGTATTAGCTCCACCAAGTCATGAGTAAATATTATTTTTCTTTTAAATCAGCACTTTGCAGGGTAGTGCAGTGCTTGTAAAATTACTTTGCAGGTCAAGTTTACCTACAGAATAAACTTCAGTTGTGGAAGGGTAACATCTTATTAATTTGCCTACTTTAGGCTTTCCAGGAGACCTGCCTACCTGTAAAATAAGTCTTTATCTACTTACCTTCCCAGCAGCCCATGTAAGGCTACCAGTTACTGTGGTTCCTCCTGCTAGTTCCTGAATCAATGCAGAACATACAAGCCAGCAGAAGGTAGGACAGAAACTGCCAACGGAAACAAGTGTTCCATTCCACTAATGGTCAAAAGTTTGCAGCAGCAGAGGAGTAGAGAAGGGGCAACTATTCTTACATAGGAATGATAAGTAGATAAAAGCTTGTTTTACAGGTGAGCTTTATGTAAAAGTAACCTTGTGGTGACAGGCACTATTTATAGTGCTGAGTGTACAGAAGCTAAAGTCTCTGCTACTCCCTATTCATACAGAAGGCTTCTGGTAGTACAAACATACGTGTGAAAAGAGACCTTGGACACTACAGGTCAAGTGCACCCAGAGATAATAGTTTAGTTGCAGATAGTTTACAGCATGCTGAATCATCTACATATTCCATGCAACTCTCCAAGACTTCAGCATCAAGATATTATTGTTCAGACTGGCCTTGCAAAATTGCATGGCTAACTGTTTCTAGGTACCTTTTTTCAACCACTTTGAGCCTCAAAGCAGCCATCTTTTTTCCAGGTATTTCGCTGGAGTAGTGGAGTTTTCTAAAACATTGTAGAGAAGACAAGTAACCCCCCCTGGTGTGGTAGACGATGCAAGCAGCATCCCAAAAAATGAACAGCAACCACACCACGACAAAAACGGATTTCAACTGCTGCCATTCATTTACATTATACCCAGGGTTGAGGCAGTTGAGGACAGTGATAAACGGTACTAGTGCCACTTAAGGCCACTTAAGGATAAAATGACAGTGTGTGCAAAGGTTTACTGTTGTGCTTGTTGCCAAGCGATTACATATAAATTATAGAATACCCTGCTTTATGTAAAATATTAGTCAGATACCAACACAATTTAGGTGTCAGTGATCTCAGCCTGAAGTTTTCCTTCAAATTCGGATTGACCTGACACGGAAAACACGGTATTCGACGGTAAAAATTCAAAAAAAAAAAAATGTAAAAAATAAATAAATCATTTTAAAGTAATTTATTGAATGTGTGTTTTTTTAACTAGCTTTTTTTTTTTTTACAGGTTATCCCACAACGACATTATGATTCCCCCGGCTGTGCAGCCGTGGGAATCCTCCTGTCATTGCGGGATCTCTGGGCACTTTGTCATTGCGGGATCTCTGGGGACTTGTCCCCATTCATCACCTGTAGTGTCCTGTGTTCTTGGATATAGAAACTCTATCCAAGAACACATAGTACAGCGCTGCAACAGCGATCGGTGTTGCCATGCTGTGCTACCACTATGTGTTTTTGGATAGAGTTTCTATATCCAAGAACAAAGTGCACTACAGGTGATGAATGGGGACAATGGTTAGCACCCCGCCCTTTGCAGCGATAGGTCCTAAGTTCGAATCTCAGCCAGGACACTATCTGCATGGAGTTTGCAGGTTCTCCCTGTGTTTGCGGGGGTTTCCTCCAGGTACTCTGGTTTCCTCCCACATCCCAAAAACATGCAATAGGATTAATTGGTTTCCCCCTAAATTGACCTTAGACTACATTAATGACATATCACTATGGTAGGGACATTAGATTGTGAGCTCCTTTGAGGGACAGTTAGTGACATGACTATGGACTATTAATATAATAATATCTAAGAATACAGGTCACTACAGGTGATGACTGGGGACAAGTCCCCATTCATCACCTATAGTTCTTGGATAGAGAAACTCTAACCAAGAACACAAACAACTAGTAATGTGCTGCAAGAGCAATCTGATTGCTCTTGCAGCCCTTAAAAGACCTTACAAAAACCCTGAATTCTCGCACCATTGACTTCAATGGTGTTCGAATTTGGCATTTGATCACACTAACAATATCTCACTATTCGGTTCAATAGCTGTTGAATCGAATAGTGAGATATTCAACCAACACTAGTCAGTACTCTGAATAAGAGAGAGCCTGCTGATGGAAGAATTTCAAAATGTCAAAACGCAAAAATAATTGTTAAAGCTGAACTCTTGTTAGATATAAACAAATAAATATATTTCATATTAATATATTATGAAATGTGTATTTAAATGCAAGAAGTGTAATAACTGAATTTGGTTAATACCCATTCCCAAAGTCCCTGTACATCACAGCTCAGAATGGGATAGAAAAACAGCATAGAGGGGAGAGACAAGAACTGTATGTGTTCCTGCACTGCACCAGAAAATTGCTGTGCTAGAAAAGTCTGTGCATGTTTTAAAAATAGGTAGACAGATATACACAAATCTTTGGCAGGTAAAACAGCTCTCATATGTGTAAGATTTATTGCTGAACTTAGATAAGATTTAGTTTAGATTTATTGCTGAACTAAAGTTACAAATGAAAAAAAATGAAAGCAGGCATGTTCATCATTTTTTAACTAAACGTGCCTCTCTTTGCTCCTTCACTGGTGCAGATATTTTCACTTGTCCTCTTTTTGGTTTGGAATCCTCAGCCATCTTGATTGGCCAATCTAGAATGTCATAACTCTCATGCATTTGCACAAGAATTTATTTATTCTTGAGAACCAGCTATGCTGGGATTGTACATTGCACAGCTCAGCTCCATTTGTTATATTGCTGATGAGACATTGCTGGTCCCTTCTGCAATAAAGAACATGCCTGCTCACAATGTTTTAATTTTTTTTTTTTTAATTTTTATGTTTAGTTTTGCTTTGGTTTTACAGAAGTTAACTGCAACATAAACTCTGGTGTCCCTGAGCCATTCAGCATATTATCACCTATTTAATGTACAGCGATGCGTAATATGTTGGCGCTATATAAATCCTGTTTATAAATAATAATAATAATTATCATCAATTGAACACAATGGCCAAGAGCAGCATCCTATTTCTGTGTTCATGAGTTCTTGTATGTGAAACTTGAAAAGAGAAAGCCACCTGTAAATGGATTCCTTAAATACAAAAAACAAAAAACTATTCGATTCATTAAATAAATTATTTACATCCGTGGTTAAGGGTTCACAGACAAGAACATACCATAGGTTTTGACTGTCTTCG
>NC_092871.1:27469604-27501984 GCF_032062135.1 Pyxicephalus adspersus
TCTTTTAAAACTCCGCACATGGCACACAAATGCATGTTGTATTTTTTAAAGCATGTATTGTATGTTATGTTGTATGTATGTATGTATGTTATGTTGTATTTTTTTAAGCATAGCTTATAACATAGCATGACAAACCTATGTCTGTTTTTTGGGCCCTTTTTTGCCAACTGTGACCCCAAAGCATTGCTGAGGAAAACCTTTTGCACAGACACAACTGGAATCCCCATTGGAGGTTTTTCTCTTATTTACAGGTCTGCTAAAAACAATTTGAACATGCAATCACTGATAGCAGTCACTAGAACGGATAGAGATGGTAAACCGCTGTAGTGGAGACACAGCCAAAAATTTTGTCTAGAGATGAAGTATAACTTGTTTCCACCAATTCATGTTTCCTCTTTTCCCCTGTACCCCCCTACAATGGACTAAATTTTCCATCTACTTTTTTTGTGTTCCCAGAAAAAATGGTTATTTTCCAAAAATAAAATAAATAGGAAACCAACAGTGAGAACAAGATAATGACCACAGCAGGAGCTCAAGCACTGAAATGTCATCATTACTGTTGCCAAGAAATATAAAAGGTGGAAATGTCAAGTTTGGGTTGACTGACACTCTAAGAAGTAATTTGAAAAGATACAGAATTGTTTGCTTATAACTTTCTTCATATTTTGTAAAGATAAATAAAATTAACCAAGATGCAAAAAAATGTGAAATATTTTAAATCTGCATAACTGAACACGAAGAACTAAGCAGAGATAATCAGGCAGTCAAAATATATTACATATATTATCATTCTCCACTCACCCCTTTTAGAACATTACTATGGTGGGTTTCCTTACTGGTTCCTTGGAAATGCAGGTGGGAGTGTAGGTAATAAGTCTTATCATTGCAACTTGGTATCAAGGTGTAGAAAAGGCAATGAAAGGCAGAGTACAGTCAAGTCTACGTGCCTGTATAGCTCAATGAACAATGAAAGTATGAGAGAAGGGAGGTGTGAAGCCTTCATTATTCATGGGACATAGTATGTATACACAAACATTTTGTTGGCCTTTAGCTTTGATCATGGAACGCATTCACCATAGAAAATTTTAGATGACTTTATGCAATGCCACTAAATTTATTTCCATCCAGTTGCAATAATTATTTTGTATATCTTGTATTGGTGATGGGTAAGTCTTCTCCAGTACATACCAAAAGTTCTTAGGGTTAAGGTCTGGACTCTTTGGTAGCCAATCTGAAAATGATGTCTCATGCCCCCTAAACTAATCTTTCATAATCTTAGCCAGGTGAATCCTGACATTGTCATCTTGGAAAATCCCCATGCCATCAGGAAAGAAAAACCTGGTTATTCAGTATATTCCAGTAGTAAATGACCTCATTTTTTTGGGCATATAAAGTTGCTGAACCTAGACCTGACCAACTAAAACAACCCCAGATCACACGGTCCCACACACCTGTTTTTTTTTGCCGAGGGTGTATAAACAACAAAACCAACACATTATAATATATACGTTAATATACGTAGTTAATCTAAAATTATTTACACATCCCAGACCGATTTGTGTTGTTACTCGCAATCCTGACTATTGTTTTTCTTGGCATAGTTCCTTCTAAAGCTATAAATACCCATCATCTAGCAGTTATACTGACTTATAGCTAAAAAAGGGGGAGATAACTCCACAGTTAATGAGTTTTTTTCAACTGTCCCAGGCAGGAAAGCAAAAGAGTTGCTGTTCAGATTAGCACACCTATACTACAGCAAAAAGGAAAGCCCACCCAAAACTTTTTTTTTTATATATATATTTTCAAAATGATGACAATCTTTTAGTTATAAAGGGGGTCAAGTATGCTGAGTCAACCAGTGGCTTTGTATATGTCCTAGATACTCCAGCAGCAATCTTTGAGTGCAATATTTCCCAGCTTTTGTCCTATTTGGAAAGTCAGATTTTCCTGCTTCCCTCTCATAGCGGCCATACCAGGAGAGAAGAACTAGAAACCTAAGTGTGATGCCCATCCATCTCACCTATATCACTTCCACCCATTTACAAGTTATTGAAAAAATAGCCCTTCTAATAATCTTTTTTACTTACCTCCACCAACCACTCTTGTTGCCACCTCTAGTGTCATGACATTGTGCCAATGCAGCTGAAGCCCTATTACAGACCAACCCCCCCCCCCTTTCCACTTAAAGATCAACTTTAATATTTAAGGGGAAGTCAGAGCTGAACTGCAGAAAACAGATGAACTCACCATTGAAATGAATATGCAAGAGTTCTGTTACATGCCATGAAATCTTTAATTGTGCCCATGAAGATCAGAAATCTAGACACCCACGCAGAACACAAAGGTTGGTGACACAAGTTTAGTCTCCGACAAATATGCACTACAGTTGGGTCACCTCCTTGCTCCCATACTGTGATTGGATAATAAAAGATCAGCAGAACTCTGAAAGGCTATGCTTGTTCTTTTCTCCTGTAAGCATACTTCTTTCCAGCACACTTAACTAGGTCCTAATGCTGCCTCCCCCACTCCTTTTATCAATGTTTCTTTGCAGGAAATTACAATTATTAAAACTAAATTACAACTTTTTTCTGGATTGAAAGTGACTCTCATGAAGGAGGTTTGATTGCTGCCATTGCTTGTTGTTTGGCTCTATATGATTCAAATACAGTGAGGGAAATAAATATTTGATCCCCTACGGATTTTGTACATTTGCCCGCTGACAAAGAAATGACCAGTCTATAATTGTAATGGTAGGATTATTGTAGCTGTGAACTAGAATAACAACAAAGAACCCTCAAAAACCCGTCACTGCTTTGTCACCGTTCTCATGATCATTGCAACTCCACGAGGGGAGATCTTACATGGAGCACCAGACCGAGGGAGATTGACAGTTATTTTGTGTTACTTCCATTTGTGCATTATCGCACCAACTGTTGTCACTTCTCACCAAGCTGGTTGGAGATATTCTTGTATCCCAGTCCAGCCTTGTGTAGGTCTACAATCTTGTCCGTGACATCCTTAGACAGCACTTTGGTCCTGGCCATGGTGGCTAGTTTGGAATCTGATCGATTGCTTCTGTGGAGAGGTGTCTTTTATACAGGTAATGTAACATAGCTTGGATTAGGAGCACTCCCTGTATGCAGGAGGATACCTGCATATAGGAAAGACACCTGGGAGTCTGAAATCTTGCTGGTTGATAGGGGATCAAATGCTTATTTCACTTATTACAATGCACATCAAGCTCTGACTTTTGAGCACTGGGTTTTTGAGGGTTCTTTTGTTGTTATTCTGTCTCTCACAGCTACAATAAACCTACCATTACAATTATAGACTGGTCATTTCTTTGACAGAGGTCAAATGTACAAAATCTGACCACACTCACTACAAACCATCTGCCAGCAATATACTAATTTTAAACTGCATTATTTTTTAAAATACTAAATGTGTTTTTTAAAATAATAAAATACTAAATGTCTATGACTACAGCATGAATTAGCCATTTTACCTTTGTATCAAAATCCCTTATCTGTACCATTTTTCAATATTTCTATTGAAATCTTTAAAAGATCACGTCCTGTCCAGAAAAAAATTGCCTGTAATATATATAAAAAGTATGACTTTAAGACTAAATTCTCAGTTTACCTCCAGGGAGTTTAAAACTGCCCATATGTCATTTAGAATAATTTACAAGTAGCTTTACACTGAGATGCCCTAACCTAGTTTGACAAAGCCTCTGCTTCTGATGTTACCTGCACATCACTTGTTCAGCTTCATGTATAATGTAACACAAGTAAGCGATACTTGCAATATACAATGGTGAACGCTCACCTCAACCCGGAGAGAACCGCATGCTCTCAGGAACTCTCTGATATTTTCCAGGCAATCAGCTTCACCCTTCGGTTCTGCTGTAAACTAAATAGAAGAAAGAAAATGTTAAAAAGCGCTAGTACAAATAAAATTATATATAATTATATATATAATTATTATTACATTTTATTTATAATGATAACATTCTAAATATTTAATGATAATATATATTTTATATATACACATAAGTATATGGAACTTTTACTGTACTAGTATCAATAATTGCAGGTATCTGTTAGTTAACGGGTAAGGGAAGTCATCTTTAATAAACTTGGAATATTTTTGTCATTCAAACAAAAAGCATTGGAATAGGTTTAATGACTTTCTGTTACAGCAGGAGACCATTCCTGCTCAAAGTGTCAGCACAGGTACTTGTAGTCATCGGGGATACATATGACAATGCAATAGCACAGTTGGGAGATACTTCTCACACCACAGCCAAGGGCCCTAAGGCAGGATCAGAGGTATGTTTTTAAACAAGATGCAGATTTAATGGACCAATTCATCTACCAGGCCCCCCTACCATTGTGTACTGATGTCTGCAACCTGACTAATAGAAATCTGCTTATCACCATCCAGTAAATTACTATACATCTAAATGGGACATTGTTCCTACAGTACAGGTAAGTCCCATTCAGGTCTATAGCATGTAGGTGCACAGGCCATGACTGGTATTAGCTTTTTATTAAATGGACTGCAGACAGAGGGAGAGGCCACAGAGAAAAAGATTAATGTGTCCCTTACAAAGATTCAGAATAACTTTGATATATATATATATATATATATATATATATATCCTTTTTTTCCCATGGACAAGCATAGAAATCAACCTGCTTCTTGCATTGCATGACAGCCTGGAAATTACAAGAATTGAACATGATAGGTTTTTACTCCTTTCCTCTATTGTACAAAATCAGGAAAAATTATCTGGAGTTAAACCTCATCAAGGATATTGTGTTATATTACACAAGTATACTCTGGTAGGAAAAATAAAGGGTATCACATATTTAGTTATATCTTGGGAGATTCTATGTACTGCTATTAATACTGCAGATTATGCACACCCTGATGCTGCTTGTTTAGTTATAAATTCCAAACATTGCATCTTTCATAATCCAGATTTTATCAACAATTACAGTGATCTCTATGCAAAACATCAATGATATGTGTTTTGAATAAAATGGATTAGACAATACTACACTGCTTTGTTTTCATATCAATAGGTAATCAAGATCTAACTTAATAACTGCAGAAATAAAATCTTCAAAGCTCCCACTCTTCCCCCACAAGGCAGCTTCTCTCCTACTGCTGTATTCTAGATAATAATTAGTAATTTCGGAGAATGAAGTTGCAGAGGGGGGGTTATCAAGGAACAGGTAAAAATGAGAACAATAAACGGATCAGAATAATTCTAGAACAGTGTATTAACTATAACTAATTACATCCAATACAACCCCTAAACAGAATCAAATGTTGCCTATAATAAATGTCTGTGATCATCCCAAACATTATATTATTATTAATAATAAACAGGATTTATATAGCGCCAACATATTACGCAGCGCTGTACATTGCCGGGCATAATATAACCTGACAGTGCCTGCCCCCCCCCCCCCCCCCCCAAAAAAAAAAAAAAAAATCAGGTTTGGGTGGGCTGCTCTTTAACTCGATGACATCACCCCTAAATACCATTTGCAGAGTGCCAAGAGCATCAAATATTTATGCAGTAGAGAGCAAAGGTAGATGAATTTTTGAAACACATCCATGAGCTATTGCTCAAAATAGGAAAAACTTGGAGATGCATCTAACAAGCAGAGCAATCAGATTTAAAGAAAACCTCTACTGACCTTATTTATGGCAATCTTAAAAGATAGATCAGCCTTCAGTGCAGCAAACTATAGACCACATTCAGTGACAGGAAGAGAAAGCAAACTGGGCTGGAAAATTCTGCAGACCAATCAGAAAGTCACAGAGAAGACACCAATCTGGGTTTCTGCAAGGCTGCCAATGTGGACAAGTCTTACATGTGTAGCTTCAGGAAGCAGAGAGAGAGAGAGAGAGAGAGAGAAAGAGAGAGAAAGCTACAATGTATCTCTGCACTGTGGGTGATAGAATTGCTCTGCCTGGGAAATTCCTATGGGAACTACAGGAGTTGAACAATTCCAGCTTTTAAATGATGCCTGAATGTAACCTTTACCAAATTCATTCTGAAATCTAATTAAGAAACTGTGATCACTTTCTGTGAGAAGATCTAGCAGCACGGTTAATATAAAAATCAATGGCATGTTTCAGATAAAATAAGCAAAATACACAAATATCTGTTTTTCAAACACAAGAATGTTAAAAAAACAAAAAAAAGCAATTTATGTTTTTTTTTTTTTTTGTTAAATAAAATATGTACAATTCCAACTTTTGTACTATACTACTGTGCTGTATTTTAAGAATATAATGCTTATATGCAGACTACGATCCCAAATATACTGGAAATGGCAACACTGTTCACATCTGTAATGAAGAATTCTAAACTTTATAGATGTGGCAAAGAATTGTTTTTAATCATATTTTAGAGACCATTTACACTACTGCATTGCAGTATTGCTGCATGCAATGTTTTTAGTGTGCTAGGCAGCCCATTCAAATGAAAGGGCTGTTTTATTCACTGCACATGAAGTTCTGCTTGATATGCATGAACTATATGAATGGGGCATTACTGAAGCCCTACGTTTGGCACAAAATGTGGAGCAGGCTAGAAGAGGAAAAGGATAATATGCATGCTTTTTTTTGCATTTTCAACATTTGTATGTTTCAAATGGGCACAAAATATAGCAATTATTTAGTGCCAATGGTCCCAAAGTAAAACTTTGCCTATTGGTTGAACCAGGGATGTACAAATGGCTACATTTACCAGACAATGAACGGTGGCAGTTTCATCACCCAACAGGGCATTAAATATAATTCTGACCTGATGAGGAACCATTGCAGGAGTGGGTGATTAGGGAAGTAAACACAAATTACAAGTGATTGCTGCTACTGTTAATAACGGGTAAGGTAGACGGCACGGATACCTATACGGATGTAGGGGTTGGGGAAATATAGTTGCTTGCACTGACAACAATGAGGCACAGGCAATAATATTGAAAGTAAACTCAATACTATCTTTGCCCATTGATGGCAAAACAACCAATGCACTATATTGCAGAACATCACAGATAGATGTTTAATGCCTATCCAGCTGCCAGGAGTGAAAGTAAAGCCCTGCATAAGTGATGAGAGTCATAGCCCATGGCTATGGTGTGTTCTAAATACATTGCTGATTGGCCTAGTGCAGTCATAGGATTTAAATCCCATGCTTCTCAGTATCAGGATGTAGTGTACCATGTATTTCCTTTGGCCCCTGGCATTGATAAAGCGGTGCAGGAACCAAGGAAAGGTGAGTATATGTTGCTTGGGATGGTGGTTTAGGGTAACTTGTTGCTTTGGCCTAAATGGTCCAGCTTTGCTTTATGAAGCATGGTGACATCAAACCTTTACTTGTGAACTAGCTATATTCCATGGCTCTATCTGTAGTAGGGAGCGCAATGCTCTCTGAGAACTGTATTGCGAGACACAAGTACACAGTTACAGCTTCACTGATGTTTGCTTATTGTTCCAGCTGGGGAGATGCAAGAAACAAAGAAACAGCCACATGACTTCTTTCAAAACCAATAAATTTCATGTCTAGACAGAATTTACTTAAAGTGCACATACTTTACACAAAATATCAGAAAATGCCCGTTGTTCCTGCCAGAAATTCAGTGAGATCCTAACTTCGTGGGCACTTTGTCTGCTGCACGGAAATCTAAAGCAATGCTATCAGACCTGCCTGGTTCACCTCTGTAGAAGTGAGGATGGGAGGTATTCTGTAGTGCAAACCAGAAGACAGCAGCTCAGGGTAACAATACTGGTCCTTTGCATACAGTGAGGACTGTATACACTGAGCAATCTGCTTCTAAACCTCAGAGGATCAATTAAGAATTCCCTGTTACAGCTCACTCAGACATTATGATAACTACAAAAGTTACATTCTGATTGTAAAACTTCCTGATCAACCAACAACTATATAGTAGAACACCCCTGACAGCATAATTATTATTATTAAACAGGATTTATATAGCGCCAACATATTACACAGTGCTGTACATTAAATAGGGGTTGCAAATGGCAGACAGATACAGAGAGTGACACAGGAGGAGCAGAGGACCCTACCCCTTACAATCTAGCTTACAATCTAAAAGTATAACTGAATACATTTTCTAGGTAGATCTACCTCTATTACATAGGCTGGGTAAATCTAAAGAAGATAGCACCTGAATTGTATGCAAATTTCATGGACATAACATTGTCAGAAAATTTCATCTGTAGAATTGGAAATATTCAACCATTTCTCCAGGGACTTGAGCCCACAGATGGGCAATATTTGCTGTTGGATATGATCATTGGTGATTGCTTCCAGGGTAAGCTGAGTGAGTGAAAGAGCTATCCTGACAGTGATGTTTATTCTATAGGGAGATAAGAATAGTGGGAGATGTTCTCCTGCATGCTCCCCATTAGTAGGGGTCGTTGGTCATGTCAGTCATTTAGTGATCCGCCTTGACAGATTGGCTTACTGCTCCTCAATTTCGCTTGAGATGATCATGAACGTCCTTCTTAACAAACGAAACTCTATCGTTTGTATGAGACTTTACAACCTTAAGTCAAGTCTGCTTTTATATTTAAGGATAAGCAAAATATTTTTATAAAGGTCTTCAGTCATTCGGGTCATGGGACATCTAGTAGTGTTTAGCATTTCCTGGGCCTCAAAGCATCATTCTATTATGACCTGGCACTGTCCCATGTGTATTTTTCAGTCATTGCAGTAGATAAACTTATTACTGCCTATAGTAAAATAAAAATTTATGAAAGGTTTAAACTGTAATAACTTCTTTCATCATATCTAAGCTTTTGATAGATTGTAACCATGGAAAAAGTTAAAACTATTCCCCAAAACTTCAATATAATGCAGTATTTTTGGAATAGTTTATATAGTTCTCATTGCTCTGTTTACATTGCACAGCTGCTAAAGATCTACCCCCATCCAGTCCTAATCCTCAATTAAGGGACAGGGAGGTGATCTCTCTGCCATGCTGACTCACAGATCTTACTGTTCAGCTCTGGCTCAGACCCAAAAATAGTTTTCTGACCTCCCAACTAGAATCAAGTTCAGGGGAGGGCTTCAGAAGCCATGTGGTGTAACTAGTACAATTATTATTATTAATATTATTATTATTATTATTATTATTAATAAACAGTATTTATATAGCGCCAACATATTCCGCAGCACTGTACATCAAATAGGGGTTGCAGACAGTGACACAGGAGGAGGGGACCCTGTCCCGAAGAGCTTACAATCTAGCAATATGACCAATACAGACTCTCCATGTTCTAAAATGTGTTATTTTGTGGTTGTAGAATTTAATCTATTAATACAGAGTTGAAGAAAAGTTACACTATTACTGTGCATCTATTTTTTATCTAAGGAACAGTTATCCTTTATATTCTTCATGACAGGAAGTGACATAGGATTGTTTGTTTTAAAACAGAACTTGAAAAAAGATGAAGACCAGGTACAGCCAGCTGTTATAGTAGCAGAGATAATAACTCTAGATCTGCCTATTCATGTTTGTGAAGGTGAAAGTATCTTTACATGAAGCATACTTTAATCAAAAATAATTTGTTAATGTGATTCCAGTAGCTGCCAAAGGCAAAGTGAACTATATTTTTAGCCTAAGGCTGATAATAGAATGATAGTACTTTGTGAGTTCTGGCATTTAAGAGGTATGTGAGTTATACATACTATAGATTCCATAATGATGTTGTCAGCAGTTAAAGGGAATATATAGAGGTGTTTTAACATTTGATTTAGATATACATAAGTGGAAGAGAAAATCTTTTACTTTACAAGGGGTCTGCTTTATGGTAAAAAAAAAAGTTTTCTATATTACTGAAAACTTTATACTCCTTATGTGTTTGAAAGTTCCCTGTTGAGCTTCTAAAGAAACTGCTGTATATAATACAATAACAAAAATATAGATGAGAAACTGTCTTAATAAGTTTATTTCACATCAAACAGTGCTATAAAGCAACCCTGTAACCACTTAAACAAAAGAAATAAGAGATAAAAGCAAAAGTATCTTGTAAAAGGAGAAGCTAATATTTATTAAAGCTATGTACACATGCTAGATAATTTTCATCAGTGACAAAAGTTTGCAATCGTGTTTGGCCTGTATGCAGGGTGTGTAGAGTGATCCCCTGATATTGTTTAGTGATCTGCCATGACCAAATGATAGAACAGGGGTAAATGTTAAAATTTCTGACAGAGGAAGACGCAGCGGGGTGACTCCCGCGCAACCCCCTTTCTTTCCATTCTCCATATAACTGAACAGAGCTATGCTACAGTGCTCATTCATTTTTCCATCACTGAAATTGATCCTATTATTGATTGTCTGCACAGAACTTTAACCTTCACTTTTTTGAAAAGCATTGGGCATCTCCTCAATCTGACAATTCCAGTTGTGTTAGACAGTGCATCTCCCACTGAGCGCCATGATTCCGCCTGCCAAACTCAAATGCTCTACTGCATTCTATAGTGACATAGGGTAGCCAGTACCCATTGATTTTGGTGCTTTCCTTACTTAGTGGCTTCAGATGGAATGACTCTATTCTCTGCTTTTAATAAATTATATTTATTTTTTTTAGTAGGCTTTTGTTTACAGTGTTCAAATCTTTGTTTTATTTTATTTGTTTTATTTTGTTATATTGAATGAATATATTTTGATTATGTTATGGGTATTTATTATATTTTATATATATATATATATATATATATATATATATATATATATATATATATATATATATATATATATATATATATATATATATATATATATAATGGCTTTTCCTAATATTTTGGGTCGCAGTATAGTAATAATTTTTTTGTTTGGTTCCTTAGAATAAATAGTGTTGGAACCCCTTCCCCTGCACATCTAAAACAAAACGAATATGTGTTAGCATTAGATGCACTTTAATACTGAACTGAAAAAAAATTACCCCTGTAGTGTCTCCTTCCTTCCTGCAAAGGTCAAATGCATGTTTTGTCTAGGGGGCTTAGAATAAGAAAAAATACCTAATTTCTTGCTCCCAAAGGCTTCCTCCTCTTTATAAACATACTCAAACTCTTAACTCCTTAAGTTTACAATTCAGTAACATAGGCATGGTTTTAAAGGACATCTTTGCTTCTAGCTGGTGCAACCATTAAGAATCAATTTTTAAGACACACTGTTCAGTCGCTAACAAAATCAAACTGCAACCTGTAATATAATACTCACCTGTCTGGTGGCAGCCTATGTCTCTTACCTTCCCCCATCCCAATACAGAGGTCTCCTTAAAGCTATACAAATGCTAGACTTTCATCACCTGAGATGATTGCTTGTGATAGTGAAAATCTAGCATTAGTACAGCTGTCCCATTATATGGGTTAGGGTCTACCATGCTGGATCACAAAAGATTGTCAGCTAATGACTACTTTTGTTTTTAGTTGAGAACACAGCAGGGAGCCTTCTGCTTCTCCTTCCCCTTTCTTTAGACCTGAACAGTGTTGTCTGTACTGTGCTCATTCATTCCACAGTGCAGGAAACAATGATTATTGCCAACATTAGTTATTGATTGTTTATACACAGATAAGACTATTTAGCATTTGACACATCCGGGAACATCAGATACCTGCGGCTCCCACTACAAGTTGTGGCTTGTACCTCTGACCCATCACCCATGTCCTAAATGCCTGGGAAAGTTCTCATTTATCAGGTTATAGTATAGTTAATAGTAATTAGTCACATTCATTTGGACTTGTAATCTTCTTGTAATGCTGAAAATGTTCTGCAGCTGCTTCATTAGTCATGATGCAGCTTGGAAGTCTGTGAAACAACCTCAACATTACCAGAACAAGTCTAGTTATATGAGACTAACTACTACTAGATATAGTAAGTCCAAAGTTGCTACAACCCAAAAAATAGTTCTGCTGCCATAATTCAATGTAAGCAGTTCCTGGCCTGCTAATATGTTATATAGGATCAGACTGCACAATAGGTGCCCTCTCTCTACAAAAGAGTACAAGTAGATCTATTCATTATTAATAGTTTGTCATTTTTTCAGAAACTGCACCCTGGCTTTATTACAGAACACAAAATACTTTGTATTGTAAAATCAAAATGTTAAACAAGCAGCTAGAGAATGAAGAGAACAATCAACAGATCTCAGCATGCTTAGAGGAACTTATTAAGATACTTTCACAAAACATAACTTTCCTAGAGATCTGCCTCTGATCCATAGGACACAGATAATAGATCCCACACTAAACTTTGCCACCTTTCTACCTGACATACCTGAGTATGGGGAGTGAGTTATCTAAACATGATCAGGGCGTTTCCCTTCCTGACATACAGAACGATACAACAGCAATACAAAGGCTTCTAAATACAGCAACAAAATGTGGAACTGATAACGATCTGTATGCTTACCTTCTCTATAGAGCCTGGCAGCAATCGGTTGATCAGTTTGCACAAAACTACTCCATCTTTAAGGGAAGTTTTTAAAAAGTCTTCTGGGTCACAAATGTTCTTCTTGGGTGAGTTGAGGACTCCTAAGGAGATGAGCCAGGTGACAGTTTGCTCCTCTGGATTCATAGCTGTGCTGGGCTGTGAGCACAATGGCTGGCTACAATCCCCACATCCGCGATTACATCTGAGAGATCTCCTTCCTTTTTCTGAGCAGGCTAACGTCCCCAACCGCTGCACCAGCACACACACATGTGCACACAACAGGAAGCTGCTTCTCATCTACTCTGTGCTCTCATACAGGCACATGTCTGCAGCATGCACACTCAGGATTGTAAGTCAAGAGGCTGTGATCATTACCATATCCAAGAATTGTTATTAGTATTACTAAACAGGATTTATATAGCGCCAACATATTATGAAGCGCTGTACAATAAATAGGGAACGGTGGCATGACAATGATCTAGGCTGTAACTCTATACATAGGCATGTGGGTAAAGAAGAGGAAGTGGACCTGACGTTTGTCTACATTGTATTGTGTGCTGAGTGTAACTCATTGTTGGTCTTTGCTGAAGTTTAGCACACACACACACTTGTAAATACTTTTTTGAATTCAGACATGTATATTGCATGATCTAACTCAGCCTTTTGGATCTTTTTAACAAGGGGAAGCCTTGTTAAAAAGAAGCCCAATATATATACTATATCCACAGCTCAAGGTTTATTATGATGGTTAGTGGGAAGAATGTAACACTGCTGACCAAGTGGGAAGAATGCCAGCTTTAGGCTACGAACACACACGTTAGATGATTCGGAAGAGAATCTGGCATGTGTACAGCGCTCGTCCGATGTTGTTCGTGGATCAGTCTTGGCAGATCCATGAACAATGGTAATGCAAACGAAGGGGAGAAAGCGCAGCAGGGCGCAGCTCCGTCACTACCCCCTCCATAAAGCAAATCGGCGCTGTATGTTCATGCATCTTTTAGTCTTTTGTTGTTAGAAAGGATTGTAAAAGATGCTTTTCAACGACAATTTTTAAATGTGTGTACGCAGCCTTACAGATCACTGCTCATTGCTCAAGGAAACTCTAGCAACCTTTGAAAGAGCCCTAGTTGAGAAAGATTGGTCTAACTGAATGACTCAATAATATTGCAAAGCTGTTTTACTCGGGGCTTCTTCAAAATAACACCACATAGACTGATTTGGTGCAAAATTTTCAGCACAAAATTTATATAGTCATGCAACTAAGGGTAAGTAAACACAAGCACTTGGTTCTAGTCCAATAATCGGGACTCGGGACTGATATCAGACGAGAATCTTGCGTGTGTACAGGGCTCGTCGTTCATTGTCCGAATGACCATCCTGGCGGATCTATGGAGGATTGACGACGAAATATTGTAATGCAAGCAAAGGGGTAGAGAGCACAGCGGGTTGCTAATCTGTCGTCTTCCCCCCCTTCCCTCTCTATAGAGCATAACGGTGCTGTATGTACAGCTCTTGTTCATGCATCGTGCAGTTGTTTGTCGTTGGAAAGGATTGTGAAAGATCCTTTCCAACGACAATGATTGCACGTGTGTACATAGCCTGTCGCATAGATGTGCTCTGTCCTTACCCCAATTTTTGGGGGGAAGCCAATTAACCTAACTGGGTATTTTTCGAATGTGGGAGGAAACTTGAGTGCTAGGAGGAAATCCACACAAACTTAGGTACCCAACAAACTCCATGTAGAGTGTCCTGGACAAAATTTTGTTTCTGCATTTACAGCTTTTATTTTTATTATAGATACACAGAATGCATATCTAAACACGAAAATACAAATGTAAAATATTGCAGTTTGCTAGGCCAAATCACTTTTGCTGGGAATAATTTTTTGTGATTGCTTTCAGTGAGATGAACTAATGAGAGTTGTACAAACAGAATTTTTCTGTTCTAGGGAGAGGGGAGGATGAGTGAGCAGCACCCCACTCTTCTTCATAGAACTGCACGACGGTCATTCCTGATCAGTTGCTCATCAATCTGATCTGGCAGGGAACTGTACACACTTCGTCTGATGTGTATGAAGCCTTAGTTTTGTTGGGTGCATTATTCCTTGCTCCCTTTATTTTCTCCTAGTGTTTCTGCTAGTAACACTTCCTGTCCCTGGGTGACATTTATTTCTGGTACTGCATCTACACCTAAATTCCATCCCCTGTATAATGAACACTCAATAAAATACCTCTTGCATGCCTTTGCATGAGTTATGCCATCCCGGCCCAGCCAATCAAGAAGGTTGAAGACTCGACATCAAGAAGATTGGGTAAAGATGGCTGTTTAAGGACAGGAGAGTGCAATTAAAGAATTGTGATCAGGCAGGTAAGATTACTTTACTGTAGTAGGGACATTACCTAAAAAAAAAAATACATTAAAAAAAATTGTGACAGACAGATCCTTTATTGCATAAGGGATCTGTCTGTCACAATTTTTTTTAATGTTTGGGTTTATTAGTCTAAAGCTAAAGCTTAACACCACAACCTAAAAACCTCATACCGAACCCCAAAAAATCCAGGCCTTTCCTAACTCTGATATTTAAGCTCAGTCTTCAAGACCTGAGCACATAGAAGAGCAAAGAACAATGCCTTCCTACCCCCCTTTTATGCATTTGGCAGGTGAGAATACTTTCTACACCTTTTATTACTTGCTTGAACCACTTCTGGGAGTGGAGATAAGGCATCTGAAGCTGAGCTCTATGCCCAGTAATTGGGGCATCATCAGGTCATCTCTACTACAGTCTCATGGATCTTGAGAGGACACTGCATACTGCACCGATAGTAGGAAGTGTCCACGTCAAACAGGCATTGATAGGGACATCTGAAACGGTCCCTATCCATGAGTGTGGATTTAGGTAGTTATTTAGGTCTTTTAGATTAGGATTTCTGAATAGTTACCTAGTGATTATTTAGGGTGGGGAACAGGAGAGTGCCTGGAGCTCAGCTGTACAGTGTATGTAAACCATATGGAATTTTTTTTTTATGTGCACGCAGGTTTAGAACGCCAGTTGGGTTTTACTGGGAAACTTTAAAGCTTTGTACACACGTCCAATGGTTCTCGTCAGATATCAGATGAGAATCTGGCGTGTGTACAGCGCCCGTCGTCCGAATGACCGTCCTGGCGGATCCACGGACGACGAACTATCCTAATGGGAGAGCGCACCACTACATAGAGCATGAGTGTACAGCACTCATTCATGCATCGTGCAGCCCTTAGTCATTGGAAAGGATTGTGAAAGATCCTTTCCAACAATAATAATTGAACATGTGTATGCAGCTTAAGATTTACTCCTGCGCTGCAAACATCAGTTTCACAAGGGCAGTATTCGCATCACCTGGAATTGGGAACAGTGGCTGCAATAACCCCCAGTATGTGTCAGGAATAAAACCTCCCTAGCAATGGTGTACATTGCACTTGCCCTGAATTCCTTCCTTCAACTATGTCTGCTTGGTTCTGCTGTAACTCTATCTTGATAAATGTGTTTGGACGAAGTATCTTGTGACAAAAAACAGACCTGTCGTAGCACAACAGAAAATATGTCAGCGATGTAGGTGCAGCTTGTATAATCCGTAGGCAATGCACTTCTCTTTTATTCTAAAAAGGAGAAAAATATTCTGACCTTCAATGCTTAACCAGCCCTGGCTAGGACAAAGCACATAATTAGAACACACTCCCCATGCGGTGTGGCTTTTGTACTCCCTTATCAGCTGTTTCTTTTAGGTTACCCAAGAAATTGTTGATTAAAAACGTTGGCTCTTAGGAAGCAAACCACAGGCAAAATTTCCTTTGTGTCGCATCAGATGTATCTAACATTGCATAAATATTTTAGGTAATAAATTTGAGAAAAGTGATATTTTGTCACATGGTAATAAGCTATCTCCCCAAAAGTACCACCAGGCCAAATTATTATTTGCTTAGTTATGGCATCCACAGTCTGAGACTAAGCTAGGATAAAGAATGGCTCTGGAATTGCCATGCATTATAAGAATGAAATATACATAACACATGGGGGTAGATTACTGTTTTTAATGGTTATAGCAAATGTCACTGTACTGTGATTTGACCCTAAAGGTTCTCACCAAGAATATACCTTGAAGACACCTAGTTATAAACCATTTGCTTATTGTACACAGACAGTTTTCAGTTTGACCATATTTAACAAGTCAGTATCCATTTGTAAATGCAATGGAAGCCTCAATCAGGTACAGAAGCAGCAACACTTATGATTTCACAGGAGCGTATAAGCTCTTCTGGGCAGGTCCTCTCCTCCTCCGGTGTCAGTATCTGTATGTGTCACTTGCAAACCCTATTTAATGTACAGCACTGCATAATATGTTGGTGCTTTATAAATAACGTTTATTGTGTAATACTGTTAGCGGTAATGTTCCACAAAATGGTGTGTTTTATCCAAGAAACTCGCTCAGCTTTTAGGAACAATTTGCAGGCTATTATAGGGTGCACTGCTGACCGTTCCTGAAACTCTTGTTTTGTTACTTTGCTTATCTTCCAGTTCCCCTCAAGTATGAAGATAAATTGTGACATGTTTCACACTTGCCCCAGATACCAATAACAGCCTACCTATTATATATAGGCTTCTCTAGTTTACCAAAAAGACAAAGGTCGGAAACTTCTGGAATATTGTGTCCCCCCCCTTCACTTTGCCATAAATGACTCAACTGTTATGAAACATTCTAAAATACCAAGCATCAGGCCCTTCATTGTCTGTATTTCATAATATACTTTTATGCACATAAAACTTATTAGACCATAATAGTACATTGCATATTCCCTTTTTTCAAAGAAGTGGAAGGCCAACTTTTGCACCAACTGCATTACACAGTACTGACTTATTTCATATTTTCTTTACTAAATTAGAATTAGGAACTAACTGGTGGGAGGGTGTAAATTTAGCTGCAGACCACAATAGTAGGTCAGCACATTGTAAACAGGAATTCTATTAATGATTGCTGCCCTAATACATTCCCTGTCTGCTAGGACAGATCATAAACAAATTCTAAAAGATGAAAAATATTAAATTAATAGGATGTCTTTCAAAGATTATTAGCTTGCTTATCTATACAAAAACACTATTTACTGTTTAAAATAGGGTGAAATAAAGCATAATTTAGTAAAGTACAAGGGAAAGTTTAATAGGGGTATACCTTATCCACAGTATACTAGATACAATTCTGATCATCCAGCAACTTCCAGTATAATCTGTTCTTGTGCACAACACAATTTATGTGATTTTGTATACTATAGTACTGCTGACATTATTTGGTGCTGACACAAACCTGCTTCTATGCCGTGCTAAGAACAGACTTTGGGCACCTCTTCAAAGCCAATGTTTTTGCTAGGGTGGATTTTTAATACAATGTCAGAAAACATTAGCTCCATTAGCTTTTACTGTCAGCTATTGGGGCAATTTCCCATTACTTCCTGTCCCACTAGCAAACCAAGGAAACCAAAGAAAATAAAGTATTTGTTGGAATTTCATTTCTTGAATTTCCATGATTCTTATTTGCCCATCCAGAAGGGAAGATACAACCTGTAAAGAGGCAGTTCATGTTCCAGGCTGTGTCACATAATATATTGAATTTCACATAAAGTCAAAGAACAAAACAAAGTTGGATAGAAAAAATGTTTTATTGAAATGTCATCCATTGTATGTTTACCCAACAAGCCTGCAATATGTACTTTCTTAGATCTTCTACTCACTGCAGACAGCTCAACCATAACCATAATGTCATAGCAATCACTGATCTCCAGCCTGCAGGGAATGGGGCCTAACTTTACTAAACTTCATTCCTGGCAAAGTCAAATTTGTACTTTTTATCTAAAATAGGATCTCAGTTCCTTCCTGGACTGGGGGGGGCCTTTCCTATTTACCCGTTTCTTTACCCACCTAGGTCAAAATTTAGGTTACAAGTACACTGTACATGGAAATCTACTTCAACAAAGCCTTAGGCACACCAAGGTAGCTGTGTATATCTCCTTCACATCAATATCACCCCAAAGGTCTAAACTTTGTGTCTTCAATCAAAGATTTATTGTACCTGAATTTAAAGAATTACATTTTAAATCTAAATTTAACTGTATTCATTTTTAAAAGTAAAAGTGTAAAGTGTGGTTTGTATATAGCAGTCTGCTGGGAAGTGGGGACAAAACACTAGAATTAACTACACACCAATAACGTATGATGTAATAGGCATGGTTACTATGCAAAGGCAAAATTAATGACAAGATATATCTAATATATATATTAACACTGAGCAACACCTTTTTAGACAACCTATGGTCCACTAAATGCACAGGGAGCCAGGTGTCACTCAAAGGGGAAGAAACCTCCCCCAGAGTGATGTCCTAATGCCAGAACTCGCCCACTCCCCCAGTGCAGGTCTAAGCCTCTGGATCCAACCTACCCACTACCCTGAGCCTACAATCTGTACGGAAGAGGTGGGAAATGATGTCACCAATACTCCCCCCCAAGCTACAATTTAAAAACCCCCTTTTCTAGGTGGAGAAAGGCTGTATTCCTATATAATCCTTCAGATGTTTCACCTCACCACTTACTTAACTACAGGTAGGGAAACCACTTACCAAGATTCCCTACACCAATAGCATGCTATACCTAGATATGAGAGTGCTCAAGCTTTCAATCTTCATTTTCACCTTTTGCCTTCAGTAAACCATTCAAAAGTACATGGTAGCCACCTGAAAGAGCAAACAATGCATTTTAAGAAGTTGCAGGAATATTCTGCATACAAGCCAGAAAAGTAAAGGAAAGTTATCACCTGCAATAAATAGGCAGATATCAAACACTACCCCCAAACCTACTTCTTGATTTAGGCACAAAACAGGCAAACATCTTCCAAATCCCAGCAGTGGCAGTTCCATCTTTTTTCAAACAAATTACAAAGTTGCAGTCTTACTTTATGGGAACAAGTGTATGTGTCTTACTACTCAACAGGAAACATGAGTTTAGGGTGAAAGACCTCAATGGCACCTGACCTATTCTACCGCCACAGCTCAGAACTGACTACCTAAACCTACACTCTGGTCAGTTGGAAGGAGAAAACAATCAAAATGACAGATTGAGGTTTCATGTAAATCCAGGTAGCACTTTGGCTCTCCAAAAGTTTTTACAGTAGGGACTGAGCTGAGGAAGATTACCTGGCCTTATCACACTTTTCAGCCAATGCAAATACAAAATCAGAATGTCAACCCTCAAAAGAAAAAACAATGCACTATTTTAACTTAAGATTCAAAGATGAAACCTTACAAATATGCACATAAAAAACTCAATGTAATGAAAAAACATACCTGACATCCTTCTGGCAGGATTATAATTCATCAACTCGCTTTGTAACGACTCCTGCAGCTGAAAACTGAAATAAGCAGGAAACTTCAACCTGCAATAAAATATTTCACATGAGAGTGTGTTTAAATAGAAGTCCCCACCACCCTTACTCCCCAATCCATGAACTTCAAGGACATCCGGAGGCATGTGTTTGGAAAGGAACGTTGGGATGACTTATGGCATGTTGTTTCCACTGTGTACTGCCACCGTTAGATAAGTTACTTTGTAGGTTTCCAGGTTTTTGTTTTTTTTTGAGTTGGTATGTGTCATTGCAAATGTGCATGTGGCAATAAGCTGCTTCTGTTCAACTTTTAAACATCTACAAAAGTGTGCTTGGGTTTGTTTGAACTTCCGGAGGCTAGAGACATTGTCAACCAGAAAGAATTTCACCCAAATAAACAGAATCTGTTGCATGTTTTGTATTGTACGGCAAACTGAACTGTAATACTTTGTAATTTGAATTAACATTCCTGCAATTACAGCAGTTTTGGCACCATTGAATCATGTTTGTCTATAAAACTGCAGAGCTGTGAGCTCAACAGTACTTTGTACCTGGACGTTACAGATAAATATTCAAAAGTGGACACTCACTGAATTTGGTATTACATTGCAACATTATTCCAGACTGACTGAAACCTGTTAAATACTGAACTGCTGCATGTCCAAGTGCTCGTCTTGGGGGGACAGATTGCCTTTAATTTGAAACATCACTACTGCCAAGTGCAGGTATCCAAGGTTTCCATACAACTGGTTAAGTGTTTGTGGTTTTGTTAATATCCAAGTACAATATTTGAAATTAGTTATCCAGCAGTGCCTTTCCATGTTTCATTACGTTCCAAAACAAATCTGCACTCTGCAAAGTGTGCAGTGCAATTTTGACTTAGACTGAAAAAATAAAACAAAACTAGTTGACTTTGCTTACCCTTATTGCAGTTTCACAGGATTTTGGTGGGTTACAGTAGAATGATTCACTTGTTTTTGGCTGCCATGGTCTTTGGGCAGAGACATCATTTGGTTCTTCATTATCCTTTACTCTTTCCTTTAAGAAGTGACACTACAGATTTGCAAACACATTGAAACAGTAACAGCACATATGGTTTGCTAGTTTCTTTGAAAGATGGACTACTTTCGTTCAATAGCAGTTTTACCACGTTTTAATTCATAACTTGGGTATCGTTCCTTGTTTGACAACTGCTGGCTAGTTGAGTACACATCCAGGATTAGGGCATTTTAAACCATATGATCCGTTACGTAAACATTTGATATATACTCTTTCGGAAATTTTGGATTGCTGTGTCCCAATGGCACACAAGTTATATAGAAGTTGAGTTACTCCTTATTTCGTAGCATCCATTTAATAAGGGTGTTTGGGAGAATTATGAAACAGGATGAAATGTGGGGTTTTTTGTGAGACTTTACTTTAGAAAAAAAGTTACAACACTAATACACAAGTTCTACTACACATTATACATTTCAGAGTAAAGCTAACAAAATCTGAAGATTAAGCATTTTAACTTCCTCAAAAAAAAAAAAATCATACTTGATTGAGGAGAAAACTTACAGGTAAAAAATAAAGATAAATAAAACAAAAAACAAACTCCTCTTAGTAGTCCGCTGGTGGTAAAAGCAGAGCAAACGCCAATTTTACTTGTTACAGAATGTCTTTGGTCCATGGTTAATGAGGATTTGCTTTTAATATCTGCTTCTGCCACCTCCTCTATCAGATCTGCTTCCGCCTCTGCCGCCACCACGGGGAGCACCCCGACTTGAGCTGCTGTATGAATCACGAGGGGGAGGATAGCCTCTATCCATTGGAGGGGGTAGGCCACGGTCTTGACGGCCAACTCTGTCACGTCCACTTGAGTACATATCATTCCTGCTGCTTGTATAACTGTCTCTGCCTCCGTAGCCATCTCGTGAGCTGCCATAATCATCATAGCGACTGCTTCCACCATATGATGGAGGGGGCCCTCTTGCAGGGGGGGCACTACGTGAGTTACCTGCAGGGTCAATGGTCAGGCAATAGGGCAATACTATGAGTTACATGATTACATTTCAATTTGATATTTGCAGCTGTATATTAGGGAATCTAGTGGAAAGGTTTGCATGTAAAAAAACAATCTAGTTGGTTTGAAAAAAAATAATGAACGAGGCACACTTTAAAAAGATCTCATTTGCATTAGGAACTCCAGAATAGCAGCTTAGATTGTAGTGGAGATTTTGCCACATGATATCCAGGGAGTTTCATTTGCTTCACTGGGATGGGGTTTTTTTTGGGGGGAGCTCCGGAATGGAGGATACTAAGGTTGCTGTTGATTTGGTAGGAATCTTGCTGTAGTGCAAATTAACATTACTCCATACATGGGAAAAACAAAACTGGATTTTTCCACACAGTGTTACTATTGGATTTTGGTGAAATAGTTTCTTTTTTTTTAATCTTCAGGAGGGGCAAACAAGTGTCCTGTAAAACAAAACCCCAAATAAAAAGATAACACCTTACCGTAGGGCTCATATGAGTCTCTGTAAGAACCGCCACTTGGATGATCTGAGTAATCTCTATCACGGCCTCCGTAGCCATCACGATCGCTGAACACAAGAAAACGAGTTAGTTTCACTCAAAAAAAAATCTAAAACTACTATACAGGACACGCTTTGTCCTAATATAGACAAGTTTCAAAGGAACACAGCATACCTATAACCTCTTGATCCATAATCATCACGAGAGCTTGAGTGACCATAATCCCTATAGGTATAGTCTCGTGGAGGTGGTGCATAATCTCTAGAATCTCTGGAGCTGCCGTAATCCCTGGAATAACTATAAAAAAAAATAAAAAAGGTTACATAAATGTATATCATCACTTTTGCAGTATTTTAACAACTGAAATGTTATCAAAATTAAATAAATTGCTGGATTGCCAGGTCACAACGTGTCCCTCCACTGACTACTGGGGGTATTTAGGGGAAGACAAAAAATATCAGTTATCAAGGATCACAGTACAAATCTGACAATGCTTCTATATATATATATATATATATATATATCCCCGTCACCTCTCATCACTTATTGGACTGCAACATTAGTGTTTTAAGTTGTCTGAGGCAGTGTAGCTTATGAAAAACTGCCTAGCCTAAAGATGTGTTAAGAGACTAAAACAATAGAGGCCGTTAAGACTTACCTGTCATAGCGATCCTTTGCACTGTAACCATCATCTCTTGGGGACATGTATTCATCTCTGCGTGATGGCAATGAATCCCTGCGAGGTGGTCCACCATAGCCGTCTCGTTCACGCGACAGTGGGGCTGCAGGCAAAGAATTTTTGGAAGGCAGTTATATTTCAGTTTTAGATACAGATTTGAGTGCTCAAATGGTCTTCTAAAACCAAGTTATTTACCTCGTCCACTCATTCCACTGCTGCGAATTGGGCCAGAGGGGGCAGATCTTTTAGGTGGAGGGCCTCCGCCACTGCGAGGAGGAGGTCCTCTTTTAAGGGGCATTCCACCTCTTGAAGAACCTTAAAAATGAAGGAAGGTGGGGTTACTAAAAACACAAAGGAATTAATGACTACATATATAGGTTCTAAAGAGCATCTGTCCCCCTAGGATAGAACCTTAGGAGACTTTGGTGCTATGAACTAGTGCATTTAGGATTGCAAGACCAAAAGCATCACAATTACTGAATGATGATTAGTAAAAAAACTTGTTTTACGTTATGGGTCATTTCTGACCAGACAGACAATACATAAAATAATAAAAAAATGTAACCCAAAGTTACAAGTAATACCATAATCACCTCCTCTTGACCCTCTAAGACCTCTTGGAGGGCCACGACTTCTTGGTGGAGGTGGTGGTCCACGTCTACTGCCTGCTCCAAAGGACGGTTTGGTGGCTTGCTCCACCTTAATTGGCTTTCCATCCAGTGCCTGTATGATCGAAAAACACAATGCAAGCTCAATGAACAGTAGGTGTAAAGACAACCAATCCAGGTAATTATAAAATTTTATGGTACAGCTTGCATAAAAGGAACTGGAGGCAGAACAAAGAACAACCACCTCCAAAAGAACAATCTAGTATTTAGTTGCCCAGTTTGGAAGACTGCAAATGCTGCACATTAAAAAACATTAAAAGATAGCTTTAGATCGTATTTATGGGTTTAAACAGCTGCCATTAGAAACTATGATGTTTTACACAGGCCAATTCTTTTCATTGGATCTGCAGATCATCACTAACCATGGACATTAGAGGTACATTTACCAGTATATAAACTATGGGTAGATCATTTACTAAGCTGTTTAAATACATCCTCTGTTAGAAACCCAAACATGAAGTGAAGAGCAGAACATATGTCATATCTATCATACTTGACAGAGTTGCTGCTATTTTTGAGTTTAAGACTGCCCAGAAGGCTGGAGCAACTATTGAGTTGTGTTATCTATGTAGGACTCTATTTAATTGTATGGAATGCTATATATTGCATTGTAATACATACACACATACAACTATTGAACTGCTGCTGTAACTTTCTATGAAGATTTTTGAATACACAAGCTTTTATGATACAGAAGATAATCCTGGTAAATGCACACACTATTTTGTAATATTACTTTTTTACACCCCCCTCTCACTTTACTGCCAAGACACATGATTCTAAAGCTCACCTTTCCATTTAATTCCCTTGCAGCATCCTTGGCATCTGCAGGGCTCTCAAATGTGACAAAGGCAAATCCTCTGGACTTGTTAGTCTCACGATCTTTCATTAAAAGCACTGAAAAGTGAAAACAAATTTAAGGGTTGATATTTGAACTCTCAGCAGAACTAACAAAGTACATGGCCTGTGTTGAAAAAGCTCAGAACTTCTTAGAGGACAATTAGGCTTTATCAGTTCAAATCCTGATCAATGCCAAAGATTCATCACAGCTCATACACAGCATCGCCATGTCAGATTCTTACCTTCTACTATACGGCCATATTTGCTAAAAACACCTTCCAAAGCCTTCTCTGTGGTCTCTGTGTTGAGACCACCAATGAACAGTTTTCCGGGGCGGTCGGCTTCCAACATGGTGATGTGATCTAGAGAGAGGGCAAAGAAGTTGAAAAACCCAAATTAGAAATCAAACTTTCTAACACCCAGCACAAACAAATCTATGGTAAATACAGTCGACACGTGTTCTGTCCCTGCACATCAACTGTCATACCAGCCAGAGAACTAAAGTAACTGAAATGAGATAACTGACACCACTACATGACATTTACCAAAAACTGATCATTTAAAACGAACTAAACCCAAAATAACAGTCTTCAGGCCGGCACAGAGGAAGCACCTGGCACTGACATGTCTCTTCTTCCAGGTTCTTTATCTTATGTCACCTGATCTCCGGTGACAGATATGAAGGAGGGATAAAAAAACAAAAAATAACCAAAAAGACTGCCGGCCTCACTGCGCATGTGTGAGATCAGCAAATTTTTCTTCCATTAACCTCCCCGGCGGTAATCTTGTAATGTCAAATTTCATTACAAAGAGCGGCAACCCTGAGCCACAATGGGGGGTGGAATTGAGGGTTTACTTGGTCCCCAAAGTCCTGCGGTATCCTCCGTCTATGCTGGCCAGCATTTGGGTCCCCTGGCCTCACATCCCCAGCGTGTGACTATTGGGGATGCAAAGCCATGGGATGCAGATGCTAGGCGGGCATTCAATGTACCTGTGGAATGCGCTGGCTGGTGGGACATTTAAAATAAGAAGTATTTTTAAATGTCAAATGGACCGCTTTGACATTTAAAAAACTAAAATAATCATACTGCTAGAGAGGTTAAAGAAAGGGCTCTGTCTGCACATGCCAACAGCAAGACATGCGCAGAAGGAGCAGCCAGGAGCCTTCCCGGGAAGTGTGCCGTGGGTATCCCAGGAGGCTTTGCACTGCAGCAATCAAGACAGAAATAGGAGGCTGCTGCACCCTTTAAAAAAAACAGTTGCCTAACCAAATATGGAGTTTATGTCCACTCTGTAGGGTAAAAATTATGTTTAAGTGCAACCCCCCCAGTTTTTTTTTGTTTTTATAAAAGAGCAGCACCAAATTTAAGCTCCTGTGCTTTGCCTTCAAATCCCTCCACAGTTATTGTCCCACTTACATCTATGACATGGTTAAAAAATACTCCCCCTGCCGTTCCCTCCACTCCCCCAATGATCTACTAATGACTTCCTCACTCATAACCTCATCACACGCACACGCACGGTTACAAGACTTCTCTAGAGCTGCTCCGACTCTCTGGAATGGTCTTCCTCGCCCTATTCGGCTTGCTCCTACTTTCTGCTCATTTAAAAGAGCGCTCAAAACTAATTTTTTCAAACTTGCCTACCCCCCTTCTTCTGTCTGCTAAAACCTCATTACTTCCCACCACTACATATCTCCCATCCTATTGTGTGTGAAATTCCCCCACCTACTAGATTGTAAGCTCTTCGGGCCAGGGTCCTCTCCTCCTGTATCACTGTCTGTATTAGTCTGTCATTTGCAATCCCTATTTAATGTACAGCGCTGCGTAATATGTTGGCACTATATAAATCCTGTTTAATAATAATAACCCCTAAATTCTCTATCACCAATGAATGAGGGCACAAAGCCTGCCAGGATACCAACATCAAACATCCCGGGAGGCTCTTGGGTGCTCCATATGTACATTCCCAAGGACATGGCACATGCGCAGGAGCCCTTTCATCAAAAGTGGGGGGAAAAAGTCGATCTTCCGCATGCACAGTGAGGTTGGCAAGTTCCCCCCCACCACCTTTAGGTCAACTGATCTTGCCTGCATAGCAAGAACCAGAAAGAAGATGGCAGCACCTTGGGCGCCAGCTGAAAGACAGATACCAGGACCCGATGGTAGAACCCTCCCGATTGATACTGCTCTGGGGGATTGAAGGTAAGTATTTTTTGGTGTTTTGGGCACTTTTTAGTTCTCTTCCTTTTTAATCAAATTCCACTTAAAGGTCATCAATTATTATTAAACAGGATTTATATAGCACCAAAATATTACACAGCACTGTAGATTAAATAGGAATCACAATGACCCCACACCACTTCCTCCATTCCAATATAAATGTACATTACACATATATATTATTAAATTAATCTCCTATAAAACCCTCAGTACATAGCGTGTGTTACAAGCTCAGAACTTCTTAGAGGACAAGTTGGCTTTATCAGCTCAAATCCTGATCATTGCCTGAGGTTCATCACAGCTCATACACAGCACCGTCATATCTGTATTTACTAAATATTCCTAATATTATCACTATGAGCCTGTCTGTACCTTGCCTCCAATCTAATCATACATTGCACACGCTGAATGGGCCCTCTCAGTCTCCAGGGATAAATTGGGAGCGAGGTATTAGGGCGTAGCCATAGGCAGCTCTATAATGTCTGACACAGACTAGTCAGTGCTCGTGTAGTGTATGGAAGTTCCTGACAACCCCACACACAGGCAGCGGCCATTGTCTTCACCCAGGGAAGCTCCTCACACAAAATGGCGGCGGTGAGGGGCGCGCGGAGAGCACGCGGCGGCCCAGCTATGGCCTTCCCATAATGCACCGCGTGTAGGAGCTGCACGGTGAGGCGGCCTGCTATACGGGTCTGACATAAACCCTGCTCACCGACACCACATGCATAACGTCAGTCACAGTCCACATGTAATACACCCCGCATGCACACGTATTTAACACGCTCCTCCACACACCCGTGCTATTTTACAAGTCAAACCGGGGCCCCGCAAAGGCCAGCTCACGGCTGACTTCGTCCTGTCCTACGCAAAACTACGCCTGCTAACCCACAGACTCCCAATTCATTCCGTCACCTTACCTCACAACCAAGTCTCCCGAATCACTGCGCAACAAAATGAACGCGGACAAAGAAGGCGTGCGCTTTATATATGTATGACGTCACAACTTCAAAACGAGGCCCGGTGACTGAAGGTCAGTCATGTACTGCACATGGAAGCCTGTGGCGGCGCTGTGCTCAATGGGATGTTGTAATGCACAATGTATGCTTTATGTTGGCTGTACAGATATTATTATTAAAGAGGACCTACCATGATATTTTTACCATTATATAAAAGGGTGGCTAATGATATTTTTCTTTTATTTTAAATGTATGGATAGATCTCTCCTTCTGTCTTTAACAACTGAGAGGGAAACCTGCAGCCTCCTAGTATACTTGTGTCACATATCCCCAGCAGAGATCACACATGCATCACCGGGGGCTTTTCCATAATGTAAAAAAAGTGCTCACATTTATGCATGCCCAGTGAGATCAGCACTTTTTCACATTTGTAAGAAGTCACGTCACCCGATCTCAGTGTGAATTTGGATGCAGAACCCAGAAGGAAGAAGGCCTGACTACTGTTCCATCTGTGCTGGGAAAAAAGAGAAGCTGCATCACTGAACGATATAAACCCCAACTTTTTTTTCTCTTCCTCCTGGTTACAACAAATCACACCAGAACACTGAAAGATTTACCATTCATTACTGATTATATGACAGCACACCAAGTGCCGGCACCCCACGTAGCACCCACTAAGTGCCAAACTTATTACTATAACAGAAAACAGCCCTTCAATGATAAGTGCATTCTCAGACATTACTTGCAGCATCTGCTGGTCAGTTGTGTATTCAACCACCCAACAGCTGAGCAAATTCCCTGCCTATAGGCTGCAGGACAAATTGTAACACATTGTGACAAAGGGGACATCTTGCCAGAAGCTCATCAACTGCTCGTATATCCCCTTTTATAAGGCTAGGTACACACGTGCAATAATTATGGTTTAAAAAAGAACGATCAACGATTATTTTGAACAATCGTATTGTGCACAATTTTGTACATGCTTTAACAATTCGATCGTTCAAATATAATCCACCAATAATGTACACACACTGGATACGTTGGTTTGAACAAGGCAGGAAGTGATGTGTACCGGAGAAAGTGTATCACAGAACAATCCACGATCACTGAATGACCGTACACACAATAGATTACAAACAATCATCGCCCAATCAGATCCACAGGGACGGTCGTTCGTTTCCAGCGAGATTCCTCGTTCGCCGACGTGGTTGACCAGTCCTGGTGCACTTTTTTTGTTAACAATTATAGAAGGATCTGTCGTGGATGGTTCGTTTCCAAAGACAATTATTGCACATGTGTACACAGCCTAAATGTTAACATGGAAAGGAATTAGAATGACTGCTCTCATTTATCTCTAAATTTATTCATAGAGGAGTCAGTAGACAGGCCGTCGATGAGCCCCTTGCAGCCCTTCAGACTCGTATACCAGGCCATTATTTGCAAATGAACAGAGCATTTCCCCTCACTTCTTATTTCTAAGACAATGGTCAGCAACACAAAGAAAGTGAATCTACACAGCCGGACAAAGCTTGATGGTGTTTTTCACCCAGGGCTATTGAAGGGCTAGTTCTCCCTCATGTGGGGTCAGTGGGAGTAGTAATTGCCCCCTTGGTTTTTGGGAGTAGTAATTGCCCCCTTGGTCAATAGGAGTAGCAATTGCCCCCTTGGTCTTTGGAAATAGTAATTGCTCCTTTTCCTGTGAGAGTAGTAGTTGCCCCTTGGTCTGTGGGTGTAGTAATTGCCCCTTGGTCTGTGGGAGTAGTATTTTCCCCTTGGTCTGTAGGAGTAGCAATTGCCCCTTGGTCTGTGGGAGTAGCAATTGTCCCTTGGTCTTTGGGAATAGTAACTGCTCCTTTTCCTGTGAGAGTAGTAATTGCCCCTTGGTCTGTCGGAGTAGTAATTGCCCCTTGGTCTGTCGGAGTAGTAGTTGCCCCTTGGTAGTAATTGCCCTTGGTCTTTGGGAGTAGTAGTTGCCCCTTGGTCTGTGGAAGGAGTAGTCGCCCCTTGGTCTGAAGGAGTAGTAATTGCCCAATAATCAGTGGAAGTAATGAATGCACCAGTGGCAGTGGAAGTATGTATTATATAATGATGTGCACCAGTAAGAGTACTGATGGGGGGGGGGGGAGGATTGTAGACACCCTCCCTTAAAACACTGGTGTTAGTGGGACTAAAGCTACATATAAATATTAGTGACTCGAGAGAAATGGTTGTGCTCTTCCATTACACAGAATGATGTTGTTCATCTGACATCTGTAGGTGGCTTTATAAGAGTACCCAGGTATGTTGCTAAATGGTTAATGCACAAGTTACTACAACACAAATTCTGTTCATTAGAACATTGCGATTCATTTTCAAGTTTTACTTTTACCCAGGATGTCACCCACTTTAAAGATCTGCAAGTGTATAGGAAACTAATGAGTAAGGATAATAATAAATCAAAAGGCTTCCCTTGTGTGATCACAGTGGAAACAATCCATTACTTTTATTATAGGAATGTGAATGTGAAATCCCTCTGGGCCGAGTATGTTCATTGAGGGGGGTAGAGGCTGGTAACAATATCAATATTTACATAACAAATATGAAAGAAACTGAGGATGGGATCCAAGGTGCCAGACAGTATTGTTACCTCTTACCCAAAAACTACATTACTGAATACAAAGTCCTCATTGTTTACAGGACAAAATCAACTCAACATGATTGTTGTTTAGTAAACAAAACCAAAACTGCATTAGCTTGAAATAAAAGTCATTATAAAGTCATGGAATACAAATATGTCTTTTGGTTGGAGAGGTGAGGGGTTAGGAATTATAACAGAATTTTATTGCTGGGGCACCACGTGGGAGATTCTCTCCCTCTTTTTGTTCTGGTGTTACTGTAACTGGCAGTGAATGTGATGGAAAATCCAAAATGATGAGTTATCATTGGGGAATAAAAGGGGCCTCCCAAAAATAAAGTTTAGATTTTGTTTCCATTATGTAAAAGGGATAGCCAACCTGTATAATAATATTAGACATGTGATGATAGGTTCACTATAAAACACTTTGAAAATACTTCCTCTCACTTCATGTTGTCTATGGGATTGGAAAAGCAAGAAAATCTCCCCAGCAGCAGACAGATTAAAGAATACAAAAATGTGGGTTTGAGGTTGTAACCATATTTTACACCATACACATCAAATCCATGTGCTGGCTTTAGGTATGTTTAAAGTAATCTGTAATACACTGAACCATCAAAGATTCTACAAAAAAGCAAGTAACCAGATTGGGGATTAGGATTAATAGAAAAATGCTTTTTCTGTAAACAATGTGTGTTCTTGCTTCTGAAAATTGTCATGTTTAATTATGTTGAGGGTGTAAATATAAACATAATCATGTATTACATATAAATAAAATATAATAGTATGGGCAGCACAGAGGCTCAGTAGTTAGAGCTCTGGCCTTTGCAGCGCTGGGTCCCAGGTTCCAATCCTGGCAAGGACATTATCTGCATGGAGTTTGCAGGTTCTCCCCAAGTTTGCGTGGGTTTCCTCTGAGTACTCTGTTTTCCTCCCACATTCCTAATACATGCAGTTAGGTTAATTGGCTTCCCCTAAATTAGACTGTATTAAAGATTAACACATGACTATGGTAGGGACATAAGGTCATGAGCCCCACTGAGGGACAGCTAGTGACATGACTATAGACTTTGTACAGCACTGCGTAATATGTCAGCGCTATATTAACACTGTATATTATTAATGATGATGAAACTGTTCAGGAAGCATAAATATTGTCAGATCCTCAGCCAAAATATTGTTGCATAAAAGCCAAATGCTGTTCCAACACACACAAGAAAGAAAAGGAGCAAAGCTGCAAAGGTAAAGATTTAGGTCTAGATTACACAGATGTTATACAAAGTGCTAAAAGGCTGTCCAAACATCTATGTGTGAAACTTCCATTCATTTACAACGTGAGATGTTTTTGATCATTGCATATTGGGCTGCACTGAAAACAGCCTGCAGTATTTGGTTACTGATAAAATACCACATTGAAAGAAATGAAGTGTTTATTGATGTTTAGAAGTGTCTGTGGGCATTTATGCCAGATTTCCCTCTGCTGCCACTTTAAGGGCACATAGCTTGGTTTAAAATGCCTTTCTTAACACACGAAAATGTATATAAAGGCTGTATAGACATGTTTAAGTGTTTTAAAATATTGCCAGTGTAGGCCAGATCTAATTTAACACACAAGTTTATATTTTGATAGAGGGGGAAGGGTTGTGTTTTTATATGTATTGTTCGCACCCTCAAATATTAATTACAACAATGCCGTTATATTGCTTTACAAATGTTTTATTGAAGGTTTACATCCAAAACATAGCGCTGCGTAATATGTTGGTGCTATATAAATCTTGTTTATTATTAATAATAAAATACAATGAATGGAGAAGATTTACAATTAAAATATTGTTGAAGGAAAAAGGTATAAAAGGAGAGAGGGGAAAGAAAAGAAGGAGGGGAAAGGCAGGGGAATGGGAACTGGGGGTCATCTCCTAAGTTTCACTAGTGTATGGCCATCTGTCTTTTAAGTAGTGGGTCTGGAAATGTAAAGGCTATGCAGGGATAAAAAAAA
>NC_092871.1:27502466-27505991 GCF_032062135.1 Pyxicephalus adspersus
GACGCAGGCGCGAGTTTAGGTAATGTAGTTTGGGAAAAAATCTTGCTGATCTCACTGTGCATGCGCAAGATCAGCTTTTTTTTTTTTGAGGTGCTCAGGCAAGCGCAGACGGAGCACCAAAGAGCCTCCGGGGATGCCTGACGTAGGTATCCCTGGAGGCTTTGTGCTCCCATTCATTCACCTAGATGATCAAGAATTAAGGAGGTGGTGCTGCACATCCTTTTTGTTTTTTTGTTTTTTAAAAATGTGTGTTGAACGTAAAAAATAAAAAAAAAAAAACAGAATTTTTACCGTACATAAAAGTGAAAATTCTGAGTTTAGGTACACTTTAAATTCTGAGACAATTAGACAAAATAGTACTGTGGTAGTATAAAGAGAATGAATGAAGGTAGTGGTCACCAACCGGTAGTCTGTGAGAAAATTTTGATGGTCTGCTGCTCTGGCCGGTGCTCCCCCAGGTGGGGTCAGCAGAAGAACCCTGTTGGGGGGAAGCACAGGCCAGAGCCACGTACCATGTCCCCTGTAAAGATCCTAGGCTCAGGAAAGTGGGAGGGTTGTGTCTCAGATCTTGTGATCAGATCTGCGAAGGTAGAGTGGGCAAGGTTCTGGGATCATGACGTCACTATGGGGGAGGTTTCTTTCCATTTGAGTGACACCTGGCTCCCTGTGCATGTGCGGTCCGGAGACAGTAATTTTAGTGGTTCGCAAGACCGAAAAGGTTGTCGATCACTGCTTTAGAGCAAAAATGAGCAGGATGAGATGTGGGGAACAAAAAGGCCCATGGTTTGTGCAGGCATGGGGTTGTAGTCAATTGGAGGAAAAGATGCTATTGGTTGGTGACCACCAGGAGGTTGGGGAGAAAAGCAGCATTAACCAGAGGTTGGGGACAGCAAAAATACCGAGCAGGGAGATGGGAGAGGAACAATAGTGCTAGTACCAATACTGGGTGATAGTGCTAAGTGAGATGGGGGGGGGGGGGGGCAATATTGCATAGCTAGGGATGTGAGAGAACAAAGTTGCCCAGTGGTTGGGAGGCAAATATTGGTGTCAGTGGAAAACACTTATCGTATTATATTCTATGCTACTCTGTTTATCCTTCTTCTCCTGAGGCTCACTTTTTTGGGGCTGGTTTACTAATGGTGCCTCTATGTAATGTTTTTTGAGGCTGCTTCTAGATATACATACCTCTCACAACTAACATTGTCACTCTGTATTAAGGATTACATGAACAAGGACCTTCACCAGTTATGATTTTAGTTATAGCTGCAGAGTTGAATACGTTAAAAGAAATGAACAAGCAGATAACAGGTTTTACCGCTGGGCTCTAATCTAATTTCTAACCCTTCACATTACAATATTACTACTGATATCACATTTAACTCTTCCTTGCGAAAGTGCAGACGTCTCTCTCCTGCGTACGTGGGCAGTACTGACTCTGGGCATGCCTGCTCTTGCAAGTTTTATCATTTTCACCCATACCTCCAGCCAATCAGGAAATAGCCCCCCTGGGTATTTAGCTAGCTCACACACAGCACTCAGGGTTAGTGCAACGTGTTTTCATTAGTGCCGAGCCCCTACTTCTGCGGACCATTTCCTGTACACCTGTTGGTTAATTCAGTGTTTCCCCTGTCCAGTTCCTGTGTAATCCACTGTTGCACAGTCTGTTGTTTCCCAGCCAGTTCCCTTGTTCTGTTCCAGTGTTCCTCTCTGTCTGTGGTTATCCCCATGTCACCTGTGCCTCCTGTTGCTTCCAGTATCTCTTGTGTTCCCTATACCTCCAGTGGCCTGTGTCACTGGTGTCTATTTCCTGGATCCCTGGTATGTGACCCCTGGCTTGTGACCTGACCATATTGTGCCCTAGGACTGCAACCTGGCAGTAACCAGCAGCGCAACATCCTCACCACTAGAGGCTCTGGAGAAGACCTGGCTGCTGCTTATACTGTGTGCCTTGGTCCTTCTCAGGGCTCACACCACTTCTGTGCAAGCCGTAGCCCTCCTAGTGGCCCTGTCTCCCCAATAGTGACAACTGAACTAAGTGATTTACGAAATGTGTCATAAATATTTTATGTGAAAGGCAAATTCCTGTTTACTCATTTTATCAGCATGATTTGATATTTAAAGTGAATAGTCACACATTTTATGCTGTGAAGCCTTTTGTCCTAAATTGGCTCACTTCCCTCCAATTCATAGCTATAAATGAGTTATGCTGAAATGTCCAAATCAAATGTAAGTGATCCTTCTCAGAACAGACAAAAGAACAGTGCAAAGGTTTACAGCAGGGTGTGCACATTAATGTTATTAGAAGACAAATATGTCATTTTATCACACTGGTTTGCCAAATGCCATCTAACGTCTAGACCAGAGTCTGCATTAGATCCCGCAAATTAAAATAAAATAAACTTTGTTGTCACACCCTATAACAGTTTTGATATGTTCATACAATGTTTCAAGAACAGAATCTCAAGTTATCTTTGTTGCCAGTTGTCAGGAAAACATCTGCTCTTTCCAATAAAAATTTATTTCTATGCCCAATTTAGCTGTGTGTGTGTGTGTCCTTGTATACTCATCTTTTTGTTTAGTTTTCATTATCCAATGTTTTTTTTTTTTTTTTTAGTTTTAAGCTATACAACTGAGTAGTGTCCATCTGAAAAGCCTCTTTTATTCAGGAGGATTCGTTCTGTGTTTTATTTCAAATAAAAACACAATTATAAACTCTCACTAGGGATGAGCAAGCAAGATTTGTAATCTTGATCTCGCGGTGAATCAGGCCTTTCTAGCTTACTGAACATATAAGCTAGAGTGGCCTTGTGATTCGCCTTGAGGTCGTCTTCTCGCCGAACGAATGAGGGAAAAAGCAGGGGGCGGTAAGGCAGTAATCATCCTGGGAATGATTCGCTCCCAGGATGCACAGCAAGGCCCAACAGCCAATCAGGAGGAATCTCAGCACAGGCATATATATACATGGAAGGAGGGAGGGGTTAGTGGACAGTGTAGGAGCCTTCTTAGTTCATTGTTAGCTGCAAAGTTCTGTGTTTTATAGGGCATATATCCTGTACTACTGTTTAGTATAGGATATTGTGTATGTAGAATAGGTTAGGCAGACATCTTTACTTTTACATGACATACTAGCTAGTCAGTTTTGTGAAATTGTCAGCAGTCAGCACATTTAGTGTAAGTTATATTATGTGTATTACACTCCTAGGTACTGTTCACTGACTGCACATGCACTGAAGGTACAATTGTGGTTGCTGCTACTTGTAGTGCCACTTGTTTGATACCTGTTCCTATTTACCAAAGAAGACCGTTTGGTACAAGGGCATTTTTCCCCAAATAAGTAAAAGATGAGAGGTAGACCCGGGAGAAGGAGTGGTGTTGGGCGACCTGCTGCATCTGGCAGATGGCATACTCCCCGGGAGTCCTCCACCGTAGGTCAGCAGCAGCAGCAAACTGTTGGAGGCAGCAGCACAAGTTGTTTAACTTCTGAGATGTGTGTGGAACACCAGTACGCTGGTACCGTATTTTTCG
>NC_092871.1:27506673-27508735 GCF_032062135.1 Pyxicephalus adspersus
GTAGATGTATTGAGAGGGCAGAATACAATCATACAGCCACGTCATGTGGAGAGGATTGTGGACTGGGTCTCGGGGTCCTCAAGTGCAGCAGGCTCTTCTTCTGCAGCAGCAGCAGGAGCCTCTGCCTGTACCTCCCGATGACTCTCCTATGTTGTTTGACGAACAGCCTCTGTCAGTGCAAAGTTCAGAGCAGGCAGACTTTCAGACCCTTGGAGAGTGTGGTCAGGACTTGCTGGGCGAGGGTTCTGGATAAGTGGCTGCAGTTGCAAAGGTTGGCTTAGATGAAAATGAGGATGATGGTGACTGTGATACATGAACCACCGGTGCATTTAAGGGCTAGCAGTTCTGAAACATACGTAGAGGTAAGGCAGCAGCAGCTAAGCCACAGACTGCGGATGGAAGGGGCTGCCAATCTGCCTCATGTAAGTCCCAAAGAAGAGACAGATGAGTGGGCACAAGCAGGGGAACCGTCAGAGACGATGTGACCCTGGGGATGTGGAGCTGGAGCAGACGCAGGGCACCCAGCAGAAGCAGAGGCAGGCAAAGCAAAGGAGCAGCAGAGTGGTTGCACGCACCTCTCCAGTGAGGTCCTTTTTCACGCTGGATTCATTGCCACAGGCAGATCTGCAGAGGGCAGGGCGGATCACATTTGGGTACAACATCCCTGCTTTCCCACATGCACAAGAACCACAAACCAAAGTAAGAGCAGTACTTGCGTTCTCTTAAAGGAGGTGCAACCACATCATCGTCTCTTCTTCCACGTCCATTGACTCCTTCTCCACCTCTAACTGTCATTGCTACTACGTCTCAGGAGGTTGGTGCCAGCCAGACTTGTGGCGGTGAGGAAGTATCAGCTTCTGCCTGCAGGTTTTGTGGCGTCAGAACACGTTTGTCGCCGCAAGATGGGTACTCCAGTGACCCCTTCAGCTCCCCTAGCTCCCAGTCCCTTCAGCCCACTCTACCGAAGTTCTGCGTAGGGCATCAGGCTATGGGCCCAACCAACAAAAGACTCATTGAACACAATTCACGTCCAGCCAAACTAATGGCCTTGCAGCTACTGCCCTACAGCCTTGTGGACTTGGCTCCCTTCCGTGACCGGATGGCCTGTGCCGAGCGGCGGTGGAATATACCAAGCAGGAATTACTTCTCCCGCACAGCTGTACCCAGTTTACATGGACATGTAACGGATAACATCTCCCGGGCATTGGCATTCTCGGTCTCTAGCCAAATCCACGTCACCATGGACAGCTGGACAACCACTCACTGGGTGGCCTTGCATAGCTCAGTGGGCAGTAGTCTACAGCACCTGGTACCGCCGCCGAGGGGTGTGGTGGGAAAGCAGGGGCCACCCCAGTGCTATCCCTCCTTCTCCTGCATTCCTTCTACCATCAACCCATCTCTTTTTGACACTCCTCCTGAAAGACCAGCAGCAGAGGACACTACGGTTAAGTGGGCACTCCACTAGGGCTCCCTCAAGCACACGCGTTGCCAGGCAGTACTGAAACTGGTGTCCTTGGGGGGAAAAGTCACACAGCCAGATAACTCCTACGCTTTGCACAGAGAGGTTGAGGCTTGGCTGACGCCCTCCTGGCTCACAAGAGGCAACGTAGTGTGCTAGAACAGGGCCAGCCTTGAGGCCACGCTGCGCATGGGCCCCATAACACATGTGCCCTGCTTTGTGCACTTACTGAACCTGGTGGTGCAGAAGGTCCTCCTCGTGTACCCAGGACTGGAGGACTTACTAAAACAGACTCGCCTAATCTGCAGCCATGTCCGCCAACCCCCTACTGCCGCCACGGCGCTTAGCAAGATCCAGAGCCAACAGGGGCTGCCACCGCAGACTGATTCGTGACACTGTGACTAGATGGAACTCCACCCTGCACATGCTCCAGCGCTTGTGTGCGCAAAAGCTAGCCATCTGCCATTACTTGGTCAGCTTGGTGCATGGAGGCAGCGGGGCCCTTGGTACAGCCACTCAACTGAGCTATTTTACCAGTGACCAGTGGCTGCAGATGGAGACGCTGTGCAAGGTACTGGCCCCGCTTGAGCAGACAAAAGCTGT
>NC_092871.1:27509518-27510559 GCF_032062135.1 Pyxicephalus adspersus
TTTTCTGGATGCCTGGCAAAACCTGATGCGGCCACCTCAAACAAGTGAAATGCAGGGGCATAACCATTTAGAACGCATGAAGTGCATAGTGCATGATTACGCTGGCTGTTTTCTAGCTGGTGGTGGTGGTGTTGAAGACATCAGTTATGAGGATGCCTGTCCTGACAGTAGTGACCCCATTAAGTGTTGGGTCAACAGGCTTGAAATCTGCCCGCAGTTGGGAGAGTATGCCATCAAACTTTTTTCGTGCCCGGCATCCAGTGTTCTGTCCGAAAGAACCTTCAGTGCCGCTGGTGGAGTGGTCACAGACAACAGATCACAACTGTTGCCGGAAAATGTCAATCGCCTCACCTTTTTGAAAATGAATGAAAGGTGGGTTACCAACAACTATAATACCCCCACTGCAGATGTCACTGAGTGACTGACACAAGGATTCACTGCCCAACCAAGATGCCTCTGTGAACCCACACTGCTCCTGTGCTGAGTCTGTGGCTGGCTATCACCAACACCCTGTCAGCTGAGCCTGCCTCAGTTGAATTTTCCCGCTAGTTATCGCAACCTACAGGGGTGGCATTCATCGCCAATGTCATGCTTGCCATTGTGCCAGCTAGCAATATACTTTACATTTTTGCTGCTTCCGGGAGGCTAACAAACTGCAGATGAAAAGCCCCAGTACTGCCACACTGATAGGTACCATTGCCTTTGCCTAATTTTTCAGCTAAGTATTGTAAGATTGAGGGTTGGCATTCATGTCATCCACTTCATGATTCAAACTAGCAATATCGTCTACCTTACTACCGCTTCCGCCACCACAGACCACAGCAACAGTCCTGGTGCACAAAACATCTTGGTCTGACCCTTCCACGTTTAATCACAAATTTCAGATAATTGTATTACACACTTCTGGGTGGCATTGACGATGTACTACACCCAGTTCTAGATGCCAGTTACCAATGCGGCCTCCGCTCCTTCTTAGGGCCCACCGCCTCCTCCTCCTCCTGCTGTTGCTGCCGCCTGTCAGTACTCCATTGACCAAAATTG